>NC_073234.2:96210833-96552500 GCF_029281585.2 Gorilla gorilla gorilla
AAACTGTTGGGATTATAGATGGGAGCCACCATGCCTAGTCCCATGTCTCTTTTAATAGCCATCATATCTTTGTCAGAAAGTCACCCTTGGACTTCCACTCATGCCCCGTTGGCTGGATCAGCTTCACATCCTCACTCCTGACAAGGGAAATTAGACCATGACCCCTGCCTTAGATTAAACCAGTCAGATTGACCCACCTAGCCGAGGATAAAGTCACCCCTTCCCTGAGTCAGACAGGGGCTAAGAGGTGGGGGTATAAACCTGAACAAAATCATTCTACCAGTTAGAGAGAGGTGAAAGAGACTGTTGATAGCAGCTCTGGAGTATCTGCTGTATTCCTTTTTTTTTCATGTTCTAACAGATCGCTTTCAATCTACTTGGATAAGTTTTCTCTTGTGCAAATCTTCTATGAGTTTTCTTTTGACATGCTTTCTGTATGAACATTATGCTCCATAATAATGAGACATCATGAAGATGACAGGGTTCAGATAAATATCAACCATAAATAACCCCATTCCTAGAGCAGGATGTAACGTCTTATAGTAAATTTCAATTGTTTACTTTAAAAAATGTTTTTCCCTCTTAAAAAAATTTATTGTGGTAAGAGCCCAATATCACTAAACATGAAGTATTTTCAATTTGTGCCTCGCTAGTAGTACTTCAACCCATCTCCTTAATACACAGAAATGTATTAAAAAATCTGCTGCATTTATTACATCTTGTCAATTTAACACAGTAGTATTTCAATTTTCATTTAAGTATAGTTAAGGTTTAGAGTCCACATAAAAATACTTATCCCTGAAATGTTACTACACTGACAGCAAAGCAAAGTGAAAGCTGGAAGCAGCTATTTCAGCTTCCTATAGTGAAATAACGGATGATTAGCAACTTGACTGCACCTTGGTAGCACTTCTTTTACTGATAATGTTTAAGTTGCCTCCCACAAGAGTGTAATAATCATTATGAGAGGCCATCTGCCTAGTACCAAGGTAATCTTTCACAAAGTTCTTCCAGCACGTCACTGTTTGCATGCCCAAGGATAAAGAGACATCTGTCCTGCTGGTAAAAGAGGAAATAAACTGGCCGGGAACGGTGGCTCACACCTGTAATCCCAGCACTTTGGGAGGCCAAGGAGGGCAGATCACCTCAGGTGGGGAGTTCGAGACCAGCCTGACCAAAATGGAGAAACCCCATCTCTACTAAAAATATAAAATTAGCTAGGTGTGATGGTGCATGCCTGTGGTCCCAGCTACTTGTGAGGCTGAGTGGGGAGAACTGTTTGAACCTGGGAGGTGGAGGTTGCAGTGGGCCGAGATTGCGCCATTGCACTCCAGCCTGGGCAACAAGAGCAAAACTCTGTCTCAAAAAATCAATCAAACAAACAAACAACAACAACAACAACAAAAAACAGGAAAGAAACTGCAGGACTTAACTCTTTTCTTCATAGCCATGTGTTACGTGTCTTTTGATGTAATTCAGGTCAAAGTTTTCAGGAAGTAATTAATTCAGAAACCAGGAATGTTACCTGCCCAGTTGCCCAGCAGAGCCCATTGCTAAGCTTTAATTAACTGAAGATAAACTATGTAGCAGATAAGATCACTAAAGACCAGTACTTGCCTCTGGGCTGGTTTCAGGTGGGGGGGCCCATATCAGATATGACTACTCTCAGGTAGCAAAACAGGATCACCCTCACAGAAATCCTAGAGCAGAGACTTTTCCAGTGTTAAAAGCTGGACCCACTGCATCTCAACTGCTCTGCACTTGACACTTAAGAAAGATGGATAAGAAGGCAATATGTAATCTAAACCATGACATGATTGCCAGCAAGAAGTTGCAAAGTGAAGTAGAAGGTGAAGCTAAGGTGGCCTAAGTTTTGGCTAGGTGGAGAAAAGGCATTGGCATGTAGCACTTTAAACCAAAGTATCTAATAAATAAATAAATAAATAAATAAATAAATATATTTATGTATATATATATACACATATACATAAAAGGTTGTGTGGTGTAGTTCATGAGACAAATGAACAGAATTCTAGGCAGCTCAAGTGAACGCTTTGTGGGAACTCATGTTGACAGTTTAAGATGCATATGTTTTCTGGTCACACAAAAATATGGCATTTCTATCTGACTTGAGAAGATTCTGCAGTGGGGGGAGTTCTGTGGACCCATGAACATATTCTATCACACTTCTAACCAGCTCAAACTGCCTGGTTGGATTGCTTAGTTGGCTGGGGGTGGATTCATCTTCAGGCAGAAGGCACTGCACTCCATCTGAGCACCACAGGAGAGGCTTGGCAAAGATCTGCAGAAGTGTGGGCAGAAAACCATGTCCATTGGCACCCTCTGACTTCTTTTTATCACACCTCAGGAGACCTCAGAATAGACATATACTTAATTTAAAACTGTTGGGAATCATTTCATGGAATAACATGTATTTTTGAGGATTCTAAGAAATAGATATCCAAAAATAGTATAGGTATTGTCAGAGATTTAAATGTCTATATAACTACTAAGAGCATAACTCAACCACATTACGCCAATGTTTTTTTTTTTCTTTTTTTGCAAATAGTCTTCTTTTTAGTTTAAGACAAGGCAACACTTGAATGCTCTCAACTCTGGCTCAACAATTGGGTAACTGAACATGACTTACCCTAACAGTGTTGCATGTTTTATATTTCGCATACAAAATATAAAATTATAGAGTCAGATACTTCCAAGAAGAATTTCTCATGAATTTTGGAGATCATGGAGAGAAAGCTAGCCAGATATTTTAAAGGATTGGAAACCATGACATATGAGGAAAGTTAAAAGAAAGATATGGTATATTTAACTTAAGGAGAAAAAACTTGCTGGTTGCAAGGCTCTGGAAACTTCCCTAATTCCTAATAGAGTGGGCTTCTCCTAGGATCTCAATGCACATGGTATGTCCTCCCTGTGATAAAGGCACAACATGACAAAGAATATGTTAGGGGAAATCTTGTTCCATCATTATCACAATTAGTGCATCCAAGCATATTATAAAAAGCTGGTCCTTCCTTAAAACACTGCCATTTGCCAGGGAATTTAATAATAAATATTTAAATCTTGGATGAATACAAAATGAACGACTCCCCTAAAGTGTGGATTAAATAATATTACTTGGTATCCTTGAGAATTTTCAGAATTATTACTAATGTAAGTATACTCTCTCTTTCAATAAGAAGAAAGGTGAATTGTGCAAGTCCACATGATTGGAACTGATAGACATACAAATACTGGGCATGTCCTGGGCAAAGCATGGAGAACAAGAAGTTGTAAGATGAACAGAAGTGGGGAGCACAGAGGTCTCATCACTTCCGTTCTTCTTATAACAACATGGAGGACTGAATAAATGTTCCAAAGATACACTAAATCATAACTGCCATCACAAATACCTTCTATATGTTTGGTACCCTCATCTACAGATTACTGGGAGACCACAAAGGGGTAGACAAAGTCTCTTGTAACCAGAAATTATGAACAGGAGAAAACTGTTGAGCCAAGACTATGGCCAGACTATCTATAGTGGAGTCAAGAACATCAGAGTGCTCCTCCAGGTGCTAGCTCCAAGTTGAAAGTTAATATTTCTTTGCATAGGGAAAGATATTTTGTTGTACTATGGTAGGTACATTCACATTCACAAATTTTGGGCCAAATTTACCTTTGTATGTGAAAACTTCAAATGTAATATGTTCATATTATTTAAACAGCAAAGATGCTAAGGAATTATTTGTATACCTCAGGGAAAGGTCAATGCAAAATTCTGCTGTAAATGTAAAAAGCATTCAAATAGAAATGATCTAAGCCCCAAGGTCATAAAAGTAGTAACTGCTACATTTTTGAAGGAGTCAGTGTTTGTTAGACAAAATTAAGACATCTCAGGCTGAAAATAGTGCGGGAAATATACCCATCAAATTCAGCTTTTTTTCCTCTTCCTGCCACATTAGAGGATAAAGAATGGGATGAGAGGTAAAAAGAGAATATATCTGTGGTTATTTTGCTTTAAAAAACCAAGTCAAAGGTGACGTAATGGAAAAGAATGGGTAATAGGAAATGTCCCTTGGAGTTAACACACAACATATAGTGAGTGTATTTCCTAAATAACTTGTTACATTAAAATGAAATTATGTATATTGAATTGCAGTGTCTGAAATAGTATCTGTAAAAGGTATTTCTCTATTAGGAAAGCAAGTCAACAAGCTTAATTATATTGCAACTGCTTTTAAATCCAATTAAATAGTTTTATATATTCAAATTAGCTATTGCATTGAGGAAACCTACTCATCTTACATTTTTTTTAGTTGTCATTATGTATATCAATCCCAAACACACTGAAATATACTTCAATAAGCATGTTTTTCTAACCATTATAAATATTGCTTTATCAAAAGAAAACAAATACTTTTAAATATCAGAATATTTGGCATTGAATAAACAAAACAGCCAGATAGAGACTAATTCATAAATATTTTGCTTGTAAACTCGTTTTGAATTAAGCATTTATTGTAAAGCAACTTTCACAACTAAATATAAGTATTGATGGTAAAAATATTTCTAGAATCTTGTAACAGACAAATGTAAACCTTTTTATCACTAGGAATTCAATGAGGAAAACATTTTTTAACTTCTACAAAATAGAAATATTTTATAAAATATAAGAATATTAGTTGATATTTAAAGTATTTTTCTCACTGTTAGCTCATTATGCCTATTTAGCTAACTAAAGATAGCATAACTGTTTTGACAATTTTTTAAACCTGTAGCTTAACAGAGTTCAATTTTCATTACATAGAAATTCAAGTCGAAGAAAATATGTTTGTATAGTTACATCTTCAAGTACTGGACACTTCAATTTTTTTTTCTTTGCATCTGGCAATAAAAGCATTATAAAGCCATAATTGGAACAATAATCAATTTCATTTATTTTTATGCCATTGTGATTAAATCAACATTTTAAGTCAACTCTTTATTACCCAAGTTTATCATTTCTAAGATGAAAATTTGAATATAAAGCATGATTCAGCAGTTCTATTACTTGCAGTCCTTAAGTCATGGAGATCTTGAAAAAGTCCTCCCTCAGCTATAATGATGAGCCAAAATTAATTAAGGCAAATGAATATTCTAAATGAATCTCTTCCTCTTAACTATTGTTTAAATAATTGCTTATGCTTGACAAGATATTTTTCATGAACTATCAACAATGTGATTTGAATCACACTCATAATTACAAACTCCTCAACCATAGTAATTTATAAATTACTGCCCTCTCATGGGACTGTCTTCAAACATTTAAAACATTTATTATTGAGAAGTTCTGTTGAGCTATTATAGTGTATTCATAATTTTCTAAGACCTTAAATTTATTCCAACCTTGTCATCTGGCTATTTTAATTTTTAGTTTTCATTGAAATATACTTGACAAAATTCTTTGTCACATTTGGAGGAAAGACATATTTTATAGTTTGTTTAGAAAAATCTAATTTACTCAGTTAATGTCTAGCATTCTCAATTCTCTCAACATGCGGCAGTAGTTGGCTCTGTCCTGGAGACAAAATAATTACTGTCCCATATATGAAGAGATCAAATGATTTTCAAAGAAATTTTTATAGAATCCAGTTGCAGTTCACTTTCTAAAATACAGAGTCAACAATAACTGACAGCTAAGCAGGTGGTCACAGAGGAAAATTAACAGAATATTGTTTTGATCAGATTCACTGTAAGGTAGAATTCTTTAATTTTGCTTGACTGCCAGTAAACTTCTCCACATTGTCTCCATATGGGCTTATATTCCTCAGAACAGTTAGCCCTGAGTATTCTTTAGAAAGATGTGTGTGGCACTGTTCTCTTTTTATGGCTGCTGTGCCTGTTGAGAGCTCCAGGTTGGTAAGACCTGAAAATTGTGTAGGAAGAGGTGTGAAGCAAACGTTAGGGAAATCAGTGAAAGAAAAATAACCTAATCTATTTGGTTCCAGAAAGGCTAATCCCCCCTCTCCTTTCCTGACCTTAAAACAGAGGAACAGGTCAAGCACAGTGGCTCGCATCTGTAATCCCAGTACTTTGGGAGGTAGAGCCGGGTGGGTCACTTGAGCCCAGGAGTTCAAGACCAGCCTGGGCAACATATCAAGACCTTGTCTCCACAAACAATTTTTAAAAATTAAGCGGGGCATGGTTGCACAAGCCTGTAGTTCTAACTACTCAGGAGGCTGAGGTAGGAGGACTGTTTGAGCCCAGGAGTTTGAGGCTGAAGTGAGTTATGATGACACCACTGTGCTCCAGCCTGGGCAATAGAGCGAGACCCTGTCTCTAAGAAAAAAAAAAAGAAAGAAAGTAAGAATAAAACATTCTGATTTGAAATAAGAGAGGAATATCTTTGCATTTAACATGAAAAATGTACACCTGTGCACTGTCAACAAGGTTATGCTTTTGTTGGCTATCTAGACCTCAACGATTTATCTGTCATTAATGCCACTGGTCACTGGCCCATGTTTCCAGAAGCAAGATTGAAAAGAGGAAGAGGTATGTTACTGGGGGGGTCTCTAATCCCTCACCTGGACTATTCTAAGGTAAATGGTTTCTTATATTTTTTTTTATTGTTTGGTTGGTTACTCGTTTATCTGATTTTTATGTTTGCTTTTTTTTTTTTTTCCACAGTCCCTGAAACATTGGGAAAGATGCCTCTTAAACTACTGCTATTTTGCCCTACAACTGGTAGGGCTGGGTTCTGTAGCTGCATTTCTAGGTGCTAGCAAATAGGGAATAGGCAGCAAAGTACTCTTGGGCTGGACTTTAGGCAGTAGGATACGTCTGAGATGTCCTACTGTTGATCTGGGAAATAGAAAATGTAGTTCAAAAGTTTCCAAGTATCGGGCTTAATAAAGCCTAGGAGTCACTTATTACATGGTGAACAGGTTGACATGGGAAAAACAAGGTAGTTTGGGATAACAAGATTACATGTCACAGATTTCTTTTCTCTCTATTTAAGAAAATAGGCTTTTTTCCTAACTCTGTGGCTATTGGTTGAAAATGGTTTTTCTGCCTTTAGTGCTAACTTACTAAGAAAAGAACTATGGGCACATTTAAATAGACATGCATATTTGTGGTAGATCCAGAAATACATTTGCTAAAGTTTGGACTTAAAAATACTAAATTATTCCAGAAAGGGCTGAAATTTTCTGAAAATGTCATAACTGTTTTGATGAAATAATGCCAATTATACAATGATTAGTAACTAAATTTTTTACATTGTTTCTTGAAAACTTGAATAACAAATATATGAGAAAATAGAATACCAAAAGACAATATATTGTGTTGTGTTAACTGAGGCAAAGAAAGGACTAAAAGGCTTATATTTTAAAAATCCTTGTTGTTGGTACAAATGGAACATATATGAATAGGTATTGTGGAGATGGGAATCATGGTGCAATTTTCCTATTTTAACTCATTACTGACAAGCATTAAAATAATGTTTCAGCTGGCCGCGGTGGCTCACGCCTGTAATCCCAGCACTTTGGGAGACTGAGGCAGGCGGATCATGAGGTCAGGAGATCGAGATCATCCCGGCTAACACGGTGAAGCCCCGTCTCTACTAAAAAATAGAAAAAATTAGCCGGGCATGGTGGCGGGCACCTGTAGTCCCAGCTACTCGGGAGGCTGAGGCAGGAGAATGGCATGAACCCAGGAGGCAGAGCTTGCAGTGAGCCGAGATGGCACCACTGCACTCCAGCCTGGGTGACAGAGCGAGACTCTGTCTCAAAACAAACAAACAAACGAAACAAAAACAAAATACTATTTCATTATTCCCACATTCCAGAATGTTCTGTTTTAGCTATTACCCATAACAAGTAAAACTAGAACTAGACTGGGACCTGGGATACTTTGGTTCTGGTGCTAACTCAGGCACTAACTAGGTTGAAAGACCACTTAAACTTTCTGTATCTTATTTTCTTATCCATAAAATTACATTTACAGTAGGTGAAGGTACCAAATCGATCAGTCTCAGATTTACCAACCCCCTGAATTTTTAATAAAAATATTTGCACATGTACATTTTTTCTGGAAAAAAAAGCCCATAATTTTACCTGATTCACAAAGAAGTCTATGATTTCCCAAAGGCAAAGAAAGCATAGCACTAGGTGCTTTCTATGGTTCCTTTTAACCCTGTATACATTACCAACTTTTATACATTTACTACACGAAACTCATGTGTTACATATCTGCACATTCATAAGAACGTACATATTTATGCAAATACATAAAGAACCCTGAAAATTTGGCTCTAATTACAGATCACTTTTCAAGGGTGGAAGCCATTTTAATGTAAGATGTTAATCTGAACTAGAAATGTTAGCATGTTTTGTCTGCGATTTCTATGAGCTCAGAGTCCCATTTGATAATACAAGATTTATGAAAATCAAAGATATGTTTGCCTACTAATAAAAATGAGTCATCTTAAGGAATTCTTCCATGGACCCAACAAATATTTATTAAATGCTTATTATTTGGCTGATATCATGCTAGGTACTAATTTTCTGTTATGATTAAAATAGACATTTTCCACCTTCAGTCTAATAAGGTAGATGACTATTACTTAAATCTTTAATTAACTTTAATAAGATAGATAGAGATCCACAAATTATAGATTTGAAACTGTTCTGTTTTGAGAGCAGTAGGCTGTATTCTATTACATTTTTGCCCCCTTTGGATCTCATGTGCAAAGAACAGAATTGGAATCAACATGACCTTTAGTTTATGGCACATACTCATCATTATACATTTATCCATGAGCTCCTTGGTTTTATTATTTTTATACACACACACACACACACAGAGAGAAAGAGAGAGACAGACAGAGAGACAGAGAGAGAGAGCGACAGAAACAAATTGAAATCTCCCACTGAGACAAAAGCTGGGATCACAAGTAGCTAGGATCAAAACTATGTGCCACCCCTGTTCCCCAAACTCATTCCCTTGGCTCTCACAGATGAGTTAAATAGTAATGAAGGGATGAGAACCTAGAAACAGATGCCTATGTGGAGACTACGATGGATAGTAAGGTGACAGACTAGGAAAACTTCAGTACGCAATAAAGGTAAATATCTTTCAGACACTGGGGTAGGGAAAGATTTCTGAAGTGAGATACCCAAAAAGCATATTTTAAACAAGAGCAATGTGAGCATTTAAAATTGAGAATTTTATTCATGAATGATACCTTGAAGACAAGTTACAAAGGAAGAGAATATATCCACTATATAAACCACCCAAAAAAACTACTAACAAGACTACATAAGAATATGTAAAAGCCCAAGTTAGTAGAAAAACACATGAAAGGATGTTTCACAGAAAAAGAAACACATATGGCCAAAAGGATATATTCAACAATCGACTGATCAAGTAAACACCAATGATAACTGCAATAAGACCCCATTGCATTGTACATTCCATTGGTGAAAATTTAAATGTCTCATATACAAGTGTTGGAGGTAATATGGATCCGCAATTATACATTGTTTGACAGTGTATAAATTGGACTAATCAAGTTTGAAAACTGTTTGACGTAGTCTCTTAAAGTTGAATATTCTTGGCCGGGCGCGGTGGCTCATGCCTGTAATCCCAGCACAGGCCGAGGCGGGCGGATTACCTGAGGTCAGGAGTTCGAGACTACCCTGGCCAACATGATGAAACCCCGTCTCTACTAAAAATACAAAAACTAGCTGGGCATGGTGGCACATGCCTGTAATCCCAGCTACTGGGGAGGCTAAGGTAGGAGAATTGCTTGAGCCCAGGAGGCAGAGGTTGCAGTGAGTCGAGATCATGCCACTGCACTCCAGCCTGGCCAACAGAGAGAGACTCTGTCTCAAAAAAAAAAAAAGTTAAATATTCTTATACTTCATGACCCAGAAATTCCACATGTACACAAATACCCCAGAGAAGCCTTGGTCATCTAACCAGAGACACATGTATGTTAATAGTAGTACCAACCAAGATAGTGAAAATCTGGAAATAACTCAAATGTCCATCTATAAGAGACAGTGATTTTATAAACTGTGATATCTTCATACAATGGAATATCACACAGCAGCCAAAGCGAATGAACCACAACAATGCAAAAATTATGGAATCTTAGCAGCATTATAGTAAGTGAAAGAGAACATTCCCCAAATATTTCAACAGTATGGTTATCTCTTTATAACATTTTAAACAAATAAAATTAAAATAAATATATTTTAGGAAAAAATACTGCAATCAGACTATATACAAATAAAAGCAAGGAAATAATGAAAAAAGCTGGGATCAGTTTTCAGCCCTAAATCTATATTTCCCTATGAGACAAAAAAAGGAAGAAAAGAAGGAAGAGAGGGAAGAAGAAAGGAAGAGAGTAAGCTAGTAATTGCCTTGCATATATTTGAACTATGAATGATACTAAGTTCACCTCTTTTTACATGCAAATTACCCCCAGGGAATAACAGCAAACTGGCTTAAAAATGTCTATTTGTAACTTAACATTCATTTTAGATGGCTTGTACAAATGAACTTCTTTCTCTCCATTTTTGTTGGAACATTCAAGCAAGAAAAGGTTAAATGACTTGTGCACTGGGAAGAAAAAAAAAAAAAACCGGTTGTCATCCGTGGTGCCAAAAATAGAAGTTCTGATTTCCAGTCCTGTGATCTCAACAGAAGACAGAATGTTCACTCTATCTGACTGATATAAAACACAACTTCTCCAAGGACTCTATTATTTTGAACTACTGTGTAAGTACATGTAATTATAAGCTTCTGGAAATACGCACTGTTTATTTTATCATTTGTAATAGCAAATAGAAACGCTTGGGCTGAGTATTTACCCAATAATGACACTAACAGCCTTCAGAGTCATTATAGGCGATTTTTAAGGGTCTGTTTAGATATCCTTAAGATCACTGACCCGTTAGTGCAATTATAGTCTAAGATGATTCCTGTACTTGCTGCCAGAAAGTGACATGTTGATGTTCAAACACTCTCTACACATCATTAAAAATGTGTCTTTACTCAGGGAAAGCTGCAGAAATAGAACTATAACTATACTTTAAAATTCTGTTCCCAATGGGTGATGTAGTCATTCTCTTTTTGTAATTCCTCTGATAAAATGATAAATTATATTCTCAGAAAATTGAATAAAACAAGTGTGTCTGGAGTTTGTTCCTGCTGGTGGGTTTGTGGTCTCGCTGACTTCAAGAATGAAGCCATGGACCTTTGCGGTGAGAGTTACAGCTCTTAAAGGTGGCACGGACCCAAAGAGTGAGCAGCAGCAAGATTTATTCTGAAGAGAGAAAGAACAACACTTCCGCAAAACGGAAAGGGATCTGACCTGGTTGCTGCTGTTGGCGGACGTGGCCAGCTTTTATTCCCTTATTTGTCACCGCCCATGTCCTGCTGATTGGTCCATTTTACAGAGTGCTGATTGGTCCATTTTACAGAGCACGGATTGGTCCATTTTACAAACCTCTAGCCACAGAGAGCTGATTGGTGCGTTTTTACAGAGTGCTGAAAGGTGCATTTTACAAACCTCTAGCTAGCCACCCAGCACTGATTTGTGTGTTTTACAATCCTAGCTACAGAGCACTGATTGTTGCATTTTACAATCCTCTTGTAAGACAGAACAGTTCTCCAAGTCCCCACACGATCCAAAAGTCCAGCTGGCTTCACCTCTCACAAGTACATTTATTCTGTAGTATTATTTTTATCAATTTAAAAATCTTCATAGCACTTGTCTTTCTTACCCCATTCACACAGTCTCACACAGTTACATATTCCAAGTATCCATACATGCTCAGCCTTTCATGTAGATGCAATCTATGTGAAGAAAAGCATAGATTGCTTGCTATGTAACTATAGATTCACAGAACTGGAAGGATCACAGGAGACTAACTACCTAGTGGAGCAGTGTTTCTCAACTGATATTATAGTCCCTTATTAATTAGTCTTTATTTGGGGGTAGGAGGGGGTGGGAGAGAGAGGAGATATCATGGACACTAGAAAATCTAATGAAGTTTGTGAAGTTATCCCAAGAAAAATCCACTCATGTGTGTAAATGTTCATGTCATTTATTTATTTGCTTGCATTTGACATTGAGTTATTTCACATTTTACAAATAATTATGTGACTCATTTTTCTTGTAAAAATTGATGACCTCTTTCTAAATAAAACATAAATGCAAATTACTAACCAAATCATATAAAAAAAGAAAACATAGATTCTGCTTAAAATAGTTTTCAATGAGAAGGCTGTTTTATTTGGCTTAGTAAGAAGTTAAAATTTAGGCTACTCTGGAACACTTTGCCTATGGGATAGCCCTGCTGTGTCTGTGGAGCAGCACCCCCCCACCCCCCAAAAAAAAAAAAAAGGAAGAAGTTAAAATTTAGACTGAGCCTTCCTTTATAGGAAAATATCAGTGTTATTTTTAGTATCCAAACAATTTTTCGTCTGTTTTAATAGCACTATGTGCTCAAAGTTGCAGCTCACACAGCTTTCAGTATCAAACAGAATTAAATTCCCTATCAGTCGGAGCAGAGCAGACTTTTATCAAGACACCTGAGCTTTCTCCAAGATACTTCAGGGTGAATTCAGGTTCTATGAAACCCTTTGTCCTCCAGTCAAATGAAATTATTTTTGGAAAGCTTAGTGTCAACAATGCAGCCTTTGTCAGCAAGGGAAGATGTTTGAATGCTTTCAATTTTATGTAGTCTAAGCAGAAATAACCTTTAAAAGAGTTTTGTAGTCTTTACAGATGTTTGTAGATCTTCTCCATGGATAAACTGACATGTCTTTCTCATTTTCAACTCCCTTGCCCTCACTAAAGTCTTTCTTTCAGCACTTTCATGTCAATGGAAAGGTCACAAGATTTTACCTCTAATTTCTTCCTCCAAAATGACAGTTGTTTCCAGAGCCACCCTACTAGACCAGAAAATCTGAAATTGAAAGACTAGCCTCATTTTTTTTGACCTAACATCTACAAGGAAGTCCATCCATGAATAAACCTCTCTTGTCAAATTGTTTTAAGATTCAGCTCTCTTTTACTTAAAAAATAGATAAAATGAAATGTCTGACCCAAGTTCAGCCAAGTGCATTAACACTTATTCATTGGAAAGCCAAAAAACTTCTGATGGTAAAAATAATACATTTTGCTTCATTCCTAAATAAAAACTTTTGAAACTCTAGATTTCTGGCTATGTCTGTGAAATTATTTTAACAGAGCAGGCAAAGCATATTTTTAGAATAATTATCGGTGTCTTTCACAGGAATGCATGCTGATGGTGAGGGCAATATGTCTCTATGAAAAGTGGAACCTCTGTCTTCACCAGATTAATTACGCTGGATCTTGCATAAAGAAACTCTATATGTACTCCATATGTACTTGCAGTATCAAGATTTTTGTTCCATTAGGAGTTTTGCTTGATAAACTCTGTTGGGAGGAGGCAACACACACACACACACACACACACACACATCGACATTCAGGTGAGAGATAAAAATCAGAGTTTTACTGAAACAATCATAGTTTTCACTCAGTTGCATGCCAAATGGGAATGCCACAGCTGTTATTTTCACTATAACTGGCTTTGAAATATTGGCAAAATACCAGAGTTCAAGAGTAGGTTCTATCAAGTGAACAGAGGTGCTATTAATTTTTTTTTATTCTAAGCAACCAACCAGCTCAAGCATTTCTAGAGTACTTGAAATGATAAAGCTTTCTCCAGTTATTTATGGTTTCTTTTGATTGGAAACATGTCAAAAGTTTCATGTTAGTGCAAATATAAGTTTTGGTAAATTTCCATCCTTTTAAAATTGAACTTCTTCTCCAGGGGAAAAAAATCTATATTGTGTGATTTATTTTCAGGATGCTCAGAAATAAGCTTTCTTGACTTCATCCTATCATTGGCAGGAAACTTATCACACAAGAAACAGTCTGGCTTTTGTGTCCCATCACATTTAGCAATGCAAATAAAATCAAAGGAAATGTAGGAGCCATCAGCTTTCTTTTCTCTGACATTTGCCAACTTAAGCTAAGTTTAATGTGAACAGAAAGAGATATGCACAAACATAATGTCAGATGCATTTTCATTAATTTTGATGAATGCAGTGCCATTCCAGATGTCATTGTGCAAGGATAGTAACTTTATGCGAAAAAATACATGCTACTCTGTCCATGTTTAAAGGAAAACATTAAAATATTTTAAAACAATAAAAATATTAAAACATTAAATACATTAAAAAACATATTTTACCATAAACAATTTTTTGCACAAAAAGCAAACAAAATAAAGCTGTTATATATATATATGTACACACACATATATATGCACACACACATATATATGTACACACACATATATATATGTTTGCTCTTACTTAACCTACAACATAAAGTCAGTATATGATCTTTAACTAAAATATCCCTTTTATAACGTGATCTGAAATATAGCATCTAATCTCTGCTGTTGTTATATAGGAAGTTTCCTGTATTACAAATGAGCCCATTTGTAATAGTTGTGTATTTCTAGTTATCCTTGGTTATCTGGATTCTTCCATTTTTCATCCTGTGTTCTGGCATGGTTAATTCTCTTGCCCTTTATCCCATCAACTATTGGGTGGTAAATCTTATGTTACACATTACTTTTCTCTTTATGTGGCTGAATATCACCAAGTTCTTAACTTCTTGTCATCTAACAAGGTATCCAGATATCTTTTTATGCTGGTTGCCTTTTTCTACAACCACTACAACGTGTTAACATCTATCTGAAAATTTGGAGCCATCCATTTAAAAATATTGCATTTTTTGAATGATCAAGAACTACATACATAGGTACATATTTTATTGGATATATAGGAGTGAAATTATATAAAGAAATGCAATTCTAATGGTTTCTCTAAATATTCTTTTGGATTTTATACATATATGATCACATCATCTGTGAGTAATAACAGTACTATCATTTTTCTTTCATTCTAATACTTACACCTATTTTATGTTTTTCTTGACTTATTTTAGTAGCTAGGCCACTCAGAATAATAGTCAATGACAATGGTGATTCTTAACTATTATTTCTAATTTTAGCTTTTTATCACTTAATCCATCAAAATTTTTACCACAATAGCTACAATTTCTTAATCGTCAACTCTTTAAGCTAGGCACTGTATTAGTCAAGGTATCTAATGCGCTATCTCATTTTATTTAATCTTTCTGACAATCCTATGTAGTTATTATTGTCTTATTTTATCTTAAAAAAGAGAATAAGCAAAACCAAGATCACAGAAATTAAGTAACTTGGCAGTAGATTACAAAATGATGTGGTCAAGCAAGGATGTGAATCCAGATTTGTCACCATCCATTGCCAATATTCTTTCTGCATTTTTCCATTATATTACAATAAGCTATGATTCAGTATCAGCTTTACTTCCCTCCCTCCCTCCTTCCTTCTTTCCTTCTTTCTTCTCTCTCTTTCTGTTTTTCTCTTCTTCTTCCTTCTTCTGTTTTTCTTCCCTACCTCTCTCCTTCTCATCCTTCACTCTCTCCCATTCTTTCTTCCTCCAGTTCCTCTTTCTCCTATTATCCTTATTTTATCTCATATTGTCACTAATGAGCCAAGTATGTATTTTCTTAGGGTAATTCTGAATCTAAGTTGTATCACCCAACCAAGCATTGACTCTCTCATAAAGCTGATTAAGTTTTCCTTCTATGTTTTCATCCACACAGTAGATTAAGACATTAATAGGCATTAATTTGAAAAGCATCAAGAACAAAAACTTGTGTCGTAATGCTACTTCTCATATGGTTGTGGAATTAGGGTGCAATAGCTCAATTTATTTTAATTATTGATGGTGGGGTAATGAATATAAATATACCAGTCTTGTGTGTTTTCTTCGATTCAGCTTATGGAAACCACCATGTCTCTTCCTATCTGTTATTCATTCCCTAACTTATCAAAACACCATACTTAGGGATACTGTGGGATCCTACTCTTTAATAATGATAAAATCCATTGATTGTGTAATTATTGACTACCACACACTGTACTAGGTAGCTGCACATACTTGATATTTAATTAGCAGGATCAGTGCAAGACTGGTGGTATTAGTCCATTATTTTAAACTAAAAAATACAATTTTAGAGAAGGGAAAAATAGGTAGCCAAGTTGGGATTCAAACTTTGGTCAATATGACCACAACACTACTCTACGAACTTAGCTTCTGTCTCTGATCTGACAGAATGTCTCACGGTGACCTTTCCCACATAGCCCTCTTGGGAGGCATTGTGGTGAAAATTCCCATTCCCTTCAAAAAAATAATTCTCATTGGGGACCAGGAGCACTTGAACAGTAGATGGATAAACTCCAAATATTTCTCCTATCTTGATTATATCTTTAAGTTCATAAGACAAAAAAAAACTCTTTATAAAGATAATAATGAAAGTAGGAGAAAATGAGAGATAATCAAGAAGCAAATAAAATTTGTGACCTAAGTTTCTCAAAATTTTAAAAATTGTGAACCGTCTAATGGCTATAGGTACTTATATTGGTTACAAATTTCATATAAGTTTTCAAAGATGTATCACAGTTTATACAACATAGTTTTAAAACATCATTTTGTTTTACAGCAATTAAAGGATTGATACTGCTTATAACCTTTTGCCAAAGTAAATTTGGTTTGATCATTGTGTATGTCAGGAGAGCCTGGGTAATGCTGATGTACAATAATCTCTAAGTCTTGGAGATTTAGAGTAACAAAGATTTATTTCTTGCTCAGACTACATGTTCATAAAAGGTTATCTAGAGTCTCTGTTTTTTATTTTCTCGTTCTTAAACCAGACTGATTGATAATTTATCATATAAAACATTACTAGTCGTCTAGCAAAGGGAAGAGAACATGGCAAATCATTTACTTACTCATAGGCTCCCATGAAGAAGTGGAACTTATAGCTTCTTCCACTCACATGTGATTGGCTAAAGCAGTTATCATAACCATAGATAGCTTTAGAGAGGATGGAGAAATTCAACTGTAGCATGCACAAAGAAGTAGAGAACTGGCCCAGTTTTGAAATCCTATTATCACAAAATGACAGTCATTCCATATAGGGTTGATTTATTTTCTTATTCTATAGTTCTACTACTTTAGAAAATACTAACATTCAGTTTGGTGATTAGCCGAAGAAGGCAGTTCTTGGTGATTATGACATTGTGTTCTGCGTTTTTGCTTCAAACCTGCATATAGCAGTTATAAATGTGAGAGTAAGTCCTTACAACAGACCACTGTTAGCAGCACATCATCGTCCAGGTCAATGAGCACATCATCCTGAAAAGCAGGAGCATGAATATTTTACAACTTGGAAGATGATGATAGTACATAGATTTTTAATTTTTTTATTACTTTGGTTGCCACAAGAATTCCTTTGTACTCTGTATTCTTTGTATTGTTTGTATTAGATGTCTTCTTAAAATATGATCACTTATACATTTATTGATTTCTTTCTCTGAGGTGCAAAGAACATGAAGTTTTGGGGCAAAGTCTAATTCTTGACAATTGAGCTATTTGCACTGCAATTCAGTTGTCTTCGGGAATTCTCTTAGTAAAAAATCAACATTTCATAATCGTCATATTTCAACTCTATTAATAAGTTTAGGCTAATCTAGCTAATTAATACAGCATGAAGCTAAAGCTTGAAGTCACTTGAAATCAGGGAAATGATCTTTATGGAGAATATCGGTACCATAAAATATTTATTTGATCTCTCATTCAAAAACTTGTGTAAATGTGCTCTTATCAGCCAGCACATCTCATTATAGAAAAGTAGTATCATGTGTCAGCCCATTTCTCTGCCATGTTCTTTAAAATCACTTGCACTGATTAGATGCAATTTAAATATTGATCAGGGGTCTTTAGAGATCCTTCAGCAATAAAACATGACTAAGAAAAGTGTTGCTTACCACTATCTGTATTCTGTGCATGAAGATGTGTGAGGATTTGCATTCAAGTGTAAGTTATTTCTTGATAGAGGAATGCCTTTCTTAGTTGTGTATGTAGATGGTCTTCCTTCAGTACTGATCTCAGCATATATTTTCATGCTTTCTTACAGGTTATAGAAAAAAATAGTTAAGGGAGCTTCAAATCTCTTTTAAGGCCATCTATTTCTAGTTAAAAAAATAAAATTTTATCAAACTATTCTCTTCATACAGGTGCTGCACATATGCCAGGAGCTGATTCAGTGGTTTCATCCAAATGTAAAGCAAAATATGGAATTATTTCAACATATAATAATAACTACTGTTACACTTATGTAAGGCAATAAAAATATTTTTGGCAAAAGCTTGTCCTGCTTGCTTTTTTGAGCATAATTTATGTTTTATAATCTTGTTGGCAAAAGTGTGACCTGTGTCTGTTTTTGCTCTGGTGAGTGCAACTAAGAATGATGCCACTGTCATTTTTGTTCTTTTCTCTGTTTTGCATGACAACATTAATAACTTTCACAAGGAAAAGTATTAACTAGCAAATATTTCTGAAAAACTCAGATAACCACAAAGATTCTGAGCATTATTTGAATAAAAAACTAAAACTTCAAACTTTTTTTTTTTTTGCCAGTATTACAATCAGTACCCAAGACACCAGAAGAGGAAGTATTCTAGGCTCACTATAATGCAACTTTGAGACATTTATTATCATACTTTATAGCTGCAATTTTCTTTACTGGCATTTGGTTTCACCTGCCTGGCAACATGCATTCATATTTTATATTTTAATTGAAGAACTTTTCACTAGAAAGATTCATAATATCATTCAGAATTGTTGTTTATATATTGCTACTATTATTATTTCCCACAGTAAATGTAAATCAACACAATAAGAATAATAAAGAAAATTCCAAACTTAGCAAATATAAACCATATCATATGAATGACATAAAATGTTAGCCAAGATGAAGTAATCTTTTACAATTCCTGTATAACGTGCATTGCCTTTAAGACCAAAATTATTACTAAGGACTTTACTGTGAATATAAAATTAATCTTACTAGTTCAAATTTATAAAAATGTAAGGTAGATAAATTACATCATCTGCTTTCCCTGTGAAAATGTCAAACTGTCTATGGATCAGTTATAGACTTCTATGGACTACCAATGACACACATACCCACTTTACCATAGGAAGAATTTGTTAGATGTATTTATAATGCCTATACAAAGCCCTCATATTTATTTTCCATTTTAATTTCATTCTCATTTTCCTTAGCAAATTCTAAAATCAAAAAGGCTGGTGTGTTTATTTGAACAGATATCCATAACACATTTACATTTCCAGACCCAACTTCTCCCCCAGCCTTCAAACTTAGATGCCTGTTAGACATCTCTGCTTGGATATCTCAAAAGCATCATCAACTTACTATGTCCGTAACAGAGTTCCTGGATAGTCTTCTGCAAAACTAGTCCACCTTATTATAACATCATTCATTCAATTGTTCAAGCCCAAACCTAAGATTCAATAGAGTCTTCTTTCTTTGACATCCCATATCGCCATCTAGTTCATTAATAATTTCTGTTGACTTTGCTCTCAAAAATATATATCTGGAATCAGACAGCTTCCCATTTCGCAGCGCTGCCACCTTTGTCCAAGTTGCTATCATCTCATCTCTCACTCAATCTACTCACTACTTTATCACTAGTCTCTCTTTGTTTCTACTTTTGTACTCACACTTGTAGTCTCATCACAGCATCCAGACACACATTTTCAAAAGCAAATAAAATCAGGTCAGAACTCTCCAGAGGCTTCCTACCATGCTTAGAAAGAAATCCAATGTTCTTACTATATGGCCTGCCAGGCCTATGTGTTCTGCTCTCCAGCTACCTCTACGGAGCCTACCTTGCTTATTCTACTGCACACACATTAGCTTTCGGTTTTTGCACTTGTGATTTCTTCTGCCTGGAACACTATGACCCCTGATATTTCTGTGACTGTTCCATTACTTAATTAGCTTTTGTTGCTGATCATATTAAATAATAGAGCTTCAACATGACCCCTCTAATCCTGCTTTATTTCTCTCCAGTCTTGTCACTCTGATATTGTATTGTATATTTATCATAGTTTTCTCCCACTAGACTGTGAGTTCCATGGTGGTAGAGACTTTGAATTCATCATAAGCCACATACTCAATGAGCAGAGGTATATATTTGATGTATCCTATCCTGTGGTTACTTCTGTGGAAAGCAGAATTCTAAGACATAGAAGAGATGGTAGAATCTCTAAAAAGGAAAAAAATTGGTCATCAAATTTCGGGGGAATGGCACTCTGTGAAGGAAGAAAACAGAGTATGCGAAATTTGGCCTTGGTCTACAGAGTGAGCACAGGAGTGACAACCATAATCAAGAGGACGCTCATGCAGTTTTGAGATATTTTATACCTTTCCCACTGAGGGGAAGCTAATGCCGAAGAATCCGTATGCTGAGAAATTTCCTTACAGCCTTCAATCAAATTCATAGGTTAAAACTTAGAGACGTTATTATGGTTATGTACTTAGGTTGTGTGCAATATTAACAAAAATTAAATAGCGAACACTTCACCTGATAAATATTTAGCACAAGCACAGCATAAGTCAACACATTCCAGCAAAGGTCAAATTTTACATGTATTGCATAGGCACCAGTTTAAATCTGTAGTGAGAAGTTTTGTATGTCTTTACCTTGGTCTTTCCTGCCTAGTGACTAAACTAGTATTGTTGAGGCAAAAGAATATACATTAGCCACAAGAAGAGTTGTAAAGAGAAAGGTGGAGTAACACAAGCATTCATTGGAGGTGCCTGCTCTACGCTACAATAAACTCTGTAGGTAGCCATTGGTTTCAACTGACTTTGGAGGGAATAACAGGAGGTAATTCATCACTGAGGATTTTGGCAGGGTAAATGGATTTATGGACTTTAGGTTCTAACTAATGAATTATTACCTGGTTCCTGACAGGGAAGGAGTAATGGGTTACCAAGTAAAACAATATAGCTTGTAGATCTCAAGTGGCTTCTTTTGTAACCAATTAAATTCATAAGTTGAATGGTCCATCCCACCACAAGTCAATACAAAATTCAAATAGTCATTTCAACATACTTGTTTCACCTTAGTCTTCTTGAAACCATTAGTCAAGAAAGGATTACAATGTAGATTTGCTAGAAAGGCATACCAGCCTATCTGTATATTTTCCATTGCCTTAGACCGTAATGTTTAGTCAGTAGGAGGTTACTACTTCAGATTTACCTGGGAGAGAATTAGTTAGATGTTCTTTTTAGACAAACTCAGCCCCCATTAATGATAACTATTTCTACCTGAATTTCTAGGTGGCTTCAAGTGACCACTAAATAGCATAGACTACATGCAACAGTCACCTGCTAGGCAGTCCCTTCATTGGTACCAGAAGATCAACATTTGGTTTTATATGAATGTATAAATCCTGGCTGGATCTAATTTAGCAGGCTAAATTATATTTTATCATCTGTCCAAGTAGCTAAAAACGGAAAATTAAAATGTAGTTCCAATCTTAACAATTTCAACTGTTTGTGTAGAGAAGACATGTTTTCTATGAAGAAGACATATGGCTGAATTTAGTTATTAAAATTTTAGTGCCATACCTCTCGAATAGCTGTACAAAACTCACTCTGAAGCACTTTTTTGAGGGATTGTAGCTTGTGCACTGGTACTTCTCCAGATTCCTGTAGTTTTTCCAGTAATTCAATTGCTCTTGCAACATCTGAATGAAAAAAAAAATGGAAATAGAGAAACCTAGAATAAATTGTATCTCATCTGCTCAAAGTACTATTATTCCAGTTGGATGATGACATTGAAAAGCAAGTGGAATTAAATTGCATAATCAGAACTTATATTCATTGCTTTTTGGTCTCATCTTTTGGTAAAAGGTCATTTTAATTTGTTCCACACATTTGTCACTTCATACATTTTCTTTGACGGGATTTCATGTAATTTGTGTCATACAAATGAATTTGAATATTATGTCAGTAAAGAGTTGGACACATGTCTATCATTTATTCTGATACTCCAATAACAAAACTAATTCATCAATTTTGCCTCTGAGGTGCTTCCTTTCAGTTCCTTTTCCTTTCCCATTTCAGTTTGTCATAGCTACAATGTTACATGTATTACTATGATGAATGGATTGCTGTGTATCTCTGCAGTTTGCCTATAAACTTCTTGAGGGTGGGAACTTGTCTGGTTTGGTTACCATTGTATCCTCAGGGTATGGTATATTATAGTGATTAAAATTAATGCACTTTTTCCATTTCACTGCCATTGCATTATTTCAGACCCTCGTCATCTCCCCTCTGTCCAATTGGAATTATTTCTTCTCCTCCAGCCTCTTCAAATGGTCCACAAAGCTATTTTCCTAAAATAAAAGTCTGATCATGTGCCCATCTACCAGCCTTTAGAACAGTACTAAGCAAGAGTTTTCAATAACAATTATTTTAAATGCTTCTCTTTCACTTAACAATATCAAAGGTTAATGTATCAAGAAACATGTAGTCTTTTATAGACATAAAATTTAAAATTCCCTGGATTATTTCATATTGCCAAGAGAAAATAATTCAATAAAGAGTCATTTAAAAATACTTATGGGTGATCTCTTCTACCCTTGTCACTACAGTAAATAACTCACTGAAAAGCCACTTAGGCATTTATGTTATAGGACATGAGATTTTCGATTCCTAAGTGCCTAGCTCCAGAAAGCGTCCCACATCCCTGCCATCAGCTTATAAATTTATCCATTCACTCATCCATCTAGTATTTTGAGTTTCTGTTATTAATGCTTGGTGCCAGCTTAACAAGAGTATGATACTCCCTTTCAAAGCTCGCAATCTAATGAGAAAGAAATATAATAGCACAGCCACCTTCAATAAAATTGTTAGCACCTCAGAATCTGGGTGGGGTTAGCATAGGTGTAAGTATCTAACTGAATAAAATAACAAAAAGTGACTTTGATGGGGACTGTCTTTGAAGTAGTCATTTTGACTGCCAATCGTGGGCCAAAGTAGCACAAATCATTAAATCAATGTGACACTGCCAGTTTCCAAAGTCTGTCTTTTAGTACATAAACAGGAAGTCTACATAGTCAACTAGACAAAACCAGACACTTTTATGCATTTCTAACTGCAAAAGATACTCTACCTAGGCTGCAGTAAGCCATGATTGCACCACTGGACTCCAGCCTAGGAGACAGAGTGAGACCCTATCTTTAAAACAACAACAGAGACAAAAATTCTACCTAGATGCCCATGGATGCGTGGAACTCTCAGAGCTCATTTTTTTTCCCCTAAAACTCGCTCTTCTTTTCCTTTGTTCCATATTTCTAAAAATTTCTTCCCCCAAACAAGCCATCCTCTCAAGCAAAACTATGGTGTTTTTCACACTCCCCTTGCATACAGATAGTCGGCAAGTGCGGTAGATTCTATCTTGGAATTGCCTTTTGTAAAGAGCCCTATCACTCTCACAGAAGTCTTCATCATTTCTCACTTGCAGTACTGGAACATCTCCTAACTGATCTCCTTTAAATTAGTCTTCTTTTTTCAGTCCATCTGCCAACATTGCTTCCATAGTAATTATCCTGAATGGTAAACCTAATTATTACTCTCCTGCACATAAAACCTTCCCTGGCTTCCCATTTCCTACAGAGTAAAGTTCAGAGCACTTAGGGTTACATATAAGGCCCTTAACAGCCGACTTCTTCTCGCTCATCTCAGAACACTTCCTCCTGTCCATCCTACAGTGGGGCCATCCCAAATTTTTGCTATTTCTAGGACATGCCAAAGAATTCCACACCTATGTTTTGGCACATGTCATCACCTGTTCCTGAAATGCAATTCATTCATTTACGCAGTAGTGCTAGCCCTGGGCTGTGCACAGGAGACAGTGGTGAAGGAGATAGCCCCTTTCTCTTGCTTTCACGGAACTCACGGGTCTTTGAGGGGCAGGGGTCACAGACATGCAATAAAGTGGGTGTGTTCTATAAATGAAGCACTACAGGCTTGTCCATGGATGTATAACAAAGACATTTATCATCATCAAAGAAGTCAGGGAGGATCTATTTGTGGAAATAACTGCTAAGCAGAGTCCTAGGTAGGAGGTGTAAGTGGAGAAGGAGGGAAGAATGTTCAAGACAAAGGGAATAAATGCAGATCAAAGGCTTGTTAAGAGAGTGTGGGATATTCAAAGAAATAAAAGGCGTTTATTATAGCTAAAGCTGAAAACAGGGTGAGAGTAGCAAGAGATGAGTGGCGAGAGAAGAGGTAGATAGAAATCACATCATGGTGGGTGTTTAAGGCCATATAAGGGCAGACTTGGCTTAAAAACCATCTCCTCAACAATGTCTTCCCTGACTCTCTGAAGCAGCTTCAGTTGCTCTCATGTCTGCATTTCCACAGTTCTTTGTTCACTCATCTATTATAATAATTACTACCCTCTGTTTGCACGTACATCTCCCTCCTTTATCTCTGTGAATGTATACACTTCTTCAGATGTCAGAAACAAAATATCTCATTCATTGCATCCACAGAATTCCACATCCCTGTGTCTTGGCACATATCATCCCATGTTCCTAAAATGCAGAATACCTAACAAATATCATGTGTTTAATGCATATTCGTTGAATGAATGAGAGATTAACTGATGAGACTGGTTCAGGAAGGCAGGTGTTAGAGGTCTATGTCTGTGTGAACCTGTAACTTCTCATGAATCTAGAACTCCAGATTATTATCAGCCTTGGTTAAGCCTTGCTTGGATCTGGACTAGGAGAGAAAGGCAAGCCTAAATCTGCAGGCTGAAGAGAATTAGAGACTACACTGGGTGAAGTCCAGCAAAATTGAAAATGATACTATCTTGGATATTTTTAGTAGTTCTCAACCTGGGCTGTGCATTGAAATTATCTAGGGTGCATTTAGAAGTTATTAATGCCTGAGACCTATGCCAAACAAATTAAACCAGAATCTCCAGAACAGTGGTTTTCAACCTTAACTGCACATTAAAATCAACCAGAGAGGCTTTAAAAAAACACAAATGCCTAGGTCGGTCCCACCTGGAGAATTTCTGATGTGATTGGCACAGAGTGGGGGGCTGGGCATGGGGCTTTTTAAAGCCCTTCAGGCGATGCTAAAGTGCAGCCAAGGTTGAGACCACTGCTCTAGTTCGCATGGGTAATTTTAAAGCCCCTGTGTGATTCTAATACACAGCCAGGGTTGAGAACCTCTGCTACATATTATTGGTTCTAAACACGAATGTGTTTAAGAATCACCCAGAAAAGCTTATTGAAATGCAGGTGCCTAATCCTTACCCCATTTGAGAGATGTTGATTCAGAAGGTGTGAGGATAAGACCCCGGAATATGCCTTTTAAGCACAAGTTCAAAGTGATTCTTAGTGATTGTTAGTTTACAGACCCCAGAGAGAGAAAAGTGAACGAAATTATTTTTTTAGGTTTCTTTCATTCCAGAATTCCAGAAACTCTTGTACTCTCTATTATTCTTTAATACAGTGTGTAACATGGTGCTGAATGGGATTCTTTGAGGAGTTTCAGAATTATTCATAAAAGCCCACAGATGACAGCAATTAGTGCTAAGGAGGTCATTAGCAAAGGCTGCTCATTGGAATCACCTGTGAAGTTTTTCAACCTGACCTACTACCACAGACCAATTAAACCAAAATCTCTAGGAGTGGAATCTACTAAACAAGTTGTTGTTTTTTAAATTTTTGTTTTTTAGCTTCCATATGATTTCTAAGACCATCAAAAGCTGAGAAAAATATTGTTCAAAAAAGAGCCATCAAGGAAACCAGACATGTCTCCATTAAGACTTATAAAAGCTGAGCCAACCCTTTTCTATTACACCACAGGCCTTTCCCAGTCCTCATAAAAGGTCATTGGGAGATAAGAGAAAATTCAAGAATTGTTAAATCATTAATTTGACACAGTACTGGGTCTTTTGCTTCTCTTCCAACAACTAAGTAAGGAAGGCTCTGACAGAAACAATTGTAGCTAGTGGGCATGCCTGAAAGAAGGGAGGCTAGCATCTCTTTCCTCGTGGCATAGGCAATGAACTTGGTGACCCACTTGCCCTCTCTGTCTGAGCAGAGGGAGACAGCTAAAAAGCAGCGCCCAATGGAGCCTAAACCATCTTGGGGTACCCCTTAAGCCATCTAGTGGGTACCCCTCCAAGGGAGTCTTGCAGTATAATGTCAGGGATACACAGCAGGTGGTAAAAGCCAACGGAAGTCTGAAAACCAGAAGTGGGAGAGATCAAGTTCCTCCAGCCAGGCCTAGCCGTTTTGGAAACAAATAGGTGGGAGTGATAAATGGATATGAGGCTGGAGTTTTAAACAGAATTCTGATTCCCTTAAGTTCTATAAGAATATCAGAAACCTGCAAGGCTAGGTTCCAGAAGGAAGCAAAAGAAGGCTTCGAGTCAGCAACATACTTTTATTCTTAAATCCATTAGAATAAAGTGTGTGTAGTTTATTTATAACAGTTCCCTTAGGTTCTTGTTCAGAACCTCCTGATGCTTGTTTTATGAAACTCTTCTATCACGTTTGATTAGTAACAGAGAAGTTTGGGTTTACTGGTATAACTCAGATCAAGAGGAATATTAGATAAGAACTGGGGAGGCTGCCAGGTAAGCACAACGAAAGCAAGAAGGATTATTTTCCTAGAACCTACTCCTCCTATTGTCTGCCACCTCTGATGAATACCACTCTCCCAATGCATGAGGCAAATACTTGCATATTACACTTGCCCCTTTGCTCTCCCTCACACTCCCTCACACCTTCATCACACTTCTCAGAATGGTGCACAATTTAAAATTTATTCATTGCTTATTTCTAGAATTTTCGATTTAATAATTTTGGATTGCGATTGACTGAGGGTAACTGAAATTTTGGAAAGTAAAACCACAGAAAGCAAAACTACAGATAAGGGGATATTAAAAATTGAGATTAAAAAGAGGGAGAGGTGGAGCCTTAAAATCTGTTCTTTTAGTACTCATCTCAGATGATTCTGATGCAGGAAGTGGTTCACAAATGCACTCTACAGATCACTGAGTTTAATACATGGTCCAGAACAAAATGAGTTAATGGCCATCATTATTCAGTGCTTACTTGTCTTACTTAGATCACCATGTAAAATCCTTACTATTATATCAAGAGATTACTATTATTTATATCGCACAGTTAAAGAAAAATAAAAACAACTAAGGCTCAGAAAGATGAATCATCTGGCCCAAAGCTATACACCTAACAAATGGAGAGGCCAGAATCCAAAACCAGCTGTGTTTGACTCCAGTGTCTCTGCTCTTGTTTATTCCTCTACCCTGCCACAGAAAAGGGATTCAAAATAAAATAATAAAGATATGGCAAATTTATTTTTTAGATACTGCAACGTGGACCATTGTGAGCTTGGGTAAACAGTTATAACACTGCCGAAAGCCTCATATTACATTATAGTATTACCAATGTGTTTATAGTGATAACAGTGGATCACTGAAAGATGATCACATCATCATCAAATGCCTGATAGTAAAGTGCCACATTGTCAAAAGACTTCCTTCAAAATAGCTGGAACATTATAAACAAAACAAAAACAAGAATAAAATATTGGAACTTAAAAATATTAGAATTTAAAAGGGATGAGCTTACAGTGATCTAAAGGAGTTCAATTAATTTTTCATTCTCTAATGATGAGTTTTCATGAACTCGATTGACATTTAGACTGTGGAATTTGACTTATGACGCATCCAAAGCTGGAACATGGATAATGATGCAGCTGGGTCATTTAAAGTTACTGTTCACTAATTCCACAAAATGTGTTGAGCACTCAAGCTAACAATATGAATTATCTATCCCAAAGCCATCCACAACCCTCTAATTGCTTGCCATCTTCTACTACAGAAACTGAAAAGAGAATGCACTTCTTTTTCCAGACTCTACTGCAATTTTGCCAAGTTGTTTTAAGTGTAAAGTCACTGGGTATGGCTTCCAGGAAGGCCTTTGAAATGGACAAACTGCTGGCATAAGCCTTCAACATTTTCATCTTTGCACCCTTCCTCTTTCCACTTTCTTTTGACAGATACAATGCCTTGAAGTGCCTTGGAGGTAAAACTCCCATTTTGTGATCACGAAGATAACTGCCATGTGCTAAGGATGGTGGAGTAGGAAGAAGGAAAGGACACAGGCCTAATGTCCTCACTGAGCTGTTGTACTAGCCCTGAACTGTCCAAACCCATGATTCTTGTCCGTGAGAAAAAATATATGCTTCACTATTTGGTTATCTATGGCTTTCAACCAAATACAAGCTAGCTGCCAGGAGAGCAGGTGACTTTAAAGGTGCTTTTCTAGGTTTCTGCGATAATATTGATGCTATAGAGACACTGGAATAATCTACAGTGGTCTTTTGATTAAGATCGTCATGGAAGCCAATCTGGGAAAGGTCTGGAAAATGACCTTTGGACTGAGACTGGAAATGTCAGCCATGTAAAGATCCAAAGAAGGAGCATCCAGACAGGAGGACAGAAAGGGCAGAGATGCTAAAGTGAGGGAGTAAGCCTACATGTGGAAGGTCAGACAAAACCAGTGTTGGTGGAACACTGTAATCAAGGCGACAAGCGATAGTAACAGTGATGTTCTGGTAAATAAATAACACTGGCTACTGACTTATTACTAGTTTTTTGAGGTGCCTAAAAATTTTACCAAATAATGTTCAGTTTAAAAATCTAATACAACGACAGTGCATGTGTACCAACAACATAAAATAAATGGTAAATAATGCTTTGTACTTCTATCACTGCGATATGAAAGGAAACTGTCAATTTAGAAGTTACTAATGAGACATGACAATCAATGTGTCCTACTCATCTGACCCTCATCTCTGCTTTAATCTGCCAACAACTTGCTGCGTTCCTCAAATGCAGACTAATTGGCAAACCCAAAGAAGAACTGGTTCAAGTTAAATGTGTTCAAATTTTAAAAATTTACTCAGTATGCTATTGAAAATACCCAACTTTATATTTGTTATCAAAAACTAAATGATCATGGGATTTGGGACAACACTGAAGTGTATCACAAAAAAAGTCTGACAATACTAGAGTCATGAATTTATATAATGACAAAATCCTGGCATTGACTGCTCAAAGTGTTTGTCAGACCTACTGCAACGAACAATATATGATACAAAATGAAAAACTATAGTTCTTAAGAGATTCTCTGGAGGTACTTATTTCATTTGAAATTGATTACCTACCCAGTAAGCAAATCTTTAGGTATACAAAGCTTAAGATACAGCCTTCTTTGTTAAACAATTGCTGTTATGTGGTTAAAGTCAGTAATGCATTCCCAGTTTTCCTAGGAACTATATTTAGCATTTTTTTCTTTTTCTTCTTTCCTGTTTTTTTTTAAAATCCTTCTTATTTTCTTTCCTAAACAGCTAAAACTGAAGTTTGATTTGCCTACTACTACCCGAGACATCATGAAATCAAGTCTTACCTTCCTTTCTGTTTCAGCTTTCATTTTTTTCTCCTTATTATTTGATGTCTTTCCTTTATATTTGATGTCTTTCCTTTATTCTGTATTTTTACCTCACTTTTGTATTTAATCTTGTACATATGTTTTTACATCCTTACAGCCAACTATAGCCTTATTCCTAATCCCAGTGAAATTAGCTTATTTTATTTTTTCTTGTTCCCAAAAATGTAATCTGTTTTTACACATCTGAAGGAAGTTGAACAATCTACTGCCTGCCCTTGTTAGGCTAAATACTAGAACACCTGTTTCCTATCAATTTTGGTGTCCAGCATAGAATCGTGACAATTGCAGACACCTGAAAATTGTTTGTTGGGGCCGGATGCGTAATCCTGTAATCCCAGCACTTTGAGAGGCTGAGGTGGGTGGATCACTTGAGCCCAGGAGTTTGAGAACGGCCTGGCCAACATGACAAAACCCCATCTCTACTAAAAATAGAAAAATTAGCCGGCGTGGTGGTGGGCGCTTGTAATCCCAGCTACTCGGGAGACTGAGGAGGATGAATCACCTGAACCTGGGAGGCGGAGGTTGCAGTTAGCCAAGATCGTGCCACTGCATTCCAGCCTGGGCGACAGAGTAAGACTGTCTCAAAAAAATTTAAAAAAATTGTTTATTGAATATAATTGATTGCATTAAGTCAAATATTAAATATTGATTTATTATTTGCAAAATCAAAATATTGCCAATATTTTCTCTGAATCTGTAAGTTGTTTGTTTACTGTGTTGATAGTTTCTTTTGCTGTGCTGAAGTTTTTTAAGTTAATTAGGTCCCATTTGTTAGGTTTTGGTTTTGTTGCAATTGCTTTTGATATCTTTATTATGAAGTCTTTGCTGAACCTATGTCTAGAATGTTATTTCCTAGATCATCTTTCAGGGTTTTTAAAATTTTAGGTTTTATATCTAAGTATTTAGTCCATCTTGAGTTGATTTTTGTATGTGGTGTAAGGAAGGGGTTCAGTTGCAATCTTCTGCATACGGCTAGCCAGTTATAACAGCACCATTTATTGAATACAAAGCTTTCTCCATTGCTTGTTTTTGTCAACTTTGTTGAAGATCAGATGGTTGTTGGTGTGCAACATTATTTCTGGGCTCTCTATTCTGTTCTATTGGTCTCTGTGTCTGTTTTTGCACCACTATCATGCTGTTTTGGTTTCTATAGCCTTATAGTATAGTTTGAAGTTAGGAACTGTGATGCCTCCAGCTCTGTGGCTTTTTTGTTTTTTGTTTTGCTTAGCATTGCCTTGGCTATTTGGGCTCTTTTGTGGTTCCATGTGAAATTTAAAATAGTTTTTTTTTTCTAATTCTGTGAAGAATTGTAGTTTGATAGGAATATAATTGAATCTGTAAATGGCTTTGGGCAGTATGTCCATTTTAATAATATTGATTCTTCCTATCCATGAGCAGAGAATGTTTTTCCATTTGTTTGTGTCATCTCTGATTTCTTTGAGAAGTGTTTTGTAATTCTGATTGTAAAGATCTTTTTGCCTCCCTAGTTAGCTGTATTCCTAGGTATTTTATTCTTTTTGTGGCAGTTGTGAATGAGATTGCATTCTTGATGTGGCTCTCAGCTTGAATGTTGTTAGTGTGTGGAAATGCCACTGACTTTTGCGCATTGATTTTGTATCCTGAAATTTTGCTGAAGTTGTTTATCAGATCAAAGAGCTTTTGCACACAGTCTATGGGGTTTTCTAGGTATAGAATTATATAGTCTGTAAACAGGGATAGTTTGACTTCCTCTCTTCCTAATTTGGATGCCTTTTCTTTCTTTCTCTTTCCTCATTGCTCTGGCTAATCCAGTACTATGTCGAGTAGGAGTGGTGATAAGGCATCCTTGTCTTTTTCTCATTTTCAAGAGGAATGCTTCCAGCTTTTTCCCATTCAGTATGATGTTGGCTGTGGGTTTTTCATAGATGGCTCTTATTATTTTGAAGTACGTTTCCTCAATGCCCAGTTTGTTGGAGGTTTTTAGCATGATGTGATGTTTAATTTTATCAAAAGCCTTCTCTACATCTATTGACATGATCATATGGGTTTTGTTTTTAGTTCTGTTTATGTGGTGAATCACAATTATTGATTTGTGTACATTTGAACCAACCTTGCATCCCAAGGATAAAGCTTTTCCGATCGTGATGGATTAACTTTTTGATGTGATGCTGGAGTTAGTTTGTTTACATTTTGTTGAGGATTTTTGCATTTATGTGTATCAAGGGTGTTGGCTTGAAGTTTTCTTTTTTGTTGTTGTGTTTCTGCCAGGTTTTGGTATCAGAATGATGCTGGCCTCATATAATGAGTTAGGGAGGAGTCCCTCCTTTTCAATTTTTTTGGAATAATTTCAGTAGGAATGGTACCAGTTCTTCTTTATGTATCTGGGAAAATTTGGTCATGAATCCATCTGATCTTGGGCTTTTTCTGGTTGGTATGCTGTGTATTACTGATTCAATTTCAGAACTTCCTATTGGTCTGTTCTGGGATTCAATTTCATCCTGGCTCAATCTTGGGAGGTTGTATATTTCTAGGAATTTATCCATTTCCTCTAGGTTTTCTTTTCTTTTTTTTTTTTTTTTTTTTTTTTTTTTGAGATCGAGTCTCGCTCTGTTGCCCAGGCTGGAGTGCAATGGCGCGATCTCCACTCACTGCAAGCGCCGCCCCCAGGTTCACGCCATTCTCCTGCCTCAGCCTCCCAAGTAGCTGGGACTACAGGCGCCCGCCACCATGCTGGGCTAACTTTTTGTATTTTTAGTAGAGATGGGGTTTCACCGTGTTAGTCAGGATGGTCTCCATCTCCTGACCTCGTGATCTGCCCGCCTCCGCCTCCCTCCTCTAGGTTTTCTAGTTTGTGTGCATAGAGCTGTTCATAGTACTCTCTGATGGGTTTTTGTATACCTGTGGAGATGGTGGTAACATCCCCTTTGTCATTTCTAATTGTGTTTATTTGGATCTTCTCTTTTTTTATTTATTGGTCTAGGTAGCACGCTTTCTATCTTATTCTTTCAAAAAACAAGCTCCTGAATTTGTTGATCTTTTGTCTGCTTATTCATGCCTGAATTTCCTTCAGTTCAGCTCTGATTTTGGTTATTTTTTGTCTTCTGCTAGCTTTGGGATTGGTTTGCTCTGGTTTCTCTAGTTACTCTAGGTGTGATGTTAGGCTGTTAATTTGAGATCTTTCTAACATTTTGATGTGGGCATTTAGCCCTATAAAATTCCCTCTTAACACTGCTTTAGCTGTGTCATAGAAATTCTGGTATATCTTTGTTCTCATCAGTTTCAAAGAATTTCTTGATTTCTGCCTTAATTTCATAGTTTATCCAAAAGTCATTCAGGAGCAGGTTAATTTCCATGTAATTGTATGGTTTTGAACAATTTTCTTAGTATTGATTTCCATTTTTATTGTTCTGTGGTCTGAGAATGTGGTTGATATGATGTTGGTTTTTTAATTTGCTGAGGATTCGTTTATGGCAGATTGTGTAGTTAATTTTAGAGTATGTGTTATGTCTGGCAAGATTGTTTGTTGAATAGAATTGATTGTATTAAATCAAAATTTCATATTCTATTTATGTAAGTATTTGTATTCACTAGTTAACAATGATACCATGTCAAACTCTATTTAACAACATTTAGAATTCTTACAAATATGAATTCTAAGAAGATGAGGATTTAGGGAACTGGACTCCATCTTTTTATAATGATTAAATATAATTGTCTAAGTGAAGCAGAAAAGAACCGAAGGGTATGACTTGAAAATAGATTGGAGTTCATTTTATTAGCACTTATGAAAATTTTTAGGGAAGTCATTTTTTAAGCTTTCTGGGGAAGATATTTTAAAGTACATTGTCCAAACTACAACAGTTCACATGCAGACAAACTTTTTTAGAAAATGAATATGATGGGCACTTAGGCACTACCTAATTAAGTACACTAGAAGTACAGCTGTAGGAATAAAATAAAACCACTATGTAACAGATTAGCAATATGATATAACTCAACAGTGCACTGCTGGCTTCCCATCCTGTCCATCCACACTATTCCTTATTTACATTCCATCTATGACCTCAATTGATTTTAGATGCAGCTAGGTGAAAAAACAGAACACCTTTCACAGAGCTTCAAGTTTAATTTAATTCGAAGTCTATGTATTTTACCTTTTCTTCCCTAATTTCTTATCGGTCTAATGATCTCTCAATAAGTTGAATAATTATTGCTGGCATGTTAAAATGCAAGCCACAAATATATACCAGTTGTAATATTTCCCTAACTTAGTACATAAAAAACAAACTACCTTTTATATTGGTAGCGTTCCATCTGTGCGCATTGTAAAAATTGAGAGACTTTTTTCCCTGTAATTATTATCAGTAAATCCCAGTTCCCTTTTATAGTGTTCAGGGAATTGGAAGAGAAAACCTATCAGGAAATTGCTGAAGAGACACCCCATCAATTTGTCTGGGTGTTTTTGGAGAGTTTGTTATAAAGAAACTACAAATTTAACTTTTCCTGTCCTCAAATACATCCTATACTAGCAAATGGATGAATATTTTAATCTAAACTGACACTTTGATATATAATTCTGCTGTAAAGCTCCTTAATAATGTTTCCTCTTTTACCTTATCATTACTATATCATACTGTCATCCGTTTTCTTCATTACTTTGAGAGTTGTATGATGAGGTTAGTATGGTGCTATCTACATCTTTAAGGGGTAATTAGAGGGCAAAGTAAAGCTTGATGTTTGCAGAAGTTGTTATGGTGAATAGTACATCTATTTTGTTGAGAACATTATCACTACAGGGCAGTATAAAAGATTATTTATAGTTAATTTTTGTATATAGTGAAAGGCAGGGGTCCAGCTTCAATCTTCTGCATATGACTACCCAGTTATACCCAGGACCATTTATTGAAGAGAGTGTCTTTCCCCCATTGCTTTTTTTTTGCCAGCCTTTTTGAAGATCAGACGATTGTAGGTGTGTGGCTTTTTTTCTGAGTTTTCTATTCTGTTCCATTGGTCTATGTGTCTTTTTTTTTTTTTTTTTTTTTTGTACCAGTACCAAAATGTTTTGTTTAATGTGGCTTTATGGTATAGTTCAAAGTCAGGTAGTGTGATGCCTCCAGATTTGTTCTTTTTGCTTAGGATTGCTTTGGCTATTTGGGCTTTTTTTTGGTTCCATTTGAAATTTAGAATAGTTTTTTTCTAATTCTGTGAAGAATGTCATTAGTAGTTTGAGACGAATAGAAACGAATGTGTAAATTGCTTTGGACACTGTGGCTATTTTTATGATATTGATTCTTCCAATCTACAAGTACGGGATGTTTTTCCATTTATTAGTGCCATCTCTGATTTCTTTCAGCAGTGGTTTGTAGTTCTCCTTGTTGAGATCTTTTGCTTCCTTGGTTAGCTGTATTCCTAGGTATTTCATTTTCTTTGTGGCTATGGTAAGTGGGATTGTGTTTTTGATTTCACTCTCAGTCTGGACATTGTTGGTGTATAGAAAGGCTACTGGTTTTTGTACATTGACTTTGTATCCTGAAACTTTACTTAAGTCATTTATGAGTTCTAGGAGACTTTTGGCAGAAGTCTTTAGGATTTTCTAGGTATAGAATCATATTGTCACTGAAGATACATAGTTTGACTTCTTCTTTTACTATTTGGATCCCTTTTATTTCTTTCTTTTGCCTGTTGCTCTGGCTAGGACTTCCAGTACTATGTTGAGTAGGAGCAGTAAGAGTGGGTGTTGTTATCTTGTTCCGGTTCTCAAGAATGGTTTGACCTCTTGCCCATTCAGCATGATGTTGTTTGTGGGTTTGTCATAAATAGCTTTTATTATTTTGAGGTATGTTTCTTCAATGTCTAGTCAACAAACATTGAAGAAACATACCTCAAAATAATAAAAGCTATCTATGACAAACAGACTAGCCATCAAAGAAATGTACTGCTTTAATATTTAAACATTATCAAAACATTAAAACATTAAAAACCAAGTGGAGTACTTTATTTTATAATAATAAAATAAATAAACAACTGAGAGATAAAAAATTAAATGTAAGGGGCACAAGTGCAATTTTATTACATGGATATATTGAATAGTGGTGATTCCTGGGGTTTTAGTGTAGCTATTATTGTCTGGTTGATGTATGTTGTACCCATTAAGTAATTTTTCATCACCCACCCTCCTATCCTTTCAAGTCTCCAGTGTCTATTATTCCACACTCTATGTCCATGGGTACACATTATTTTAACTCCCACTTATAAGTGAGAACATATGGTATTGACTTTGTTTCTTAGTTGTTCCACTTAATGGCCTCCAGTTCCATTCATGTTGCTGCAAAAGACATGATTTCATTATTTTTTATGACTGAATAGTATTGCATGGTGTATATATACCCCATTATCTTTACCCAATTATTCACTGATAGACACTTAGGTTGATCTTTGCTATTGTGTGATAAACATACAATTGCAGGTATCTTTTTGTTATGAAGATTTTTTTTTCCTTTTTGTAGATAACCAGTAGTGGGATTGCTGGATCAAATAGTAGTAGAGTTCTATTTTTGGTTCTTTGAGGAATCTCTATACTGTTTTCCATAGAAGCTGTAGTAAGTTACAGTCCTATCAACAATGTATAAATGTTCTGTTTTCTCTGCAGCCTCATCAACATCTGTTATATTTATTGACTTTTTAATAGTAGCCATTCTGACTGATGTATGATATATCTTACTGTGGCTTTAATATGTATTTATCTGATGATTAGTGATTTTGAGCATTTTGGGATTTTATAGAGTAAGTATAAATCCTAGTCCTAGACTTTAGATATTTTTCTATGTTTATAACAATCTTTTAAACTTTTTTCTATGTGGGCAAGACCATCACTAAGCTTTTGTTTTTCTAAAATTAAAATGAAAACTTATGAAAATAACTCAAAATAATATAACTAAATTAATAATTTTAGCTTAAATAAGAGCATATAGTTGTAAAATTTATTTATTTTTAATCAACAAAAAAAATTGCACACACATTATATACAATGTGATGTTATGAAACATGCACATACTATGGAATGGCCAAACTGTGCCAATCCACATATGCATCACCTCACATGCTATTCATGTTTTTATGGTGAGAACACTTAAAATCTACTCTCCTAGTGATTTTCAAGAACACTATACAATGTTACTAATTAAAGTCACCACGTTTAATGATAAATTTCTTAAACTTATTTTTTCTATCTGAAATTTTGTATCCTTTGACCTAAATCTCCCTAGCCCCCACCTTCTAGTAACTACCATGATAGTCCCTGTTACTATGAGATGGATTTTATTATACACATAAATGAGATCATGCAGTATTTGTTTTCCTGTGTAGCTTGTTTCCCTTAACATCATGTCTTTCAGATCCATCATGTTGTTGCAGGTGACAGGATTTTCTTATTTTTCAAGACTGAATAATACATGAAAATGTGGTATACACACACAATTGAATATAGGTTGAATATCCCTAATCCAAAATTCTTGTGACTAGAGGTGTTTCAGATTTTGGATATTTTTGATTTTGGAATATTTATATATACATAATGAGATGTCTTGGGGATGGAACCCAATTTTAATCATGAATTTTTTTATGCTTCATATATACCTATACATGTAGCTGAAGGTAATTTTATGCAATATTTTTAATAGTTTTGTGCATGAAACAAAGCTTGTGTACATGAGATCAGGTGTGGAAATTTTTATTCACATTTTTTCAAAGATTCAGCAATTAGTTTTTTGAAACATCTTTTGCTCCATGATCATTTACTTATTATTACTTGTTTTTATCTGTATTTTTTCTTTATAGTTTGACTAGCTGAGTGTCTGTGTGTATGTGTGTCTTTTAATGATCCTACATTTATTCACAATTTCAATCTAGTGACATCTCATATAGAGATCATTTCTTTCTACCATTTAATTTTGATATCTTCTTTAAAGTAAGTGTTGTTTATAATTTTAAAATTTCCAAGGATTTTTTTTTCTTTTGAGGCAGAGTGTGGCTCTGTCACCCAGGCTGGAGTGCAGTGGCGTGATCTCAGCTCACTGCAACCTCCGCCTCCCACGTTCAAGCAATTCTCCTGTCTCAGCCTCCCAATGCATATGGTTTTAAGAAGATTATACTTCAGCATTTTATATTTTAATTTTGTTATACATTGGTCAGAGAAAATTATCAGTGTTATTTCTCATTTTGGATTTTAATAGCATTTTTGGAGTTACATATGGTAAATCATCCACAGATGTTTAAAAATAATAGATAATACAGACACAAACATATATAATATATATGCTAAAGCTTGTTAAATGACTTAATGAAGTCTCAAATAGCCTTATTTTATTTTATCTCCTTGAGCTGGCAATCTTTGAGAAACTGGTTGAATTGCTAATTTTTCCCACTAACAGTTTTTGCCTCATACACATGTATTTCAAAGCTATGGGGCTAGGTACATAGTTGGCTCTAGGTTTAGGATGCTAATGGCATCTTGGTAACATTTCTCTAAGTTAAATATCACTCTTTCACATTTAATTTTGGCTTGAATTCTATTTTGACTGATATTTTAATATTATATTGCTGTATTTTTGTGTTAACTTTTTCCTAGTATTTCATTTTCTATTTCTTCATTTTCAAGCTTTCTTTTTATGATTGTCTCTTTTTCATAGCAGCTTATTATTTTCTTGGTTGTCTCTGGTATTTATTTTCTAAAGCATATAATCAAATCATTCCATTAATTTTATATTCTTGGGGATAATTTATTTTAGATAAGTTCTTTCATAAAGATGGGAAGTCCTCAAAGAGCTAGTATTTTTTTGTTTTTATTTAATATTTGTACTTAAAGATTTAGATTAAATTGTATACCTCCATAATAAAATTGGTATTTTCATTCTCTTGTCAGTAGATACAGTTTCTAATAATAAGAACCTGTTTCTAGGACTAGGTGTGCAGGTGTCTAAAGAATGGAGTGTACTTCAAGGAAAAATGAAAAGCTGGTTTGTCACTGGGTGTGACAGTACAGTTACTCCAGGCCTTTGAAAAGTGTCTGAGAATATTGCTATGCCTCTTTTCCTATCTCAGCTCTCACTCTACTATTTGCATGTCATACTTCAGAGAAAAAGCTGGGGCTTTAACTAGCAACAAGTGCTGCTGTTTCTCAGTGTAGAGAAGTGAGAGAAGATAGAGTGGATTCACCTAGTGATTCCAATTCAGTTATCAAGTGTTTGATCCAGGACTCTCTTTCACCTGTTGTCTTTGAGTTTATGGTTTTTCTTGCTTTCGTCAGGGGTTGGGGGGTTTGCCTTGCACTTGCTTTCTCAGGTTCATGCTTTGGGGTTCCTTTTTCTAAGAACCACACTTTGTGTCTGGCTCCTGTCTAATCACTGTGGCATCTTGACACAGTGATTAGAAAGGAGCCAGACGCAAAGAAGGGAACATTAGACACCATGGCCTTCCTGAGGGTGCAGGGCAGGAGGAGGTGAGGATTGAAAAACCACCTATCGGGTACTATGCTGATTACCTGGGTGACAAAGTTATCTGTAAACGAAACCCCAACGACACGCAATGTAGCCATGTAACAAACCTGCGTATGCATCCCTTGAACCTAAAATGAAAATCGGAAAAAAACAAAGCAAAACAAAAAAGAAAGGAGCTAGGAACTAGAAAGGTGGGGAAGCTAAGTTTTCAGGACAGATAATTAGGAGGGTGTCTCAAAGATCAGACTTCCTGGCTCCAATCTCAATTCAGTATTTGCAAATTGTGTCTTTTCAGACAATTCAACCAACCTAAGTTTTATTTTCAGTGAAACAATGATCATAATAGAACATACCTCAGAGTGCGTGCTCTGTGTGTGTGTGTGTGTGTGTGTGTGTGTGTGTGTGTGTGTGTGTTGAGGATTAAATAAGAGAATACATGAAAATACTTAGCATTGTGCCTGGCACACAGTAAATGCTTAATAAATTTTACTGTGGGTGATAATTACCATTATTTTCACTCATCAGTCTGATTTTATTGTGTGCTATCTTTCAGAAATTCTTCAAAATGTTTTGTGTGCAGTAACACCCTTTTTATCTCCAGTGCCTTTTAACATGTATTATTTGCTTTATGTCTTTTTGACAGCTGTGATGTTTGGAATGGGAGGCAATAAGGACATATGTGCTTAACCTACTATCTTGATTCAAATCTTCCTTTCATTGTCATCCACTTACTTCGAAAATGCATTATAACATTAAGGAAAGAACAATGGACTTGGAAGTCAGCAGTCCTTGTTTCTAGTCCTAAAATTGTAACTGAAATTTTTGAAATTTGTTTAATTTATCTCAGCTTCAGCATCTTTATCTATAAAATGAGTATTTGGACTAGTTCATCTTTTCTGGCTCTAAAGAATAAATGCTCTGCCTAAAAGGATTGTTCATTTATCAAGAGAGCTATTAAATTAATAGAACACAAAAAAAGGCTATGGAAAAAAGTGATAGAGGGCAATGTGAGTTCTAGAGAGAATGGATTCCATAGAGTGTTACACCAACCTGGCTTTTTAGAGGAGAATGGAAAATGAAGAATGCTTAAAGAGTAGGAAGAAATAAAGAGGATCCCTGTTTCAAGGGAAACTAGTAATAAATATAAGAAGGTAAAAGAAAAATAATTATTTAAAAGTGTTCTAGACATACAGCCAAATTTAAATTCTTCTGTGTGCTTGATATTAATCAATCTGTATATAATAGACAATTCAAATTGAAGCTACCCCAATGATAATCAAATCAGTACTCATAAATTTATAGATAAGCAAACCAAAACCAAGTAAGATAAAGTTATTGCCCATGACCTAAAAGTTGAGTATTTCTAAGTACTTAGCCTGAGATATCAGTGATGAAGTTAAAACCAGTACAAAGATACTCTGAATCCCAGGTCAGATGTTTTCCCCACTGTACTACTCAATATTTAATTAAAATTTTCCAGACTTGCTTTTTCCATTTTGTCTTAAATATAGATTTGTTTAGTTAAGATTTAAGAAATATAGACTTAGATTTAGTCTTAAAAATAGATTGCTATATATACAAACATGTACCAACCATAAGAATGATTCCAACATTTTCTAAATCAATACTCACATATCTACTATATCGATGTTCAAGGGTTATGAAATTCATATGTATAAGTAATACGAGTTGTAATAAAATTTGATCCAGGGGAAAGAGTCATTAAAATGACCTAAATGAATGCTACATTTTAATATATATAATTATATGGGAAGTATGTCTTATCAGAGTTAAATATCTATACACATATATGAGAATTTATTATCAAGTAAAATATAATTACTGGAGAGAGATGACTTAAGGTATTGAGACTAATAAGAGAGCTTACTGATGCAAGAAGAGCCATTTCTATACTTTTCTGCACTTGAGACAATAATGATAGAGAATAAAGTTTACCTTTTTAAAGCTCATACACAAAAGGTGATATTTTTAAAAACAACATTCTAATAGAATTATCTCAGTGTAGTTTCAATTTGCTTTTTTCTCTAAATACTAATGATGTTGACTATCTTTTCATATGCTTGCCACCTGTATATCTTCTTTAGTGAAGTATCTATACAAATCTTTCATTCGTTTTTTTTTTAAAATTGGTTATTTTCTTTTATTGTTGAGTTTTAGGAGTTGTTTATATATTTTGAATACAAATACTTTATCGACATGTTTTGCAAATATTTTCTCCTAATCTCCTTGTCTTTTAATTTTCTTAATGTTATCTTTTAAAGACTAATACTTTTTAATTTATCATCCTTTTCTATTATGATACGTGCTTTTTATATTTAACCTAGGCAGTTTTGGACTAACTCAAGGCCTCGAAGATTTTCTTATACTCTCTATTTTAAAATAATATTGGTTTAGGTCTTACATTTACATTTTTGGCCCATTTTGAGTTAATTTTTGATTATAGTGTAAAGGATTGAGGTTCAATTTTTTGCATTTGGTTACCCAAGTTTTACAGTACCATTATTGAAGAAAGCTAGCTTTTCCCCAGTGAGTTCCCCTGGTACAGTTGTTCAGTATCAATTAAGCACATATTTGTGGGCCTGTTTCTGGACTGTATTCTATTTCATTGATCCTACATATCAATACTTATACCAAAAATCACACTATATCTTAATTACTGTATCTCAATAGTAAGTTTTGAAATAAAGTAGTAGTGTGAACCTTCTCTGTCTTAGTCCATTGAGGCTGCTATTGAAAATACCATAGGCTGGGTAATTGATAAATCATAAAATTATTTCTCTCAGTTCTGGAGGCTGGGATGTCAAAGATTAAGGTGCTGGGAGATTCAGTGTCTGGCGAGGGTCCACTTTCTCACAGATGGCATCTTTTGCTGTGTCCTCGCGTGGCAGAAGGGGCAATGAAGCTACTTGGGACCTTTTTGTAAGGGCATTAATCCCATTCATGAGGGCCCCACCCTCATAACTTAATCGCATCCCCAAAGGCCCCACCTCCTAATAGTACGGCCTTGGAAGTTATTATTTCAACATACGAATTTTGAGTGAACACAAATATTTTTACCATAACACCTTTCAACTTTGCTCTTGCTTTTCAATTCTGTTATTCTATGTCCTCTGCATTTTTGTAAATTTTACATCTAATGACAATTTTTATCAAAAAAAACCCCTAAAAACACCTGTTGACATTTTAATTGAGATTGTCTTACATCTGTGTATTAGGTTACTGTGAAAGTAGTTGCAGTTTTTGCCATTACTTTTAATAATGATTTGGGAAAAATTGACATCTCTACAATATTCAGTTTTCCAATCCCTTGAACAATGGTATATTATTTCATTTGTTCAAGTCTTTAATTTCTGTCAACAATGTTTTGTACTTTTAGTAAACAATTTTTGCACATATTGTGTTAAATCTGACTCAGTACTTTCCTGTTTTGATGATATTGTAAATATTACCTTTTAAATTTAGTTTCTAATTGTTTATTGCTATTATACAGAAATGCAACTGATATTTTTAAGATAACCTTAATTTTCTTCCATTACTAAAGTCACCTATTAATTTTAGTAGCTTTTTTGGCAGATCCCACAGGATTTTCTCCATAGACAATCATATCGTTGGTGAATAAAGACAGTTTACTCCTTCCATTCAAATCTATATGACGTATTTCTTTTGTTTAACTTATCGTACTGACTAGGACACCTCATAAAATGCTAAGTAGAAGTGATGAGGGCAAACATCTTTGCCTTGTTCTCAATCTTAAGAGTAAATAATTCAGCCTTTTACCATTAAGTATGATATCTACTATAGGTTTCTTGCAGAAACCCTTTATTGAGATAGCTTTCTTTTATTTTTACTTTGCTAGGTGTTTTAAAATCATGAATAGATATGGAATTATTCAAATGCTTTTTCTACACCTATTGAGATGATGATATGATTTTTGTTATGGTAAATTATTTGGATTGATTTAAAATATGTTAAACCATACTTATCTTCTTGGAATAAACTCCACTTGATCAGAATACATTATCTTTTGTATGTGTATCCTTTTTGTGTATCTTCTGCTGGATTTGAGATGTTAAGATTGTGTTAGCCATTTGTACATTCATATCCATGAGAAATATTTATCTTAGATTTATTTTCCTATATTGTGTTTGTCCGGTTTGGGTATTTGTTAGGGTAATTTTGTACAACTAAAATGAGAAAAGTGATCCCTTTCTAGTATTTTCTGGAAAAGTTTGTGTTGAACTGATAGTATTTCTTTGTTATATGCTTGGCAGAATTCACCAATGAAACCGTCAAAGCAGGAATTATTCTCTATGAAAATATTTTTAACTACAAATTAATTTTTAAAAACAGATTATATTTATTCTTTTGTTGAGTTAAAACACCTGTCCAGAAGATGGAGGAAATATTTTGGGGAAAGTTTGCCTTGCTCAGTGCTATTCAGTACATATGTTCACTGACTCTATAATCAAAATTCAATCTTTACATACATGAAAATGTGTCAGAAAAATTTCAAATGTGATTTTAAGGAGGTTCTAGAGGGTGGAAGTTTGTCTATTTTTTTTTTTTTTTTTTGGTGGGGAGAAGATGAGGTCTCACTATGTTGCCCAGGCTGGACATGAGCTCCTAGGCTAAAGAGATCCTCCCACTTCAGGCTCCTGGCAGCTGGGAATACAGGTACATGCCACTGGGTCTGGCTTGGAAATGCAAGCTTGGAGGTTGGGTTGTAGACTCTAAGCATAAGGGATTAATTTTAAAATTTATAAACAAGACATTTAATCATATGGAAAGGGATACAGCACCTTAATATTTGACCAAATAGCATAGTATTTCCTTGCCAAATGAAAACAAATATAATCTTAGACCACTAGATTTCCTGAAAATTATTCTTGTACCTTTTCTAGTTGGGGAGTCATTAGGATCTAACTGACTCAAAATAAACAAGCAAATGCAATAAATTTGAAATGGCTTGTTCAACAAGGTTTTGAATTTATAGTAAATAGCTTGGTATTGTTCCATTTGAGAGAAGATTAAATAAGCTTAGCTTTGTTTTATCTTTTGAACAAGATAAGATCCCAGTACTTAATTCACATTTTTTTAATGCAAGACAAATTACTCATACATAAACAAGTTTATTTGGAAGGCACTATTTTTCAAGTGGTATTAATATGAACTATTCCTGTCATAATTTACTGAGTATTTTTATCTTATCTTTAATAATACATACGTTGAATACGTTAACTCAGGTGTAAGTACTTCATCACATTTTATTAATGCTTTAAACATATTTATTTTTCTATTTATTAACAGATAAGAAAAAATTTAATAAGCCTTAGGAATTCCTTCTCTTATATGTGCATCTCAGTGTCAACACTTACTAATGCATATACACAATGCAAATGAAACAGGAAATTAGTATGCTGGTTTATCAAGCACCAATTCAGGGCAGCCTTACTATCTTTATCTGACATTTCCATAATGGAATGCAAATTCAAATGCCAAAGAAGTTTGAAAGCAGTGACTGAGAAAAACACATTGTTTACCTGAAAATCATTAGTTATATAAAAGGCATTATGTTCTTCTCATGTATGAGGGTTGGGGGGATATATAATACCTAATATAATGATGACATTCAAGAAACATTTGTAACTGAATTAGATATAAAATCAGTGTGGTTATTTTTTTCATTAATCATAGATCTCCTTTTAAAAATAGACTCTAGGCCGGGCATGGTGGCTCACGCCTGTATTCCCAACACTTTGGGAGGCTGAGGTGGGCGGATCACCTGAGGTAGGAGTTTGAGACCAGTCTGGCCAACATGGTGAAACCCCATCTCTACAAAAAATACAAAAATTAGCTGGGTGTGATGGCTCACACCTGTAATCCCATCTACTCAGGAGGCTGAGGCAGGCGAATCCCTTGAATCCCAGAGGCAGAGGTTGCAGTGACCCGAGATCGCGTCACTGCACTCCAGCCTGGGTGACAGACTGAGACTTTTCTCAAAAAAAAAAAAAGAAAGAAAAGAAAAAGAAAACACTCTATAGAAAATACATGTTATACGTATGTTAAAATGGAAAAGATCTTAAAGGTTACCCACGCCAGTCTCCAGAAAAATGCAAAAAGAAATCCTGTATGTGAGCTCACCTCCATACCTGCATAAGCATTTTAGAAATTCTAAAACATTCATTTCATTCATATTAAAAATAAGGACAAAACACTCATGTTTTTTATTAAAAATGTTCAGAATTTATTGTTTTTATTTGCAATTAAAATGTCAAGTGCAAGAATTCACATGGCAGAGAGTGAGTTGAAGAAAACACAGGTGCCTAATTCACAAGCTACAAAAAACAGTATAAAGGTGACCATCTGGGGAAAGCTGGCTGACTTAATTTTCCTATGAGCTTACCGTCTGTTCCTTATTTCTCTTCCAGACTCCATATTCTGACCTTGAAAATGCATCTACATATTTTGCTACATGCATTTCCTTCTAACCATAAATTAACAGGTATTAAATAGATCTAATTATGCAAAGGATATAATACAACAAAGGACATATTGTGTTGCCTTTTACGTAATCTCAGTTTAAAAAGGTTTTGTTTCTGGTGATGACGCTTTTCAGCCTTTTAGCCATTCTATAAATTCCTACACTTTCCATGATACGCCTGCAAGTGCAGACAAGCACAGTCCTAAGAAACAAATGCTGCTTCTAGGAGGGTGGTTTACAAGGTGCAGAAAAAAGTTAGATGTCTGAGAATGTGGAGACGAGGAAACGGGAGCCTGGGATTGTGATCTTGATGTGTTCGCAATGAATTATGAGGCAATACCAGCCGGAGAAAAGAGAAGGCTAAAACAGCGAGGAATTCCTGCCTTATCAAAAATCACCAACTGCTCAAGTACCCCGAGTATGCCAGGATTTCAGAAGGAAGCATCACACTTTACTGCCATAACGAATACATATGCTGTGTTTATTAGGTTTTCTTTTTATGTCTCAGTCTGAACACTGACAATAATGCTAGTCAAATAAAACATACTCACTTTCAACTATTTGTTGCCACAGCTTTTCTTCAAGTAGTCTTTTGTTCTATTCTGCATTATTTTCTGAAAAAAATCTATAGCTATTACTTCTGTAATGTTGCTAATTCATGCTCTACTTACTTTGAGATTATTCTCTATCATTATATATTATTTGGCGTCTATGCTTCTGAAACTTGCCTCTAACTTAGAGCACTTTTCATATATCAGAGTCCCAATTTATCCTTGGTTGTTTCCCCCACATCTTAAAGCTCATTAAGTGCTGAGCTAAACTCATCAACTTCACGGACCAACATGTTTCCTCTTTGACTTTTTCCTTTTCCTCATTTTCACCTCATATTAGTCAATAAAGCATGCCATCAAGATCTCTTTCTTCCTTTCATTCCCATTACTCCTCCTCAAGTTAAGATCAGATCATCCAGATTACTATAATAATGGAGTCCAATATCCTCAAACTATTCCAAAGAATGATCGGGTTCCGTGAACAGAGTTTCGTCGTCTGCATATTACATACCATTTGGAGATTCACAAAGTATATTGTAGCCTACAGTAAAGAAACACCTTCAATTTTGTTTAACCCAGTGTTTGGGAAACCCATTATTTTCTAATTTATTTTACCATGAAACTTTTGTTCAAGGACCATCCAATAAACTCTCTCAGAGTAATGTTTACAAAGCACGAATCTTCCCCATACATTCAATCCCACAACCAGTTTTCACATTAGTTAATAAATACACCAGTCAGATTAGTTCACTTCCTTACTCAGAATTTTCAAACACTCTCAATCAAACGCTCCCATCAAAAGAAGCTTATTAATCTGCAACCTGCATGTTTCACGTTATCTTTCATGACTTTCTTCATATTGATAGCTGCCCAGATGTTAAGCTTAGCATCCATTGTACTAAAACTGCCCACAGTCATATCAAATAAATAGGTACCATCACTTGGCAATGAATTAACTTTTCACACAGAACTGTGAGACTATGGGCAACCTCTATTAATAGTTTCTAATGGTCAGGATTGTGGCTCATGCCTGTAATCTCAGCATATTGGGAGGCTGAGGTAAGAGGATCTCTTGAGCCCAGAAGCTTAAGACCAGCCTAGGCAACATAGTGAGAATCTGACTCTACAAAAAATAAATATTTTTAAAATTAGCTGGGTGCGGTGGTGAGCACTTGTGGTCCTTGCTAGTCAGGAGGCTAAGGTGGGAGGATCACTTGAGCCTATTGCAACAAAAACCAAAATTGACAAGTGGAATCTAATTAAACTCAAGAGCTTCTACACAGCAAGAGAAACCATCAAGGGAATAAACAGACAACTTACAGAATGGGAGAAAATATTCACAAACTATATATCCGGCAAAGGTCTAATATCCAGAATCTACAAGGAACTTAAATCAACAAGCAAAAAAAAAAAAAAAAAAAAAAAAAATTAACCCCATTAAAAACTGGGTAAAGGACATGAACAGACACTTCTCAAAAGAAGACATACAAGTGACTAATGAACATGAAAAAATTCTCATCATCACTAATCATCAGAAAATGCAAATCAAAACTACAATGAGGTACCATCTCACACCAGTGAGAATGGTGTTTGTTAAAAAGTCAAAAAAATAACAGACATTGGCAAGGCAAGGCTACAGAGAAAAGGGAACATTTATACACTGTTGGTGGAAATGTAAAACAGTCCCGCCGTTCTGGAGATAGTTTGGGGGCTTCTCAAAGAACTAAGAGTTGAGTTACCATTCAACACGGAAACCCCATTACTGGGTATATATCCAAGAGAAAATAATTCAGCCTACCAAAAAGACACATGAACTCTTATGTTCATCACAGCACTATTCACAATAGCAGACACATGGAATCAACCTAGTTGCCCATCGATGGTGGATTGGATAAAGAATATACGGTACATAGACACTATGGAACACTATGCAGCCATAAAAAAGAACAAAATCATGCGCTTTGCAGCAACTGGATGGATGCAGCTGATTAAGCTATTATCCTAAGCAAACTAATGCAGAAACAGAAAACAAAATACCACACGTTCTCACTTATAAGTGAGAGCTAAACATTGAGTACACATGGACATAAAGATGGGAACAACAGACAATGAGGAATACAAGAGCGGGGAGGGAGAGAGAGGGGCAAGAATTGAGACTGCCTATTGGGTACTATGCTCACTGCCTGGGTGATGGATTCATTCATATTCCAAATCTCAGCAACATGTAATATATCTTTCTAACAAACCTGCACATGTTCTCCCTGATTCTAAAATAAAAGTTGAGGGGGAAAAAATCCTGTTTATTAAGGCTTCCAAAGGCAACCAGAATTTGATCACTTGTCATTATCTTCTCTGCTACTAGCCTGATCCCAACCACCACCATCTCTGACCTGAATTTTTTCAATAACTTTCTTACTAATCTGTCTGTCTACTCTTTACATTCTATGATCAATATAGCTGAGTGAGTTTATTCAAACATAAGTTGGATCATGTCACTAATCCACAAAATCCCTCCTGTGGCTTAGTATTTTAGAGTAAAAGCCAAAGTCTTTAAAATAGTAACCCTGAGCCTCACGCATCCCCCGCTTTCTCTCTTTCTCTTTTTTTCTCTCTCTCTCTGTTTGACTTCATTTCTTACTGTCCTTTGCCTTGTTCCCTCTGCTCCAGCTCTACTGAGCTCATTGCTGTTTGTCCAACACTTTAGAACATTACTGCCTCAGGGCATTTACACTTGCTGTTTCCTCTGACTGGGCCATGCTTCTCCAATTATCCTGCTTATTTGCCCCTTGTCCCCACCTCACTAGAATAGAAGCTTCTTGAGAGTTGAGACTGTGTCTGTTGTATTCACTGCTGCAGTCCCAAAACCTAGAAGAGAGGTTGAAATATATTGGGCCCTCAATAAGAATTTGTTGAGTGATAAGTGAATGCATTTACAAAAGAGTATACAGGTGCTTTGGAAGTAAAAGCAGAAGGATATAACCTAGGTTGCAGGAATAGGAAAAGATTTCATGAGGATTTGGAAACTGAGTGCCAAGAAGACAAGTAGGCATTTGCCAGATAAAGAGAAGATGAAGAAGGGAAGAGCTTTCCCGCAGAGAGAGCAACACAGCAAGACTCTGAGGTAATTCTTATTTATTCAACAAATATTTGATAAAATCCTACAATGTACCAGGCTGTGTTCTAGCATTTGGGACATCTTAAGTAGAGGAGGAAGGCTATACACAAATAAACATTGGCATATGGTCAGTTAATAAAAATGTTATAAAAACAAATTAAGCTGGGATACAGAATAAAGAATGGTGGGAGTAGGGAAAAGACAAGTTAGATATGGTGGATAATACTTCTAGGGAGGTGACATTTGGGTAGAGACTGAATGAAGCTCAGGGTAAGTTATTATCTAAGAAAAAGCATTTCTGGGCAAGGCAACAGCAAATTCAAGAGGAGAAGGGTATGCTTATAAATGTGAAAAATTAAAAAATACTTACAAAGTGGTGAAAGGGCAAACTGGCAAAGAAACCATGGACCCAATTCCATAAAACCCAGCAGGCCAGCCATATTAAGAATATTAGACAATGGGAAGCCACTGAAGATTTGAATGCAAAGGATGACCAGATCAATGTCTCAGGAAATAAAAGCCAAACATAAACTGGCTGTTTTAATACTTAACTCACAATAGCTTCCTTTTAAGTTCAAAAGTCATTTCAGAAATAAGGCTATAGCATCAGTTTAAATGAAAATGGTGCTATTTTTTTCTGTGAGTACATAAAAGTGGTATTATAATTTAAAATGTTTGTTTTTTTAAACTTTAATATAAAATTTGATGCCATGTTATTTGTAAAAGTATCTTTCTTCAGTATTCTTGTATTTTTAAATAATCCTTTTTCAAATTTACCTATTATTATTTCAGTGTTATGCTCTTACTTTATAGTTTCTATTCTTTCACAATACATACTTTTAATAATTATAAATATGCTTATTTTATAGTCTCTGACTTTTGTGTCGAGATCTCTCCACTCTTCAAACATAACCTTTTCCCTCCAGATTTCTGTTCCCTTTGCCTGAAACACAGGCCTCATTCACGTGTTGGTTTGTTGTGTACACTGATTCACCCCATATTCTGGCTCCTCCTCATGTGTTTTTAATGTTTAATTGTGAGCACACTTTTGGAAGGGACTGTTTCTTCTATGAGAAACCAGTGTAAATAAATGTTTAAGAGTGCTATCTTTCATTTTACCATCTCCAGTATGCCTTGGCCTACAATTCATTTTACGTACATTTCTTTCTTTCATTGTTTTTCTTTTCTTTTTCTTTTTTTTCTGAGACATCATCTCCCTGTGTCATCCAGGCTGAAGTGCAGAGGCACAATCACTGCTCATTGCAGCCTTGATCTCCCAGACTCAAGTGATCCTCCCACCTCAGCCTCCCCAGTAGCTGGGACTACAAGCATGCACCACCAGGCCTGGCTGATATTTTATTTATTTATTTTTAAATTTTTTTTGTAGTGATGAGGCTGGTCTCAAACTCCTGAGCTCAAGCGATCCTACCCATGTTGGCCTCCCACAGTACTGGGATTACAGGCATGAGCCACCGTGCCTGGCCTTATGTATATTCCTTGAAAGGTGGATTCCTGAACCAAGTAGGTGGCATATATTTAGATCCCAAACTAGGTAATGCAGTTTGGCTTATGGGCATAATGCAACTCTAATGTCTCACCTCCAGTTCTGTATTGACCTCAGGCATAGGGCTGTCTGGGACCCCTTGCTCCCTTTTCATCTCCCTTCATCTACTTTTACTAAAGTATCAGCTCACACCTCTCCATTCCAGCTTTCACTTTCCCTTTAATTTCAGACACTTGGAGATTCTACTCCCTCATTTTCAATCTAAGCTATAGTTTTTTAATTGTTAAATTTTATCTGGCACGTCTTGATATTTGTAATGGAAGAGTTTCTGTGTTGGCTCAGTCTACCATATTAGAGACTCACTTAAAATTCATCTCTAAATTGGATTTTAATTTGAAATATGAGTAACAACAGAAAAATAGTTTGCATAAGCAAATACAGTCATGGACTACATAACAACATTTCAGTCAATGAGGAGCTGCATATATGATAATGATCTCATAAGATTATGATACTGTATTTGCACTGTACCTTTTCTATATTCAGATACACAAACACTTATCATTGTGTCACAACTGCCCACAGTATTCTGTGCAGTCACAGCCTGTACAGGTTTGTAACCTAGGAGCAATAGGCTATACCAAACAGCCTAGGTGTGTAGTAGGCTATACTATCTAGGTTTTTATAAGTACACTCTATGACATTCCCACAATAAAATCACCTAATGCTTCTTTTCTCATAGAATGTATTTCCATCGTTAAGAAATGCATGCCGGTAGTTGCTGAGATGTACAAATAAGCACCAAAAATTAACTACGCTACAAAAGTGCTTTCTAAGTCTGTCTTCCCATCTGGGAACACAGTTTCTTACTCTGCTAGGTGAGAATAACTTCTAGTTCATATTGTATGAGTTAACGTTGCAAAACAGTCGAAGTAAAAGGGTGTAAAACCCCTCTAAGAGGAGTTGGAAAGTGAACACAGGCTCCCTGACCTGTGGGAGAGCTTGGGAAGAAGAGACAGTGAGTACTATTCCAAATAAATGAGAAAAATCCAGCTAAAATGTTTAACAAATTCAGGAAAGACCAACTGTGAGCAGGGATGAGTATATAACCTTTGAGAGTGGCAAGCACTCACAGATTTTTTTGCACAAACTTCCACCGGGTGCTTCCTAGAAAGAACAGATCAGGGTGGAAAACAAGAGGTGAAGACCCATTACAACGGGGAGAAGGATAAAAGCCAAAAACCCTCTATCCCAGGAATGGGGTGGGAAAGAGAGGGCAGGAAACAGTCCTAGTCCTGAAATCCTTTGATAGTATATGTATATTATTATAGATTTCCTACCACTGGAAAGGGGCAGGGAACTCTCCCACACAAGACTCTCCATAGACAGAAGGCTGAATTTAGTCTGGCAGACCAAAGAAAGGCAGGATCCTGAGAAAGCCCTATGCTTGAGACCGAGACACACAGTGGCTTCCTAAGACTGAGGCTGGACCAGGACAACAGAGAAACACCTTCGTCTCCACCACCAAGCTCGTTCACTATCAAGTCACAAGCAATTGCAGTCTACCCCTGGGGGAAGGTAGAGGGCAAAGAGACAGAATCTCTCGGTGACACAGGTGCACAGTGGAGCACCTCAAATGGTTAAGTTGAAAGTCAATATAAAATACAACTTCTCTTTTTATTTTTCTTCAATGCTTTATAAGCAGAGGTTGAAAAGTATTAGGCCCATATAGTAAATAGTTTACAGACCAGTCTCCGTCCCAACTATTCAACTCTGCAGCTGTAGCAGGAAAGCAGCCAGTAGACAATCTGCGAGTAAATGAGCATGGCGGTGCTCCAATAAACTTCACTTATGGATGCTGAAATTTGAATTTAATATGATTTCCATGTGTCACAAAATATTCTTCTTTCATGTTTTTCAACTATTTAAATATGTAAAAGCCATTTTTAAGTCTCAAGATATATTTGATATCAGGGCTGTAGTTTGTGACCTCTGGGTTAAGGTAAAATTGGTAGCAATAATTATGGGTTTATAGATACAACAATAGCACCAAAGATGGAAGGGAGCAATGGGAAGTATATTGTCGGTTATAAGTGATATTATTAAGGAAGACTGTGTTAAATTAAGGATATATACTCTAAACCCTAGGGCCACCATTACAAACAATACAAAAAAGACAGAGCAAAATAGGCAAAGGCTCACATCAACATTAGATCATTAAAGTATTATTTGAATATAAGCCAATTGATTAGAGCTCCATCACATTTGGCAAATTTACAGTTTACAAAGAGAAAATCTCATCTTTAAACATATTCAGGAGAAACTTTAAAAATATGCATAATTAAATTATATTCTTTAAAGCTCTGAAAATAATGGAGAGTGATCCAAGAGAAGTTTTGAAAACTTGTTAGTACATGAAAGACAGAGATTTCTAAATGCAGAGAAGAAAAAATGAATAAAACTAAGCAAAAAACAGGAATACCTTAATATGTACCATATTAAGTTGTAATATTGGCCAGATAATGCTATCTAGTTCTAATATCCATGTACATCTATCTGGCCTATGGCTAAACTGTTCAGCTACTTAAGACAGAGGATTGCTGAGGCCAAGATCACGTAATGATTGCTACACTCTCTTAGCTCCAGCTGTGGTATGGCCTGAACATGTCCCTCCAAAATGCCTATGCTGAAGCCTAATCACCAATGTGATGGTGTTAGAAGGTAAGGACTTTGAGATATGATTAAGTCAAGAGGGCTCTGGAGATTAGGCCTCAGAGAGCTGTCTTGCCCCTTCTACCACGTGAGGACACAGCAAGAAGGTGTCCTCTAAGAACCAGGAAAAACAGGCCCTAAACAGACATGGAATGTGCTGGTACCTTGATTTTGGAATTCCCAGACTCCAGAACCATAAGAAATATATATCTATAGTTTATAAGTGACCTAGTCTATGGTATTTTATTATAGCAGCCCAAATAGACTAAAGCAGACTGCTGTAACAAAATGCCATACACTGAGTGGCTTAAGCAACTGATGTTTATTTCTCATGGTTTTGGAGGCTGGCACTTCCAAGATCAGAGTGCCAGCAGATTCTACCTGACGAGGGCCTTCTGGTTATGAACAGCAGCCTTCTGGATCTGTCTTCACAAGTCAGAAGTGAGAGGGAGATCAAGTGAGCACGAAGGCGTTGGGGAGGGTGGGAGGGAGCATGCTGTGCTCTCCTCTTCTTAGAAGGCTAATAATCCCATCAGGGAGGCCCCACCCTTCTGACTTCATGGAAACCTAATTACCTCCTAAAAGCCCACCTCAAATACCATCACATTAGGGGCTAGGGCTTCAACATATGCATTTCGGGGGAACAGAAATATTCAGCCTATAACATACACCCATCTTAACATTTTCCTATTGGTAGTTACCATGTGATGCCAAACTGGCAATATTTGAAAAATGTGTGACATCAGAAGAAATTAATGTCTGCCTGGTCACAGAATATCTCATTCATCCAGAGCCATGTATCTGTCAAACTCAGCTAAGTAGGATAGGTCTGAGAAGCCAAAAGGACGCAAATATTCCCTCTGAGTTCACAAAATAAGTATCTCAGCATTCCTTCAGTAATATGCATTAAATTCTACTGCCTTATTTGTTTTATCTTCCACTGTTTACAAAAAGCCCATTTGCTAGAAAACATACGCTGTAATGAAATAGGAAAGGAAATAAATCCTATGCTTAGGTTAAAAATGTTTAAAAATAAAAGTTTTGGCCTACAGGAGTAAATATCTGTTATCTGTAAGTTTACTTAGGTAGAACGTCTTTTCCAGATCAAGTGCTAGAAAAATATAGCATTACTTGGTCCACTTAAAATCCATATTAAAACCTCAAGGCATGTATTTTAATGATGATGGATAAGAACAGCCTATGTCTTTTAGGACATTCACAAGTAACATTAAAGCGATGTCACGATTCTGTCTTCATGACTGAAATTCAGGGCCTTCTACATTCCCAAATGCCTTTCTCTCCTTTCACTAGGGGGCCTGCTACATTCCCAAATGCCTTTCTCTCCTTTCACTAGGAGGCAAAGACTATCAGGAAAGAAGACTTGGGGCACTATTACCACTTTTCACTCACTTTTGTGAGCCCGTCAAAATTCCAGGTCCATATAAAGAAGTTTTGTCTGTGTATTACAGGCCACTGAAAGGTAACCTGAATGTCACAGTCATGATCTCTTGGTTCACTAGCACAGCCTGGGAAGAAGGATCAGAATATGCTGGTACTTTCTTATAATTTAATCTGAGATAGTTAAAGTGTCAATCTGACTGAATTAAAAGATACCCAGATACAGTAATCCCCCCTTATCCTCAGTTTCGATTTCTGTGGTTTTGGTTACCTGCAGTCAATCTCTGTCCAAAAATATTAAATGGAAAATTCTAGAAATGAATGATTCATCTATTTTAAATTGTGCTTTGCTCTGAGTAGCACAATGAAACCCCTTGCCTTCCATCTCTGTCCGGGACATGAATCATCCCTTTGTCCTGTATACACTACCTGCCCATTACTGTATAAGAAAAACAGTATACAGAGGGTTCACTACTAACCTTGGCTTCAGGCAGCCCCCGGGGGTCTTGGCACATACCCCCTTGCATAAGGGGGGGCACTACTGTAATTGGTAAATCACTATTTCTTGTCATGTCTGTGAGGGTGTTTCTGGAAGAGACTGGAATTTGAGTCAGTGAACTGAGTAAAGAAGATCCACCCTCACCTAATGTGGGCGGGCACCCTAGCCCAGATAAAACAAAAAGGCAGAAGAAAGGCGAACTTGCACTCTTTCTACCGGAGCTGGAAAACCTTTCTTCTTTTGTCCTTGGACGTCAGAACTGCAGTTTCTCTGGTTTCTGGACTCTGGGATTTATACCAGCAACCCATTGGGGTTCTCAGGCTTTCTGTCTCAAACTGAGAGTTACACCGCTGGCTTTCCTGGTTCTGAGGGGCCTGTGGGTCTTCTTAGCCTCCATAATTGTGTGAGCCAATTCCTCTGATAAGTCCTCTCTCTTAAATTTATAGCTGTATATCTTGCTGGCTCTGTGTCTCTGAAAAACCCTGCCTAATACACTGTCTATGGGTATTTTTGCCTTTTGTACTAAGAAATTAATAACCACTATTAATAAGCACAATCATTTATTTAACATCTGCTATTTTTCAATAATTGTGCTGGACCTTAAAAATATATTACATTTTTAAATTGCTTTACCAACATTGCTACGTAAGTTCTTTTTGTAAGCATCGTACAAAGTTCCGTCCTTTTTTTCCTCATACAACATACTCTCCTGGTGTGCCTTCTACCTGTCTGTTCTTTGAAGTCTTTGCAAGCACCTGTGCCTCAGTTGTTCCTTGCAAGTTCATGTTCCTCAGAGCTTGCTATAGATTCTATTACTGACCTATGCACTTGCTGTTGACAGTATAGTCTAGTGGTTAAGCTTAAGTTCTCAAGAATCAACCAGACCGAGCTCCATTCCTCTTTGTTTAGCCTCTTTATGCCTCAATTCTCAATTCTTCAAAATACAAATAATGTTTTGCATTTTGTTTGTTGTGAAGATTAATTGAAATGAAAGTTTGTTGTGAGGCTTGTTGCCTTATAAGTTTATTGTGAAGATTAATTAAAATGAAACATGAAAAGTGCTAAGCACTATGTCTGTCATGTAGTAAATATTCAGTGTATGTGAGCTGTTGTTATCCTACTCAAAATATGTTATTCTAAATTATCTGCATAATAACTGTCTTCTTCCCTAGAATATTAGCTCTTTCCCTAGCCCTGCCTTGGTACTGGGCACTCATTAGGCTATCATTTACTTTACACTGAATGGCTAAGCAAAGGAAAGAATAATCAAAGGAATGTGTCACCATGCAAACTGGGTGTCATAATTCCTATATTAAAGATGAAAGAAATACAGTGTGGAGACGGTAGCAATATTCAAAGCTTTCATAGATGGTAAGTGGCAGAACTGCAATTCAAATCCATGTGTATCTAAATCTGAAGCCCATGCAATCTTTCATTTATTGCATTGGGGAAAATGCACCCCTGGGGAGAAGAGGTGGAGAATAAAATAATTGTTGAGCACTTACTATGGACCTGGTCGTGTTCTAAGCACTTGCATGTGTTTTCTCATTAGATATTTACAGCAACCTTATATGGTAGAGACTATAATTATTTTCAGTTTTACAGAGGAAAACTAAAGTACAGAAAGGATAGTAGCAGGTCAAGGTTATATGGCTAGGATGAAGCAGGGATAGACAGGGCTGGGACTCAGCCATCTGGATCCAAAGCTCACACCCCTAAAGCCATGTTTGCCTCTCTCAGCATTATGTGATGCATTGCAATTAAACAGAACTAAAAAGAAAGTTAAAAGTCACTCTTGGTTATATTTACCCCAGTCATTTACTTAGTACACATTTGATATCTGTATATGATTAGCTTATATTAGAAAAATAAAATAAGACAGCTGAACATCTACATAAACTCTAACTCCTGTCCTGAACTATCACTGAATCTCAAAATCCATCTGTAACAACTTTTACAAATTGTTATTCAATTTTGTCTGTCCATTTCCACTAATATGATGTTCATTAATTCCCAGAAGGCACTGCCTGAGTCTAATTTTAAAGAGAATAAATGTAGGAAATTTTTTCTTGAATAAAAAATGTCAGTTTATATCCTTCGCTCATTTACCCAGTTTTACCCTCTAAAACTGCAATATTTGAAGACAAACCACTAATTTACTCAGCAAATGTTTGAGCACATATCTTTCAAGCACTGTGATAGGCAATGAGTACGGAAAGATATATATTAAAACACATATTTTTAGGGTGACAGCCATATAGAAGAAAATTTCAACCTCATGTGGTAAGTGTTCTAATAGAATTATTTAAAACGTGTTAATTGAAACATCAAGAAGTATGTGATTTGGGGCAAGAGCAGGATGGCAAATTAGGTGAGTATACAGGGCAATTTTTATTTGAACCTCCAGGCATCTCCAAGTGCTTCCTGCTTCTGGAGATACCAAAATAAACTGAGCCCTTGCCTCTTCATATAGCCTGAAGGCAGCAAACATTCTCTGTCCTTGTCTCTTGGCAGGAGGGTGGAAGCACATGATATCCAGGACTCAGCAAAGAAATAATCATCATTGTTGGGTAGTTACTATATGTCAGGCCTGTTCTGTGTGCTTTATACACATTAACTCATTTAAAACCAACAACTTTATCGGGTCAGTGCTATTATTACTATTTTCCGTTTTACAGATAAGAAAACTGAGACTTATTCAAGTAACTTTGAGGGAAATTGGAGAGCTATTAAGTAGAAAAGCCGTGATTCAAACCCAGGCAGGATGGGCTCTGGAGTGTATGGTTTTAAATACAGAAAGATGTGACTTCCCAAACAATACAATACTCCAGAAATGACTTCTAGTGCAATAGAAACTTGAGGAAAATAGTATTAAAATGTCACTTTACAGTTTGCACAGTATTTTGCTGTCCATTATCTCATTTAATCCTCACAACAATCTTGTAAAATAGGCATTAATACCTGACTACCACCCTCTATCCATCTGTTCCATTCTCCTCTTTATTTTCTTTCTTCTAGTTACTGCTTGCTATTGCTTGCATCCTCCAAGATGATCATCATTGCACTAGCTCTTTCCTCTTCTCAAAGTGTTCTTCCAGATTGTCGCATGGTTGTTTCTGCTGTAATGTCACCTCCTTGGAGAGCCCTTCCAGAATCTCATGCTGTAGCTTTCAGTCCTATTCCGCTGTTAACTTTTCTTCTCTGCACTTTGCTCTCTGGAATCATACTATTTGTTTACTTATTTAAATATTTTATCTGTTGACTTAACTAGAACATAAGCACAATCACTAACAGAGAATCTATCTTGTTTATTTCTGTATCTCCCTCCCTAGAGTAAACATGACATACAGAAAGCATTCAAAAATATAATTTTAGCTTTTTTGTTCCTATTTTCATTCCTATTTTTAAAATTCCTTCTTTGTTATAAATTACTTTTCCATCAATTTTTAACTTATTATTTGAATATAAGGGATTGATTTTTTTGGACACTATTTAGAAATAGGATCATTGATTTGTGCATATGAAAGGTTGTATAACCTTAGCAAATTCACTAATATTATCTAATAGCTTTGTAGTTGACAATCAATCTGGAAATAATTACTTTGACAGTTTCTATTTAATATTTTGTTATTTATTGTTTTATAACATTGGTTAAATCATTTTTGTGCTTTGTTTGATGTGATGTGAACCGAAATGTTCACTCTCTCACCTCTAAATGTAATATTTGACAATCCCAGCACTTTGGGAGGCCAAGGCAGGTGGATCACGAGGTCAGGAGATCAAGACCATGGTGGCTAACACGGTGAAACCCCGTCTCTACTAAAAATACAAGAAATTAGCCGGGCATGGTGGTGGGAGCCTGTAGTCCCACCTACTGGGGAGGCTGAGGCAGGAGAATGGTTGAACCCGGGAGGTGGAGCTTACAGTAAGCCGAGATCGCACCACAGCACTCCAGCCTGGGCGACAGTGCGAGACTCCATCTCAAAAAAAAAAAAAAAAAAAAATTGACATTGGCGCCATTTCATGCCTAGTGTTTGTCAAGTTAAGGAAGTCCTCTACTTAGAGATTACTAAAAGTTGTTTTTTAATCAGATATTAATGTTATCTTTCATCACATGCCTTTATCAATATATAGTAAAATGATATGGTTTTTCTCCTTTAATCTGTTAGTGTAAAGAGTTACAGTAAACTATTTTCTTTCCTTTTTTCTTTTTTTTTTTTTTTTTGAGACGGAGTCTCGCTCTGTCACCCAGGCTGGAGTGCAGTGGCGTGATCTCGGCTCACTGCAAGCTCCGCCATCCGGGTTCAGGCCATTCACCTGCCTCAGCCTCCCGAGTAGCTGGGACTACAGGCGCCCGCCACCGCGCCCAGCTAATTTTTTGTATTTTTGGCAGAGACGGGGTTTCACCGTGGTCTGGAGCTCCTGACCTCGTGATCTGCCTGCCTTGGCCTCCCAAAGTGCTGGGATTGCAGGCGTGAGCCACCACGCCCGGCCACAGTAAAGTATTTTCTAATGTTGAACTATCCTACTTTTTTGGACACTGATGGTTCTCAACTAGATGGGATAGAACTGCCTTTAAAAGGGGAATGTGGAAATTCATTGGGTATTTTCAGTTAACACAGTGTGATTCAAGCTGGCATTTAGCTCCTGGGAACTGAGGATACTAAACCTCTTATATGACAAATAAACTTAGCGCCCTAACTACCAATGGTGTCTCAGTTGAGAAAAACTGCTAACTCTGAATTTGTTTTTCATCATTTTTTTAAAATTATACTTTAAGTTCTAGGGTACATGTGCACAATGTGCAGGTTTGTTGCATAGGTATACATGTGCCACGTTGGTTTGCTGCACCCGTCAACTCGTCATTTACATTAGGTATTTCTCCTCAAGCTATCCCTCCCCATCCCCCCACCTCCCGACAGGCCTGGCTGTGTGATGTTCCCCACCCTGTGTCCATGTGTTCTCATTGTTCAATTCCCATCTATGAGTGAGAATATGCGGTGTTTGGTTTTCTGTCCTTGTGATAGTTTGCTGAGAATGATGGTTTCCAGCTTCATTCATGTCCCTGCAAAGGACATTAACTCATCCTTTTTTATGGCTGCATAGTATTCCATGGTGTATATGTGCCACATTTTCTTAATCCAGTCTATCATTGATGGACATTTGGGTTGGTTCCAAGTCTTTGCTGTTGTGAATAGTGCTGCAATAAATATACATGTGCATGTGTCTTTATAGTAGCATGATTTATAATCCTTTGGATATATACCCAGTAATGGGATCGCTGGGTCAAGTAGCATTTCTAGTTCTAGATCCTTGAGGGATCGCCACACTGTCTTCCACAATGGTTGAACTAATTTACACTCCCACCAAGAGTGTAAAAGTGTTTCTATTTCTCCACATCCTCTCCAGCATCTGTTTCCTGACTTTTTAATGATCGCCATTCTAACTGGTGTGAGATGGCATCCCATTGTGGATTTGATTTGCATTTCTCTGATGACCAGTGATGACATTCACGTGTCTGTTGGCTGCATAAATGTCTTCTTTTGAGGAATGTCTGTTCATATCTGTTGCCCATTTTTTGATGGGGTTGTTTGTTTTTTTCTTGTAAATTTGTTTCTTTGTAGATTCTGGATATTAGTCTTCTGTCAGATGGGTAGATTGCAAAAATTTTCTCCCATTCTGTAGGTTGCCTGTTCTCTCTGATGATAGTTTCTTTTGCTGTTCAGAAGCTCTTTAGTTTAATTAGATCCCATTTGTCTATTTTGGCTTTTGTTGCCATTTGCTTTTGGTGTTTCAGTCATGAAGTCTTTGCCCATGCCTATGTCCTGAATGGTATTGCCTAGGTTTTCTTCTAGGGTTTTTTATGATTTTAGGTCTTAAATTTAAGTCTTTAATCCATCTTGAGTTAATTTTTGTATTGTATTGAGTTTAATTTTCATCATGTTTTAAAACTTATTATTAACATGATTAATATACCAATACAGTTATTCTAATATCTTTTAAATAATCCCTGCTAGGGTATGCTGTATTAGTGTTTTTCTACATTATTAATATTAACTAGTTTTATATTTAATTTTCCAGAGAGTTTTTATAATATTTTGATAATTTAATCACACTGCTCATGATGAATTTATTATTATGTTGGTGCAAAAGTAATTGTAGTCTTTGATATTACCTTCAATGGCAAAAACCTCAATTACTTTTGCAGCAACCTAATAAATAAAGTCCTCAATCTTTTCCAAATAAAGTACTCTTAAACCAGATTATTCCAGTCAGACACCAGTACAATCAATATGCAATCAGCATTCTAATTTGATTCAATCTAATAAATGAAGGCTACATTCATTTCCTCTAAATTTTATCTCTTTTATTGTAACCTGCCATTCGAGCTAGGAATAATTTTATAATATTGGTAGGGTTGGCCAAATTATTTGTTATTCCTCCTAGCTTAGTCACCTGTAAAGTTTGTTAAAATATATTCTATGGTGCTCATTCAAAATATTGGTAACAGTGCCGAACAAGACCATGAGCCAGACTTCCTTGGAGAAGTGTTTCTACTAGAAATCCAACAATGCAATAATCCACTTTATGTATTTCCACATTTTCCACAAGGCGTCTGTGAGAGTTGTGGGGTCATGAATATATAATGAGACTATGGCATATGTCTGAACTTCTGCAAGGTCTACTCTTAGTGATTTTCCACGTAGCCTCTGGGATCACCACTTTCTTTTCCAAGTACCAATATCTCATTCTTTTAAATATATATATGTATACACACACACACATTTTATATATATTTTAAAATATATATATGGGCCAAGAGGCAACAAATAGATTTCCCTATAGTTTCCCAAAACACCTTTGTCATCTTTTTGGAAGCCAGGTTATTTGTCCATCAGCAATTACTGCTCTTCTCCAATTTTCCTCAAAAATCACTTTCAGCAGTCCCTCAACTATATTCCCCATTTTTCTTCATTATTGTTAAATAGACCCAGCTGTGATTTCATGCTATGTTTCTCCATATATCTTATGGGTTTAAATCTTATAGCCATGTAGTGACTCCCATTATTCTATCTTTTTTTAGTTAAAGGTAATCCGTTGATTAATTTAAAAGCAAAAGATGTTATATTGAAATATAACTATCTCCACACTGGGCAAGTAAACAAAAGTTGCACAAACAGTTAGACTTGGACTAGCTATATTGTTTCTAAGGAAAATTACCATCAATGGAAATTAGACACCCTAGTTTTATGTCCAAGATAGGTAGATACTTGAATATAACTACAAAATAAGTTTCAATCCCTCATGATTTTTTTCAAGTGGTTTTCAGGCATATTTATTTTTATTGGACAAGTGTTTGAATTCAGTTAGTATATTACTTAGCAAAATTCAATCTTTTTTTTTAAAGATCTCAATTGAATAAACCAGAACTAAGGCATGGATGAAATTAACACAATTTTTAAGGTTAAGTTCACATTTGGTAGTGCAGAGTGAGTTCAAGTTAAATCCATTTTAATTTGTTTATTAGGACATAGTTCTGTCATTCATGTATTTATGGTTAAAAAAATTGAAAAGTGTAGCTTATATATATGTGTGTGGAAGGGGGCAATTCTATAGCAACTCCACCCATTTAAAAAACCTTTTCAGTTGTATTCTGACATTAGCTTGTGCGATTCCACTCATAAGTTAAAACAGCAGGGTAAATGCAGACAACTGAAACAGGGCTATGACTATCAAAACCAACACCTCACATTCTTTCTTGGCCCTGGAGAGCACTACACTTGTAGGAGCCAGCTACATACACAGAGAGGCAAAGTGACATCCTAAGGTAGCCACTACTTTTGCATTATTTTAGGTTAGAAGGCTTTTGTTTTGTTTTGTTGCATTAAGAATAATCCAAGACAGCTAAGTCTTGCTAAGCCAATTTTATTCATTCATTCACTCATTCAATCAACAAATACAAAGAGCTTGCCAACTATGTGCCACACAATGTGCTGGGTTCTACATAAACAAACCCGACATGGTCTCTGACCTGATGGAAAGTATATCCTAACAGGCAAATGTCATGACTTTAAGAAAAGAACTCAAAGAGATACTGGCATTGTGCATATAACACCATCTCTAATCCCCAGGACACCTTCCTATTTGATAGTACTCCCTAGATGTTTTCTTTCCTCTACTTAAGAGCTAGGCCTTAGTTGTGATCCCTGAAAAACAACACTCATAAGCAAGAGCATTAATTTCATAACTGACAGGAGCACACCAAATACATTTCAGGGCTCGGATGAATGACACACCAAACTAGAAAGGATTCACCAAATTTCTTATTTTTGTAACCAAAATGCTTTAGAGATTTGAGTCATTCTCTTTGTAACTTTTAATTATCAAATAAAAAACAGGCTGGGTGCAGTGGCTCTTGCCTGCAATTCCAGCACTTTGGGAGGCTGAGGCACGCGCATCACCTGAGGTCAGGAGTTCCAGACCAGCCTGGCCAACATGGCAAAAACCCGTCTCTATTAAAAAATACAAAAACATCAGCTGGGCCTGGTGGTGTTGCCTGTTGCCTCCTCGGGAGGCTGAGGCCAGAGAATCGCTTAAACCCAAAAGGCTGAGGTTGCAGTGAGCCGAGATCACACCACCACACTCCTGCCTGGGCAACAGAGCAAGACTCTGTCAAAAAGAAAAAAAAAAAAAGGAAAACTCCTGGAGTGTTTTGTAACTATATAGTGTGAAAGGAAACACTCATTGATTTACAAAGAAATAAAAAAGTTCAGTTCAATTTTTTAATATTTGCTGGAGCCCAGAGAAAATATAAGAGAGCAAGCAAGCGCTTACTTGTTTGTACACTAAAACACATGTGGCTGGTGCTATGGGAAGGATTTAGGAAAAGAGACATAAAATATAGTCAGCCCTCCTCTTTTCTACCCCTGATCAAAACACCAGGGCATACATCTTGAAAACGACATAAAGACTAACCTAATTTTTATTTTCCTTCTTCCTTAATCTTTCTCCATGTCAAATTAAAACAAACAAACAAACTAGGAGTAAGAGAAGGGGCAAACCCCTCTGGAGTGTAAGCAAAAGCAATTTTCTGGCAAATACAGATTTTATAAAAACCAGTGAATAAAGCTGATTAGAAAACCTATAGGCTTCCCAGGGCTTGAATCGGAAGACGCATGAAGTAATAAGCTCTGCCTGCCTTGAAAAGTGAAAAGGGAAAAGAGAAAAACTGTAATGTATCACAAATTCTATGACAAGTGTGGCACCCATGGGATAGTTATTTGCATTCAATTTTTGTTCTTATACTTGTTTTCCATAAGGTTGAAATCCACAAAATAAAAGTTCTTGGTTTTATAGCAGATTTTTTAAAGGACAAAAGTTTGATTTGTCTTAAATGAAAAGCACACTAGGATTTGTTTAATCAATATTTTAAATTACGACTTATTTTAGAAGCCAAGAAATAAAGATTTCCATTTTCATTTTTGCAACTTGTCCAAAATGAATTTAACTCACGGAAAAGTTAGATGATAGTAATACCAACCCTGTATCTTATGTAAGCATTTAAACGCAGATTGGAAGCTACTAATCATGTCACAAGGAAAGTATTAGAAATGTTTTAATTGTTCATTTTTCTCCAAGAGTTGGTTTTGTATTATTCCTTCATAAGCCATGAGTATTCAAGAGCCATTTGGCTTAAAAGTTAAGGGAACAGAGTAAGCAAAAGTAAAATTTGAAGAGTTATTTTGTATTATCTTCTCTGACCTTGAGATGAAAAGTGAAGGAGAATTGGAGCTACCATACTTTAGAAAGTCCCTAAATCCACGCGGTCTTTAATTCCTGAAGCATTTCTACGTTCTTTAATATCCACGTGTTAAGTATTAAGGATTGCATTCTGCTTTGTTCCCTTGAGTTTAGCTGAAGGTCATTCCTGGTTTTAAAGATTAAAATCTGAGCAAACTAACCTCTGATGTAGAGAAGAGTTGCTATGAACATTTTAAGGTCTGGAAGAGAAGAATTCCACACTAATCTCCTTATCAGTATCTTCTCTTTGTTACAAGGGTAAATGACATGTACTACTTTCTATACCACTGTCTAACATAAAATATTGGACTAAAATTGAATATATCTCCTCTTATGACCACTTGGATTCAACATGTAGATTTATGCACAGTGACATGTAAATTACAGTGCTCAGTATATTTCTAAAAATCTAATTATAATATATGATGTTTTAGCCTTGTAATACAAAGAAGCAAAAAGCTGATCTATAGATTTTCTTGGCATATATAATTAAATTTCTACCCCAGGATGCATAATTAATGCATTATTATTTCTTGGTAATTTCAGTTTTTGATCATTTTCTTGGTTATAAATGTAAAAACTGAAAGACAGATAAGTTGTGACTGTGGACCTGCTTTTATGTATACTCTTCACTCTCTCCAGAATGCTTTTCCTAAGGATCTTATTAATCTAATACACCAAAACATAGTTTAAATTTTGCTTTCTCAGTGAGCCTTCCTCGACCAATGCTAACCAAACAGGCCCTTCTCTGTTATTCTCTATTCCAACCACATGTTTATTTTCTTCAGAGCACTTCAAATTTTCAACTAATCTGAAATTCTAATTATGAGTTACATCATCTGACCCCTGGCTACCAACTTTACACATCCCATTTTTCATATTCTTCCCTCTCTCACTTTTTCACACTGACCTTCCTGGGTGTTCCCAGTATGCACAGGAGTTCCCCCTCCTGAGGACATTTCCCCAGGTATCTGCAACTTTGCCTCCTCACTTTCTACAGGGCTCTTCTCAAATGTCACTGACTCAGGAGGGTGTTCCTTTACTAACACATCTAAAAGAGCAGCCCCCATTTATAGCACTCTCCTTTACCCAGTTTTATTTCTTCTCCTTGGCACTTGTAGTTGTATATGTATGTGTTCATTGTGTGACTCTCATTAGCATGCAAATGCCATTAGATTTTATTTATTTTGTTCATTAGCACTGGCACAGTGTATAAAACAATGTTTGGCGTAAGTCTGGTGCACAATATTTATTTTTTAAATTAATTAATTAAGCCCTTACTTATCATCCGTCTCTCCCATTAGACTCGTAAGGACTACAAAAGCAGAAACTTTTGTTTCTGGTATTCCTCCAGCATCTTGCATATAGTAGGTGATAAATGAATATTGAATGAATTAATATTTGCCTCTGTGTGTATTTTAATCTCCCTCTCCTAGTAGGTTCTAATTACCACAAAAAGTAGAATTATGTCTCTTTATCACACCAGTGTGTACCAATCCCACAATAGGGTCTGGCTTATGATAGGTACTCATTAAGTGAAGGATATCAAGGACTGGGACCAAAGTCAATAAGAACTTACAATGACCATAACCACCCAGAGGCCTTTACAGGGTTGAACTCAGGTCTTAATGGCAGATCAAAAAGAGTTTTGGATAGGCACAGGGCCATGAAAATCTGAAATCACCTTGTTCATCCTTTTGGGGCCCAGCCTAGACCCTGAAAAAGCTTACTTCCCAGAGCAGACCCAAGAAGCTAGGTGCAGACTTGTGAGTTTCTTGCTTTCAGATATATCTTTCAAATTTGGAAAGCAGTAAATCTTAATTTCGATCCCTAGCTTTGATTTGTTTGCTTAAAATATTTGCCCTGAAGACTATATCCATGTATGATGTCAAAAGGTAGCAAGCAAAAATAATTCAATTGTAATATAAAAATCTCCACTAAATAGTAGAGCAACTTGAAAATATCTCTTATCATCACTTTTTCATGCCTTCTCGTTTGTAAAATGAAGATACCAAAAAAGAACTAGCAGCTCTAAAATTGTGGATTGTATATTCAGATTTGCTGGGATGCCCTTGGGAGGCTTTGTCAAGCACCTTCCTCCCTTCCTCTCCTTTGCCCACCTGCCACAATTCCTCCTGGTTAAACATCACAGTTTTAGTGAGCTATTGTTACTGACGGCAATCCATCAAGTGTATAGGGGAAAGCTAGGTTGAGAATCTCTGGCCTATGTTATCACTATCATCCTTTCCATGGTTAAAATACTGTGAATCTATGAAATGCACCTCAGTTCACTAGGAAATCACTATATTTTAACATTGCTTAAGTTACTGCTATCCTGAGTTTACTTACACCAACTTAACATTATTTTTTTATTGTACTGTGAGTCAGGGACTATAGCAGACACTGAGAATTCAAAGATGAATTTAGAAATGGTGTCTTCCCTCACGGAGTTCTATCCAATAGGGATAGACAAATGCAACAGAGTGTGATAAATGCTTTAATGGGGCCAAAGCAGCAAGTCAATTTAGAGCGCATCAAAGGGTACCAAAGCAGACTGGGAGAGAGGTGATCTGGAAAATCTCCCAGTAGGTGACCAAAAACTGAGTCCTAACTCTAATTAATTGAATTATAGACTGCTAAAGCTGCACAGTGTTAGAATCATCTAATTCAAACTCCTGATGTGGCACAGAGAGAATCTGATGTCCAGAGAGGCTGATGTATGCAGAGTGAGTATCAGAGTTGCAGCTAGGACCCAGATATGTAATACTGGGTTGCCTCTTTAAAAATGCACCTTTTTTGAAGGGAAATTTTTAGAACCTTTTCCTTCATCAGTTTAATAATGAAAGTAATTAATCATATTTGAATAAGATACAGAGAACAATATTTATATATATTGACTTTATGCTCAGTGGTGATGCCAATAACCCATCATCTCTTGGTTGTAGATTTTCCATGAGCTGCTGATGAATTTTTTCAGACTCATCCACAGGGTAACCCTGCTTGTCTCCTGAGCTACTGCATGTACATAATTACACTCAGAAGGACAAGTAGAGTTTGGCTGTGAACAAGAGCAAACTTTAAAAATAAATCTTAGTCCGATTAGCACCTCCTCTCATCAACTGACTGAGGCATCTAAGGGCTAAGGTAAAACCCAACATTGAAATATTTGTATTATTAGTAGTAGTGGTAGTATATAAAATGACTCAGGTATGCAATCTTCTTGGAGTTTTTGCTCCTAACGTAGTCACTTGATTTGGGATGTTTAACGACTGTGATTTTGTAATGGGACAATATAAGAGCTCATTACATTAAAACATAAATACTTGGGAAGCCCATAGTTTCTGATAGCTTGCCATCTGTTTGGTTCTTACCGGCAATGGATTTATCCTGCTTAGTGCAGATGATGATATTGTGGGTAAAATCATGGATTATACAATGGATTTCTGAGGTCTTTAACTACTGTTATTAATTTTGCCAGCTTACAAATCAACATTTTCTAATATAAAATCAATTACATTTTATTTTTCAACTCTTACCCTAAGAAAGGTTGCTATGGGCACCACATAACATCTGTTCTGGCGCCAACAGATTGCGTTAAAGTCACCCACAGTCTCTCCAAATTAAAAACCTCAAACTGAGTTCACTGGCTTTGTTACTGTACTCTCAGCAGGATGCTCTTTTGCCTTGCCCATCGTTCAGTTTAATCCTCTAGAAAGAAAATTTTTAGAGGTACATCGGACTAAATCATTTTCTTCTGAGTACACCATTTCCAAATGGCCGCCCAGGGTCCTAAATCCGGCGGCTGCGGAGAGGGACTAGAGGGTGTCCTCCTCTGCAGAGCCGTAGGACTCGTGCGCCTTCATCACTGGACGCTGGAAGCCAGGAAGGAAACCCACACACTCAGGGACAGGTATAACCCCACACGGGTGCACCAGTGAGGCCCCGATCGCAGCAGAGGACTCCATCCCTGAGCTTGGTGGGGGCGTCCTGGGGAGGAAGCGAACACTTTCCCCGTTCAAGTCAGAGAGCAGGACTCACTGGATGGCAGGTCAGAAGTTGAATTTTAACCCGACCTGCGCTTTGTCCCCGAGCCTTCCGCAGCCTGGGGGCCGCAGTGGCACCGAGCTGGGAGAGGACAAGAGAGGCTGGCGCGGGAGAAGCCGAGAGTTGCTACCGACCGGGAGCTGCCGGCGGCGGGACCAGACGCGACCCTCTCCGCTTTCGAACGCGAAGCCGCGGAGAGCCGATCTCGGCTGCTGGGGCTCGGCTCCCCGCGCTCTGCCTTGCCCTTTCGGCAGAGGGCAGCTCCCTGCTTGCTGCAGCCCCGCCACTGTGCGCCCTGCCGCCCCGGGGTGCGCCCAGCCCGCCCCCCTCCGAGTGGCCGCCGGGACTCCAGCAGTTGGACCGACCCTCGCCCTCCGGCGCCTGGACAAACTTCCTTCCTCCCGGGCCCCTGCGCCAAGCAGGCTGACAGGCGGCTCCCTCGCCGGTCTCCTCTGGGCTCTGGCCGGGCGAGCTTGCTCTCTGCCCCTCTCCAACCCCGAGCCCCTGGCGCCTATTGCTGTCCCCGCGCAGCGGCTCCAACAAAGCCAGAGGACCGGAGACGATCCGGCGAGGGGCTGGGAGTGGCAGCGGGGACCCCAGATCCAGAAGGAGGCGTCCCCTCGGCGGGGCGAGTACAGTGGGAAGGGGCAGCGGGAACGTAGCGGGGAGAGAAAGGGGAAGAAAGTGTTCTGCTCTCGGCGCGAACGCCTTCCTGGCTCGTCTTCGTTCCCTTTCTCCTCCTGCCTGAGCGCGTCCCGTGTCCCGTTGGGAATTGGCAGGCGGGGGAGGGAGGAGGGGAGAGGGGACGCGGTGGCCTGGCGAGGGAGCCGCTCCCTTACCTCTGTCCAGGGTGAGCGGCTGGACCACTGTCAATGTCGCCATGTCTGCCGTGGGAGCCGAAGTGACGCTCGGCTTCAGCATCAGCAACCGCTCGTAGTGAGAAAAAAAGGAGGAGATTGGGGGCGGGGGTGGAGAGGGAAGACGGAAAGGAGGGGGAGGAGGGGGAAGGAAGGAAGGTGGTGGTGGTGGAGAAGAAAGCTTGGGTGGGTTGGTAGCCAGATGGAGACGCAACTGTTCCGCGGCGGCAGATCTTCAGTTGCGGTGCGGAGCTGAGCAGGTATCCGAGAGCGACTGCATCGCCGGGCTCTGGGAGGGAAGGCTCTGCCCTAGAACTTTGCTATTCCACCCCCAGGAGCGCTGGGTGGGTGTAGCTGGCGGGCTGCTTCCTTTCAACTTTCCACTCTAATAAAATGGTCAGAATATACGTGTGTGCATGCGTGTGCGTGTGTGTATCAGGGGGAAGAGAGAGGATGGAAAGGGGATATGGGGAAGGGAGTGGGAGATGAGTTTTCTCAGATTAAGAGAAATTGCTAATCCAATAATCCCATCCCCTTTAGAGAGAAAATGCTTCCATTATCAGAAATGTTTGGGATGTAATTACATTTGCAGTTAATTTCTGTTGAAGTTTTTCGGAATGTTGACCTATAACGGCATATAAAGATAACTGTCTAAAGGCCAGCGTTCCATCAGTAGATGTTCATTTAGGACCTGAGTATATTGCCTGGAGAAAAAAAAAAGGCAAACCTCTTAAAAGTGCTTCAAAATAAAAAACGTGTAGGTAAGTTTCTATCGCTAAGTTTTTCTTTTTCAAGCCACTGTTAATACATTACCAATTCAGTAAATGTAGCTCAGAAACAAGCACGCTGTTCAGATTTTCTCCGAATTTTTTACATACCACATCCTGTAAACATGCCACACTCCCCCTCACCCACCCAGGAACAAAAACTTTGCTCTTAATATCCAAACTGATTTTGGTTGTCTATGACTACGTTTGAAAAACATGTACCTAGCACTTTTCATGTTGATTTCTAACCAGTGGTTCAGAGATGCCACTTATCGATTGATTAACATATATGCCAGGAATTGAGACAGAAGAGTTACATTGCCTTGTGCCACGCCTTGATTTAGGAGTTCAATTTAGTCTCCGACTTCCTGTAGCCTGTAATCTAGTGGGAGATGGTGTTATTAAAAACCTGACTTTAGAGTCAGTTGATCAGGATTAAATTACAAGAGCCTTCAAATACTGGCTGTGACCTCTTCGCCCCAATAAAAAAGCTACTTTCACTATCTTGTCATAGTAGGGATTCATTTCCTGACTACGAAATCAAGAAACATAAAGAAACCTTCTATAAGCTGAATAGGGGTGACTGTGGGTACAGGATTGGAAATGACAAAGCTGCCTCCATCTTGTTTCCTGTGACAGAGCTGAATTGTTTGGGCTAGCAATAAACTCTAAAAGGCAGATACTGTTTTATAGCAAAATATTTGCATATAATTGATGCTATTTTCTTCTGATTACAGATAGGATTTCTGAAGGTCTTTTTCATTTTATAGTCTACAATAGAATTTTAAAAAACAACATTTCACCAATGTGGGAAAGCCAAAGATGATTGGCCATATATAGACTTAACAGACCCTAAAAACAAACCTAAAATAGTAGTTCGATATGCTTATTTTTATTTAGTATTTAAGAAAGAATGCTGATCTTGACATTTGAGTCTTAGTTATGTGCTCTTCGGAAGTCACACAGTCTCTCACTGATCCTGTTTCCTCCTCTGTCATACAATGGAAATAATATCATTCAATGTCACAGAGATCTGTCATATGAGGAAACTAATTCTACCTTGCAATCTCACTGAGTTTTGTGAGGGTCTAATGGAGTCATACATGTGACTGTGCTTTGAAAACAGTAAAGAATATACAAATTTATTTATACAAGCGTACATCCCCTGGAACCGTGTGGTAAGCTCTGTGCTAGGTGCTAATCATGCAAAGATTAATGAGATGGCCCCCTTTCTGCCTAGTCTTGCTTGGGAGACAGTGAGCAAACCATAAGCTTCTGTGCAGTAAGTACTCTAAGCACTATTAAAAGGAAGTGCCCTTGGTGGCCAGAGGTTGCAAAAACAACTTTGGTTTTTTACCGTTATTCACATGCCCTGAATTAAGCAACAGAAAGAAGTTGAGATGAGCGCAATGATACCAGAGTGTGTTACAAGCTTTTGCACAAAATTATTAAACCTCACTCAGTAACTGAGGATAAAAGAACATACAAATCCCTTGACTTCTAATGTAGTTATTTTACAACATCCTTTATTAGGGAATATGTATTTAAGCAGCTTGATTCATCAGCCCAAAAGTCATAAATTGTACCCATTCCAACACAAATCCCTGATTGTGGTGTCAGTGAAGGTAGTTTTCTTTGTCTTTTTGTTTCCTGATGCATCCTCAGGACTAAACATTTCATAGCATATTTCTGGACTTCTGCCTTGAGCTTCCTATTTGAAATTTGCTCTGTCATTCTTTCTCTGTGTTGACTCTGTAGGGTTGTTGTTGTTTTTAAATCAAGATTAAAAGAGAAATTAAAAGGAAGCATAAATCACCATAAATTCATCTGTTATTATTTTTAGTAGTGGAAAGTTCATTCCCTTTAGCTTATGTCTACACAGGTGTAGAAAATTAATAAAAATTCATTATCCATTAGAATTTGTTTTTATGAATAAATACTATCTCTCCAATAATATTTGTGAATTTCGCTTTGAGACATGCAGGGATATACTTGATCTAGTCACATGCCAGTTGCTTTGCTGTGTATTTACCTGAGAATTCTTAAAATATTTGTAATTATGCTTTTATCTTAGCTATTTGGTTACAAAATCACTACACTCTTTCATTAAATGATATGTAGAAATTTAGTTTAATGGTAACTATATTTTCATGGAGTTAACTAATTCAATAAATAGTTATTGAGCACTTATATGTGCCAGACTTGGTGCTAAGTTGGTCTCTCTTTCCCTTTCTTTTCAGCCCAGAAAAGTAGGTATTTTTATGCCATTTTGAAGATAAGTAAACTGAATCTCACAGAGGTTACACAACTTGCTTAAGAATAGTAGCACCTGGCTTCACAATCTCCTGTGCTTTCCACTAAGAAACATCACACTTTGTTCTTTTTTTTTTTTTTTTTTTTTTTTTTTTTTGAGATGGAGTCTCACTCTTTCACACAGGCTGCAGTGCAGTGGCGCGATTTCTGCTCACTGCAACCTTCGCCCGCGGGGTTCAAGCGATTCTCCTGACTCAGCCTCCCAAATAGTTGGGCCTACAGGTGCCCGCCACCATGCCTAGCTAATTTTTGTGGTTTTTGTGGAGGCGGGGCTTCACCATTATGGTCAGGCTGGCCTCGAACTCCCGACCTCAAGTGATCCGTCTCCTCAGCCTCCCAAAGTGCTGGGATTACAGGCATGAACCACCACGCTGGGCCTCATCACACTTTATTCTATGTTGTTGAAGATTTAGTGATTTCAGCCTTTTATTTCAGAATTCCAGATAAGTATATATATATATGTTTATAAAATCTTTTAAGAGATATATAAATATATATCTATTAAGATATATATCTTTTAAGAGATATAAATATATATTATAAATATATTTTAATATAATATTAATAAATATATTTAATACATGTGAAATATATTTAATACATATATATGATATATTATATATATATACACACACACACGTCTTTTCTCTCTTTTATTTTGTGTGTGTGTTGGCTTGAGACATACTCAAAGAGAGGAATGGATGAAGGGAAGTTAGGTCAAAGGACAAAAGAACTGTGATACTGGTTCCATTATATATACATATAGGTTAATATTCAAACAACTGCCTATTTGATATATAAAATCTGTTCTTAACAAAATCATTCAAAGCTATGTTAAGGTCGGTTTCACTTAATTGAATTTTTAAAAATTATATGACAAAATCTAGAGAAGGTTTGCATAGAGCATTAGCATACCAAGGAAATGTGTTTAGTTAGATTATAAATGAAGTATAATGAGCACAGTTTCATATGAGAAAATAGCACCTTCAAACTGGAATTCTTTCAGCCTGGGTGTTAGAAATTGTTTTTGACTGATTCAAGATAACATGTTATCTTTCTTAATTCATACAGCTTTGTCAAAATAGCACTAGATTAAGATGAAGTGCCAACCAATACTTTGAAATTTAAATGTTTATTTTTTAAAACCATCGTAGAATATCTTACTATATTTAGTTTATCTTTTTTTTTGATAACTACTTATTTGTCTGTTCATTCAACAAACACTTAATATACTGACTATATGCCAAGCACTGTACTAGGCATTGGGGTATTGCAGTGAAGAAGAAAAAGTTCCTGTTCTCACTTGGCTTGTATTCTCTAAGGAAGAGAAAGTCAATAAACAAACAAGAAAGAGAGCAATTAGTGACTAAGTATTGTGCAAAGAATGAATAAATTGATGACTAAACTAGATCTAGAATAACGTCAGAGTTACAAAAGACAGGGATAGGGAGAATGGCCTTATAGGGAGCAGGAGAGAAAAGCCAGGGATGAGGGAGCAGGCACAGTGTGTATTTGGGTAAAATCGGCAGTTCATTTTGGAGTATAATTAAAAAAAAAAAAAAAAAGCCTAAATAGAGCTATTGAGAGTTAGGTGGTGGAAGGTAATATAATTAATGAACAGAAATACAATGAACCTTTCATTAATTTCTTTGTGCCAACCATACAATAAAATGTATGAATACAATCTATGCTAAGAAAAATATTTGTATCATAGCATCTGCATTAAAAATTACTAACTTCAGAATGAAGAGTTACTAATTCAGGGTTAGATGTTAAAATATTTAGGATGAAATTAAAATATTAAAAGTAAATTCTAAGGGTGGGCGCGGTGGCTCATGCCTGTAACCCCAGCACTTTGGGAGGCCAAGGCAGGTGGATCACCTGAGGTCGGGAGTTCGAGACCAGCCTAACCAACATGGAGAAACCCCGTCTCTACTAAAAATACAAAATTAGCCAGGCATGGTGGCGCATGCCTGTAATCCCAGCTACTCGGGAGGCTGAGGCAGGAGAATGGCTTGAACCCAGGAGGCAGAGGTTGAGGTGATCTGAGATCACGCCATTGCACTCCAGCCTGGGCAAAAAAAAAAAGCAAAACTATCTCAAAAAAAAAAAAAGTAAATTCTAATTATTATTATTTTTTATTTTCTCCGAAAGAAATAACACTTCTCTGTTTTCACAGTTAGAAGTTACGACTGATCTTTTAATAATGAAATTTAAATTCAAAGCTTAGTTTTTTGTTTTTCTTTAGGCATCCCAAATTCATATTTACATCTCTCGGGAATGTCTAGAAATACAAGAAATATTAAACAAACTAATTTTTAAAAGTAAAGCAGTCTCTTCTCACATTTGCTCAGGAGATGATATTTCTAAACTATTAGAACTCACAAACTTTAACAATTTAAAAAACATGTTTATTACCATTGTCATCTAAACATTTTAAATATATTTAACACTGAGTAAAAAGTTATGCTTTTGTCCAACAAATTAAGCACCTGCAATATGCTAGGCACTATTCTGTGCCTGGAACTTAGTTTTGATGAAGAGAGACAGATAAAATACAAATTAGCCAATCAATCAGATAATCTTAGATATTGATTATCATGAACATTGATGTGTTGAAGCTTATTCACACTGTATGTGAGACCCAACAATGTGCATTTTGTCTCAACATCACTTTCAGTTATATCACATTGGTATCTTTTGATTGACCATGGTGGCAGTATTTAAACCATTGGGATTGGTAAATACTCTATTCCAATTTTTTTTTCTCCCTCTAGAGAGCCACTTGTTAAACATTTACCAGCATACCACAAAGTATATGATGACAATAAAATAGGATGTTGTGATGAAATATACAGCAGGGAAAGAGGCTACTTTAGAGTGGTCAGGGAAAAAGTCACATTGTACTTAATAGAACATTTTTTAAAATAACAAATCTGCACTGCACTTGATGTGTATGTACTGACTAGGACACAGGACTAGAGATGGAGTTAGAAGTAGGAGACGTTCATATTTTTATGGAGTTTACAAAATAATTGGAAAATAAAAGCATAAAATTAATTACAAAATGATATATCAATAATAAGCAATACTATAAATTTGTATGTGTTAAAGGGATACAGAAATAAAAAAGGTAAGTGTGGATTGTGATGACTTTCTGGAGGCAATTTATGTTGACTTCCAGAAGAAACTTAGAAATATTTACTTTCTTGCATGTAGATAGGAGAATGTTTTACCTTTGAGCAGAGAGAGCTACTCTTTGCAACTTTGAATCAGAGGATTGCTAAGTAGACCAGGAACTTCTTCTTCTTCTTCTTCTTTTTTTTTTGCATTCCTGTATGTGTTTTATTTCATTTTTATTTTTATAAAATAAAAGGATTCTAAGGAATTTCATAGAAATCTAAAGAAAGAGGAGGGGCAAAATGAATATAATAGAGTCTCAATGTGGCTGGGGAATCTTACCATGGTGAAGGGACAACACTGCCACCTGATACTTGGAAACGACATTAATGATAGCTAGGACTTGTTTGTTTGGGACTCTGGCTTTATTTAAAACATGGTTAAAATGGCTTTCTCTTGAGGAGCACCTCAATATCTGACTTCTATCCCTTTAAATATAGCTTAACTTACTCCTTCCACCAGCAAAATTTATCTCTAATTTTGGTAGTATGGAATTAATGAAAGATATTAGGAAGAAACAGATGAACAGTCCATCTTCAAATTCTTCACATTCTTACACTGAACAGTAATTGGGGCTAGTAACAGAATTTACTCTAAGTGTGCTGGGAAACATACATGTCAGTAATTAGCAAGTTTAAGAGCTAAATGCACAATTAGCATGGACAGCACATTCAGTAGAGAAGTCCAAACTCTCTTTAGTTTTTATCCCCCAATGCTCTAATTTGGAGCAAAAAATGCTATAATTTTAGTTAGTTTATATTTAAATATCATCTTTCTGGGCCCAGCCTAAAACATAGAGTGCCCTTTTCTCAAAACTAATTAGGAGGACCAAATTATGCTCCTCTAAAACTGAGTTCCTTACTCTCAACTTCTGTGGTTTCCTGGCTTTTCTGGTCCTGGAGGAACTCTTACACTCTTGCCCCTCAGGTGGGCCTTTCTGACCCTGTAATCTCCTTATGCCATTCCTGAGTCTATGCCATTACACAAGGCAGATCCACTTCCTGAAATGCAGTATCTCTGAGAAGTTTCCTCTTCTAAAGTTTTCTTAATTTTGCTTATTGCTTTAAGCATTTACTCACATAATAAATCCAGTTGTGACTTTATTGTAGTCTTTTAGGGATTTAACTAGAATGGGAGAAAACGAGGCAATTGAAGATGGTTTTAACTCTATGTTAGTATCTCAAGGCTCCTGTCACCCAGAATATTGCATAGATTAATTGTGGTAAACCAACCTGAATATTTTTATTTAGACTCCAAATCAAAGAAATCCCCAAAAAGTAGAGACAGCAAGCAAATCTCTGCCATCTTTATTAAGGTAAGATAAGCAAACAAACTATTAACTCTTTTATATATCTTATATATTCTTTCCTTAACAAGAGTTTTTGTTTTGGAATTTTAAACATAAGACAATGCACATGTCAAACAATTCAAAAGGTATTGCAGAAACACAATCACAAGTCATCAATGTTAAGAAGGATTTTTTGTGGTATATGTAATACCATATATTGTATGAAATATATATAACATATATTACATGTGCACATATCTTTTTAAAATTCCAAGTAGAATTCTACTGTGCACTATATTTTGCATATTTATTTATTTTATTTTAGTGATATTTTCATATCAATACATATAGATCTACATAATTCTTCTTAACTACTTCATAAAATTTCATTAAAGTAGCCTGTCATAGGTGTACTCTCTGGTTGTTTCTAGGCTTTTGCTATCTCAAACAGGGCTATGAATGAAAATCAGTCTTGTTTATAGCATCTTTATAAACATGAATTCCACTCAATTATGGCCTTGTCATTTTGAATAATCCAGTGCTAATGTGGCCATTTTCAATTTTGTGCTTCCAGATTATAATACCTGTGATGGATTTATTCCTGCTTCATTGCATGCATTATTTCATATGCCATTTGTTACCACTTATTTATAGAAATGTCATATTTAATTGAATTTATAAAACCTAAAGTGATTAAAAGCAAAAAACTAGTCACCATAGACTGATGACAATTTTTCCATTTGAAATACGTGGTATCATGCACTATCCAGCTGACTATTCAGTAAGTCAAGAGATCATGACAATAATTTCCTACTAAGAAACAAATGGTGTATATGTCTGAAGGAAGATAAAAATTAAAAGCCTAAAAGTACCGCTTTTTGCAGTGACTCACGCCTGTAATCCCAGCTTTTTGGGAGGCGGAGGTGGGCGGATCACAAGGTAAGGAGATACAGACCATCCTGGCCAACATGGTGAAACCCCGTCTCTACTAAAAATACAAAAATTAGCTGGGCCTGGTGGTGCACACCTGCAATCCCAGCTACTCAGGAGGCTGAGGCAGGAGAATCGCTTGAACAGGGGAGTCGGAGGTTGTATTGAGCCGAGATCGCACCACTGCACTCCAGCCTGGTGGTGACAGAGTGAGACTCCATCTAGGAAAAAAAAAGTATGTATTTATCATGTACAACATGATGTTTTTAAGTATATACATCACAGAATGACATGTCTAGCTAATTAACATATGTATTAACTCATCATATTATTATTATAGTGATAAGAACACTTTACATCCACTCTCTTATGTCAAGAATACATAGATTACTAACTGTAGCCATTATGCTGTACAGTAGAGCCACTTTTAGATATTTGTTTTATTGAACATTTTATTTCCATTAAACGAAATAGTATAGGAACACAATGAAAACACAAAGAGATGTTTAAGTACTTTCATCTTCAAATAAAATGACATGTTGATTCATTAACTGAATTAAAAAGCTAAGTACAACTTAAAACAATAAATACTATTCTTTCATTAAATTTTATTAGTAGTTAGTAATGCAAAGACTATTTTAAAAGCTAGTGCATATAGTGCTCTCTACTGGCCTTATCTTTATTACAACTACAATCACTGTCGAGTTTGTAGTTATATAGGAACCATCATGAAAATCTTCTATACTGCAACTACAATCATCGTCAAATTTGTAGTTATGTAGAAAACATCATGATAAACTTCTGTCTCCGAAGACTAATAGTATTTTAATTTTAATTTCTTTTTGTTTTCTCCTTTAGGGATGTGTGTGTATATGTATGTGCATTCAAAAATATTCATTCTTGAACTTCTATACTGAAATCAGTTGTGAATTCTGCAAATAAGTTGCTGGCATACATCATCACAAATAATCACGTAATAAAGAGAAAATACAAAAAAGATGGATGTAGAACAATAACCGAACTGAAAACATTATGCCTTACATAAGTCAGTAGCAGCTACAATGCTTGCTTTTATTGTCTTTGGAGAAAACAAGTGAAGGCCTCCCAGGAGCAGAATGGGTGGGTGTGTATATTTAGGAAATCATGGTGGACAGTGACCACCATCATAAGCTCCTTTCTTTCTTTCCTCCAACACTCCTTACTTCCTGCACCATCTTCTAAAGACTCCAGAAATCTTACTGGTGCTTTTTTAAATCTTAGGAAAAAATGTTGGAGTGGTTGTGAAAGACATTTGCTTCAGGAGAAATAGAGAGAGAGAGAGAGAGAGAGAGAGAGAGAGATTGGTTCATTTATTCTATAATTTCATGTCTAGTTGATACTAAGTGCCACATGCTGTGCTAAGCACTAAACAAACATTGAGCAGTCTTCAAAACCACCAATACCCAACTGGAATTATTGGTATTTGTAGGAATTATTCCTCAATAACATAAATGCAATTGAGGAAAGTACATCGTGCAATGAGAAAGCCTGTAACTGGTACATAAACCAATCTGGGATTCAGAAAGGATGTCTCCAGAGCAGTAACACTTATGGTATAACGTGAAGAATGAGTATTAGATGTTAACCAAGCAAAGGTGAGGGTTGTAGAGACCATTCCAAGATCAGGTACCCTATGGGGTACCTTAGGCATGAAAGCACTTGGCCCTTTCAAAAAGCAGAGAGAAAGGTCAATGTGGCTTAAGGAAACAGAACCAGAGAGTCTGCCAAGCTAAGGTAAAAATAACAGGTCTTGAAAGCCACATGAGGGATTTTGGATTTCATCCCAAGAGAAATGGGAAGTTATGGGAGTAGTCTTAAATAGCAGAGTAAGTGAAATAAAGAGATTTGTGTTTTCTTTAATATCTGAATGCAACGTGAAGAGTGATCAGGGTGCAGGGAGCAGGTATAAATTAGAAGTGACCATTAAAGAGGCTATTCAGCAATCCAGGTAAGAAAGTACAGTGGTTTGGACTACAAAGATGGAATTGAAATTCAGTGAAGTGGATGGATCCCAGAAATGCTTGAAGGATAACACCCATGGCCTTTGGTAAGATTGTATGCAAGTGGTAAAGGAGACACGATATTAAAAAGTGCCTCCTAGACTTCTGACATGAATGAATGGATAAATGGCGGTAGGAAATATTGAAGGAAAAATTGGGAAGAAAAGTTAGTTTTCAACTTATGAAGTTTGACATCAAAGTTTGACACTTTTGAGATGTCAAAATGGTTATGTCATAATTGATGAACTATGAGTCTGTAGCTAAGAAAAGTCGTGAACTAGAGGTATAAACTTGGAAACCATTTGAATTATAATTGAAATTACTAGAGAGGAGGAAACCACACAAAGAAAGACTACTGAATGGGGAGTGTCTCACACTAAACCCTGATGAAATCCTACATTTAAAGTTCATATAAAGGAAAAGGATCCAGGAAAGGAGAAACAAGAGGTAGAAGGAAAACTAAGGGAGACTGATAACATACACAGCAAGGGAATACAAAAGAAATGGGCACTGTGTCACAAGCGCTGCTGAGAGAATAAGAGCCAACCTGAACAAAGACCCCTGGATTTAGTGATATAAGAAACAAAGCCATGTACTGAGACCAAACTAGGTCTGAGAAGAGTACAGAGTATTGAAATAAATATTGCATAGAGGTTTTTTTTGTTTTTCTTTTTTTAAGTGTGTGTGTATATATATATATATATATATATATAAAACTTACATATATACACATATATATGTGTATATATAAGTGATATACATAAGTTATATACATATAATGTGTATATATATGTTATATATGTAGAAGTTATATATATATATAGAGGGAGAGTTAATAAAATATATATATATATATAGAGAGAGAGAGAGAGAGTTAATAAAAGTGGATCGAGGTCCAAGTTTAATCAGTTTTTGAAGGATCTGCTTCACCTGAGTTGATGGATACTGCCTTGGCCATATAGGTTCTTCCATTCTCAGTCCTCTTAAATGCCAAAATATGGACTCTATGAGTAGCTTTGTGAATTACTTCTTTTAATAGTCTTCAAAGTAATACCTAACACTCTATAGTTCGGCTATTGCTTAGTGGCCTCAATTTCTCCATAGAGCACTGAACTGATTTGGAGCAGATGATCTTTCCCATCATGACTGCCCAACTGAGTAAACGGGGATAGAGGAAACCCTTATGACTCCAGGAAACTTCCTGGTCAGGATTTTCCAATGTGGCCATCATTTTTCTAAAGCAATACACTGCTAATTCTATATTGTTTTATGATTAATGTTTAGTACATGATTCTAGGCCTACTAAAATATTTGAAGCTGATTTTTACTTCTTTATTTCTATTTGATGTTACTTACTATGCACCCACATACATTGATTCTGTCTTTGGTGCACACAGAGAGAAAGCAACTCAAAAAAAAAAAAAAAAAAGAAAAGAAAGAAAGACAGCCCTGATATTGACATATATATCATAGAACAAGTTGCATCCATCTGAACATGTTGCTCCAGAGTCAAGACAAAATATGAAAACATTTTTGAGCCATAATGGAATTTGATACTCATTACGAGTATCAAATTTAACCAACAGTGGAAAATGAAATGAGACCCAGAGAGATTATATCAACTGCCCCACTATTCCTAGTTGGTGAGGAACAGGGCTGAGACTGGAGTCCAAGTTTCAACCAGTGCAGTGCCCTTTATACTACACTGTGTTATTACACTAGATTGTAAATTCCACAAGTAGAGGGACAATGTTTTGTTTGCAACTGTGTATTCATTGCTTGGCATTTTACTGATACCCAATAAATATTTGTGAATAAAAGAATTAGAAGGTCAGCACAGTGGCTCACGCCTGTAATCCCAGCACTTTGGGAGGCTGAAGCAGGTGGATTGTTTGAGCCCAGGAGTTCAAGAACAGTCTGGACAACATGGTGAATCCCCGACTCTACAAAAAAAAAAAAAAAAAAATACAAAAATTAGCTCAGCATGGTGGTGCGGCCTGTAGTCCCAGCTCCTTCAGGTGGGGTTTGAGGCAGGAGGATCACTTGAACCCAGGAGGTCAAGACTGAAGTGAGCCATGATCACACCACTGCACTCCAGCCTGGGCAATAGAGCAAGATCTTGTCTCAAAAAATAAATAAATAAATAAATAAATAAATAAATAAATAAATAAATAAATAAATAAAAGAATGAGTAAAATAACACTATACTGCCCAGCAAATAATCTCCATTTAAAATACATTTTACAATGGAAAATCAGTTCAACTACAGTTATTAACTGCTCACTTTGTACAAGATGTTTTATCTACTATGTTCTATGGAGATTTACAAGAAAAAAATAAATAAAATGTGGCCCTTGCTGTACAGGAACTTAACATTTATCACAATTCTCTGCAAAACAGGGTAGGACATGGTAAGCACCACCATATATAAGAGATATGAACACAGTATTACGTGGAACATGGAAAGCTTCATGAATATGGTGGTATTTATGCTGGATCTTTTAAAACAGAAGAGTTTTTAGGTGGAGGTAGCATTGAAAAACATTTCAGTTGAACTAAACAGAATGTCTAAATGTACACTCAGGAAATGTTGGTATGTGTTTTATTATTGAAACAGTCTACTTGTCTGGAACATGGGAGGCATGAAGGAAAGTGGAAACCTGTGAAAAGTAGAAAGAAGCTGGTAGAAAAGGGAAAAGAAAGATACCATAGGGGGCTCTGAGAGTTACCTTAAGGAGCTTAAGATTCATTCAGTCTAAAGCTTTTTGAGCAGGAAGGTGACAGGAGGTCCTTCTTGCCAGTGTATTAAAACTTATTATAGAAAAATGATGATGAATTTTTAAAAGGTATAATTACAGAATGTCAAAATTATCCACATGAACTAATGATATTCTATGTTAATATGAAGAGAAGAGATTCATTCTCAGGTCATGGAGACAGGCCTTCACACCACACTACAGCTTGACTCATTGGCTGGATGGCCCTCCATACCATTTTCTTCAGTGTTTGCTATGGCAAAAATGAAAAAAACATATTACTTTTTTGAAGATTTATAAGTCTGACTGTAGAAAAATCAATGGTATACAAAGGAAAGTATGCAGTGGCCTAAGTGTAAAATTCTGAAGACCCACATTTTCTTAACATCCCACACCTTTCCTAAAGTGTCCCTTTATATACCCCAAATAACTGTATTCTTTTGTGAATACCCTTTAATTATAGTAGCTTATCTGATCCCAGGTAGTATAAAAACATGGTAATAATTAAGTCTCAAGATGGCTTAAGTATTAACAGACTTGTAAATAAAGAACAACAATGAAATAATGAAAAAAAGCATGAGAGATTTTGACAGAATAGGATATAAAAAATATTGGTACTACATCAGTGATGAGAAGTTCATTCTGGGAAGCTTTGGGGGAATTATTAAGGATACCTATTTATTTCAAGATGAGTTCTGAAATAATGATGATGTATTCATTTAGTTGAAATGTTTCGAGAACAATGAACTAGATGAAGAGAGAGAATGGCTATGGAGATTTAAATGGTGGTGCATACACTGAGTCATTTATGTCAGTTCTGTTATAATTACCATTAATCCCAATTTTACAATAAGAGACAAAGCCTAAAGAAAATGTAAATATCATGGAGCCTATAGAAATGACAGAATATTATCACATGGGAAGAAGTTCTTCCCCCTTTCCTCAGGTCATTATGTGGATTACATTGCCCTATAGATTTTTAGCATCATAATGTCTTAGTACATAATGACTGGCATTTTGATTCAGACTACTGGACATATAAGACATAGATGTGTGTAAGACAAATATTAAACGTACACATGGGATTTATCTACCATTATCATGTGGGATGTATGCACATGATATAATTCTTGAAACAGAGTATCTACATTTGATGTCAGTGGAACTTTCACATTAATAAATGAGATAAAATATTTAGGGAATAAGAGAGATGGTAAATGAGCAGGTTAACAATTTTGTGTTATGTGCAGCTCATAATTGTAGCTTTGTGAAGAGCTCCCACTGAGTCAATGGGAAGTGTGGGTAGAGGTTAGTGCCAGGTTGATTGTTGTATTCAACATCTATCAGGAGAAAAAGTGGAGATAAAATTGCAGCATTTATGTTTTTTCCTTTCAATTTTCCTTCATCTCAATACTTGTTAAGTTTTCTTCCCTTATTATTTATACCCATGTGTGAATTTTTTTCTTCCCCTGTCTCTTTGGTTTACTGAAGAAATATATGTCATAAAATTGACTTTCAAGGCATTTAAAAAAATAAAGACAATGTCATTCATCTATTCATTTTCAATATAAAGTTGAAAATATAGTTCCATGGAAAATATTACAAGTAATCTGATGGAAAAATAGATTTTGTAAGGAAAGAAGTGTTTTACCAGCTGTCTCTGTGGCATGCTTGGGATTGTAGTACACCAACAATACTAAACCTGCAGGTAATTTTAATTATCATCTGACAAGTCATTTTTCTTTTTTAGTAGTTCTCTAGCCCTTTGGGATTCACTCCTTTCAATGACTATAGATGTTTCTTCCATGTAATGAAAGAACTTGAGACTTCAAATGTGCAGCTTTCCGATTCTCTATGAATCTTCATCTTTGCAATGTGATTTAGAGCTGAGTTATAGTATAATTATGTCAAGGGTACTACTATCTAACCTTTCATCAACTCCAGGTTGACGTTTGTAAATTTGAGGCTTGAAATTACTATACTATTTTTTTACTTCTTTCTTAATTCAGAAAATTAACATTTATGTAAATTAAAGAACATCTGCATTTTACTACTAGTCTGATTTTACTTCTCACCTACTTATTCTTTCTTATACTCACCTTCAAATTTTCCATATCTATGTTTGTTTTTACTTTCATCTCTTTTATCAATATTAATATTGCCTTTCTAAATTTTTACTTTCCGAGACATTCCATTACTAAATTTGGAAAGAATTTACACAAATCCTGAGGGAACTGATAGCAAAAAGAAAAATGAAACAATCTTCTGTGAACTGTAAATTTTCATGTTTATTAAATGCAAAAAAATCATTCTTTAAAGAGGAATAAACAAAACTACTTTTGCTTTGTGTCTTCACCTTTTGAAGAGAGCTCTGAAAAAAATCCATCAGATTACATATGTTATTGAATATTTTAGTGAAAGAAACATTCAAATTAAATTAGTAAGCTTTGATGTCATGTATGTGTTTAAAATCACTGTTGAATGCTTACCTCACTTAAGTTTTTTGGGAAAGAAGTCTATTTTGACAAAATAGTTATTTAAAATTGTAACTTATTTTTTAAAAGTCTGAGTACATTCTATGGCAAGCATATATAATTATATTTGTTCATAGGCTTATTGGTGATTTTGAGGAATTTTTCTTTTATCTCTATGAAAACCATGAGTCATTCATTCATTTTCCTAGATATACAAAATCCAAATTCATTTTAAAATTTAAAATAAATTAAATTAAGATATCTTCCTGCAACTTGGTAACATCATTATCTCCATTAGATGAGATATTCTCAGGAGGGTATTTCCTTATTGCATTGAAGGGATTATAAATGTGTTATTTTCAGAATGAGATAGATTTCTGTTGCACTTCTTTATCCTCTTGGTCTGAAATCCCTACTTAAGAATTCATTTAAACAATAAGAACACATGGACACAGGAAGGGGAACATCACACACCGGGGACTGTTGTGGGGTGGGGGAAGGGGGGAGGGATAGCATTAGGAGATATATCTAATGCTAAATGACGAGTTAATGGGTGCAGCACACTAACATGGCACATGTATACATATGTAACAAACCTGCACGTTGTGCACACGTACCCTAAAACTTAAAGTATAATAATAATAAAATTAAAAAAACAAGCAAAAAAAATGAGAACACATGGACACACTGAAGGAAACAACAGAACTGGGGTCTTGAGCGTGGAGGGTGGGAGGAGGGAAAGGAGCAGAAAAGGTAACTGTTGGCTATTGGGCTTGATCCTGAGTAATGAAATAATCTGTAAAACAAACCTCTGTGACATGAGTTTACCTACATAATAAACCTATATGTGTACCCCCGAACCTAAAATAAAAGTCTAAAAGAAAAAAAAAGAATTCATTTAGTAATATTCTGGTGTTGCTAATGGTTTAGAAGTTTTCATTTGGACACAATAGCAATTGGTTATCAAACCACTGTCTAATTCTATTTGTATCATTGGAACATTTAGACGTTAAAAATCCATGAATACTTTTTCAGAAGATTTAAAATGTGAGAGTATAAAAATAGAATATAGACAACTGCAATTGATCCCTCAGCTTGACAACAGATGGAAATTTTTAGAGCTAAACACATTATTTCTGTTATCTAGCCATAAAAGGAAAATATCATGATGACAAGTGCATTTATCAATTTCAAACTAGATTCTCATAATCCTCACCTTGTACCAGAATTTTATCTGAGTTCTAAAATATAAACATCAAGACATACTTCTATTCGTCTTACATTTTTAAATAATTTTAAGGAAACGATTCAGTTCCCTTGATTAATACTTGACATGTTTCTATGAGCTAAATGAATGCTGAGAAAGTGAAAGCTCCTTACTCATTTAAAGTGCATAAGCTGCACATGGATAAGGCCATGTTTGGATTTGTTGTTTTGCTTTGTTTTGTCCACAAATCTGACATAGTGGTGAATGAAAAATGAATAAATGGGAAGAAGTTAAGGGAAAGAGGAAAGGGGCAAATGGATGAATAATACAAATATATTTCTAAGTGTTTATCTTATATCTCAAATTTTGTACATTAACTGCAATATAGCAAGCAGACTAGCGTTGCCTAAAAAAGTCTGAGCCCGAATGAATTCCTAAGTTATCTGTAATTAGCATATCCAAGCACCCTGTTAGGGATGGCTGGCTTCTACTTACATTGCCTTTGCTTTACAGGCTGTCTGGAATTTTGGAAGTTACAGCGAGATTACTTCTAAAGGGTTAAACTCTAAAGTTATCTACTAAGGCAAAAATTGCCCTTGAAATCCCTTATATTACCCATAAAACTTGATTTTGAAGATTTATACTTTTACATTGTAATTTGTAAATGCATTAAAATTTGAGGAGTACTGTGCGGCGCTTAAGGCAAAACAAAGTCAAAACTCTGGGTAGTGAGTGAGTGACCCATGTGACCCGTAGTGCTCAGTGACAGTATAGTTTAGAGATTAAGAGTCCCTGCTTTGAAATCGGTGTGCTGACTCTGAATCCCAGATCTATGGCTCAGCAGCTGTGTGACCTGGACCAAATGACTTAATATCTCTTGCTCCATTTCCACATCTGTAAAATTGGATTATAATTGTACCTATGGAGTAGATTGTTGTGATAATCAAATGAGATAATCTGTGTAAATGGTTTGAAATAGGGTCTAGCGTGTAGTGAAGTGTATTTGCTATTCCTCCTGACTTTATGATAACTATAAAATTCCTAATAAAGAACAAATGATGGATGAGAATTATAAAATGTTTTTGTTTGCCTGCAGAATTTACTCCATTCTATTTTCATAAATCAGCCTCTGTAAACTTAATGAATATAAATAAATAGTTTCCTGGGAAGAGGTAAGGAGATAAATGTCACTGACACACAGTAGGTAATGCTTACTGGATATTAATCTAAATCTTGATTGAGCAGATCGATGCGCATGCTATTCTTGGAAAAGATAGAACGATTACCTTGGCTGCCCATGTCCTATCTTTCCAGCCTGTCACTACCTTTGGAGGCCCTACTGAACAGGAATCAATCTTATGCTCTTAGGTATCAAATGCAGATTAAGTGAGAGTTACATTCTAAGCCCAGCTCAAAAGTTAAATATACCTGTAATGTAACTCCTTATCACTAAGATCTACCAGTTTAGTCCTCCTGAATAAATCTTTTTGGCTCATTGGCCAAAAAGCCTTTCCTGTCATAATTCCTGGCCACACCTCAATAGCATATCCAATCCCGGTTAGAATCACCAAAGGAATGGTTCTTCCAGGTGCTCTGCCATGAGGCCCCCAGGTTCACTTCCATACATACACACACACACACACACACACACACACACACACACACACATACATTCCTTTTGTACCACCAGCTATTTAAACTTTTACCCCTTCAATACCATGATCTCAGAGTCCTTGCCTCCGATTAAATAAGGGGAAGCTGTATTCTTTCCTACTGAAACAGTGGTGGCAGATGTATTCTCAGTATGTCCAGCTAAATATCTCATTAATTTAACCAATTTTTATTCAGTATTGCAGCATGTCAAAGATTATGTGGTGCACTTAATATACTAATAGGTGAGCAACATACACTGAATTCATGACACCTATTATCTAGCAGGGAAGAATGAACATTATATTCATAAATATTTGCTGCAATATATGAGATTGATACAACTCTGTAGCTAACTATCCTTTGTAGGATAGTCAGAACAAAGTATATCCTACATAAATTTGAAATATTTGTGTGCATTCGAGTATACGTGTATTTTAATTTGAGTGACAAGTATAGTCATTTGATAAATAACCATTTTCATCTGTTTTACTTTTCATCTGTGAAAGAGAGAGGGTCAGGAGGAGTTTGATATTTTTCATTGATTTGTCTCATTTTACCGGTTGCTATATTATCTTTTTGAAGTGAATCTTTCCATTTAACTTTAAGCTGGAAAATGAGGGAAACACTGTTTCACAAACGCTGTACCTTTGTACTATATTTAAATAGAGATAATTATTTTTTCATCAACCTCATCTGAATATGAGTCAAGTTGCTAAGACATCAAAGCATGTTGGCCAGAGCTTATCATAATGATTTATAAATATTTGGACATTCTATAATGTCACCACAATGTTCCTTTTTTTCTGATGCTTTTCATTACTATAATGTAAAATAGGATTTGATAATTACAGAAGTAATGATAGCTACATTGGTTGAGGGCCTACTGTATGTGCCAGGTACACAAAGGATATTTATTAACATTATTTTATTTCATCTTTCCTGTACCTTTATGAAGGTATTGTTTTCTATTCGCAGGTAAGGAAATTAGTACAGAGAGAGGCAAAGGAACATGACCACTTTCTCCAATAAGCCAGACTCCAAACCCCACCTTTCTTCTTTTCAAGAAACGACATTAAGGAACCCATCAGGGACCATAGCAACTTTTATTCACTGTTCAAAGGCTAACTCACCTATCACCATCCCAGTCTGTTCCTTGTTTATAGTTCTGATATTAGTATTCAAGGTTGGCAATTGTTTAAATACCAGCAGTTTACCTTATCACCAGGATTTGAAATGATACGACTACTTCTTTGAATAAAACTCTAATATGGACAAAGCAGATAGAGACACCATAATTAAAACAATGAGGCTAGAGATGGATTTATTTGATGTTACAATGTATTTCTTTTAAAAAGTAACACACTCAAAATGGTTTCTTTAGCTTTTCTCACAGATATAAATAATTGGCTATAAGAATTACCTAGTGGTTTCAATGCACCACATATATGGAAAGGAATGTTGCTTCCTTTTCACTGAAATCTCTTTTCTTTGTGTATATGAACTATGCCAATCTTTAGATTCTCTTAAAAAACCTTCGAGCATTCTCAAAGCAGAACCAATATCTTAAAACATATTTACATTTTACATTTGGCTATTTCAATTACTGTGAATGGCTCCCTTTAGTTTTCACTGTCTTCATGCTTTGTTATGCTATTCCAATGCCTTTGAAGAAAAGGCATTAAGAAGTTTGAGAAACAGCAAAGAACCATATGCTTTAATCCTACCTGGCTCTTTTTATCTTAATATTTCTTGCCTTGTTACAAAGTAATTTTTAACATATTTTTATTTTCTAAAATGATAGCTTTAAACCAGTGTAAACCAAGAACATCTATGTAATACCTCTAAGATGTCTGCAACCATTTCTTCATACAATCCCTGAGCTCCATATCTCCCCTACTTTATTTTTTATATTCTTAAAGGGAGATTTTACTTTGAAATGCCATTAATGAAACATTCTACCAACATATTAAAACTTGCTAACTTGTACCCAAAATTATTTTTCCTGTAAACCATTCAAATTTATTATTCTATCCTTTAATTTTTTATTATTTATTTATTTACTTATTTACAGACAAGGTCTCACTCTGCCGCCCAGGCTGCAGTGCAGTGGCGCAATCACAGCTCAATGTATCCTTGACCTCCGCGGCTCAGCTGTGACTACAGGTTCCCGCCACCATGCCTGACTGATTTTTGTGTATTTTGTAGAGACAGGGTTTCACCATATTGCCCAGACTAGTCTCAAACTCCTGGGCTCAAGTGATCCAACTGCCTCAGCCTCCCAAAGTGCTGGAATGACAAGCGTGATTTACTGTGCCTGGCCTAAACATTTTTTAATAACAATTTCATTGAAATATAATTCACAAACCATCAAATTTATCCATTTAAAGTGTGCAACTGAGTGGCTTTAAGTATATTTACAAAGTTTTACCACTGTGTATCTAATTTTGTAATATTTTCATCATCCTAAAAAGAAATACCATGCCCTTTAGCAGTCACTTCCTGTTCCTACTTCTCCTAACCCCTAGAAACTACTAATTTTCTCTCCAGATTTACCTATTCTATATATTTATATAAATGGAATCATACAATATGAAATATTTTACATCTTCCTTTGTTTATTTACTGTGACATTTTCAAGTTTCATCCATGTTATAGCATGTACCAGTACTTCCTTCCTGTTTGTGACCAAACAAAATTCCTTTGCCCTCTTATTTTTATTTTTTATTCTATTTTATTTATTTATTTATTTTGAGACAGAGTCTCATTCTGTAACCCGGGCTAGAGTGCAGTGGCACAATCTTGGCTCACTGAAGCCTCCATCTCCCGGTTTCAAGTGATTCTCCTTCCTCAGCCTCCCGAGTAGCTGGGATTACAGATGCCCACCACCACACCGGGCTAATCATTTTGTATTTTTAGTAGAGGTGGGGTTTCACCATGTTGGCCAGGCTGGTCTCATCCTGACCTCAAGTGATCTTCCTGCCTTGGCCTCCCAAAGTGCTAGGATTACAGGCGTGAGCCACCACGCCCTGCCTCCTTTGCATTTTTAAAAACTACATTTTAAAATCCATTTTTCAGTTAATGGAGGATATGTGGGTTGTCTCTACTTTTTTTGCTACTGTAAGTAATGCTGCTATGAATATTTGTGTATTTTTTGTTTGTTTGTTTTTTCTTTTGAGACAGGGTCTCACTCTGTCACTCAGGCTGGAGTGCAGTGGCACGACCATGGCTCACTGGAGCCTCAATGTCTGGAGCTCAAGTGATGCTCCTACCTCAAACTCCTAAGTAGCTAGGACTATGAGTGCAGGCCACCATGCCTGGAGAGACAAAGCTCTCACTCTGTTGCCCACGCTGGTCTTGAACTAATGGATTCAAGGGATACTGCCACCTCAGCCTCCCAAAGTGCTGGGATTACAGGCGTGAGCCACCACACTCGGCCCATGTATGAGTTTTTGTGTGAACATAGGTGTTCCCGTCTCTTGGGCAAATACCTAAGAATAGAATTGCTGAATCGCATGGTACAATTTGTTTTCCAACTGTAGCTACACCAGTTTACAACCTCACCAGCAATATATGAGTGTTCCAGTTTGTTTTCTTTTTCTTTTCTTTTCTTTTTTTTTTTTTTTTTTTTTTTTTTTTTTTGAGACAGAGTTGCTGTGTAACCTGTAACCCAGGCTGGAGTGCAAAGTCACAATCTTGGCTCACTGCAACCTCCACCTCCTGGGTTCAAGTGATTCTTGTGCCTTAGCCTCCGGGTTGTTGGGATTACAGCCATGTGCCACCATGCCCAGCAAGTTTTTTGTGTTTTTAGGAGAGACAGAGTTTCACCATGTTGGCCAGGCTGATCTCAAACTCCTGATCTCTAGTGAACCACCTGTCTTAGCCTCCCAAAGTGCTAGGATTACAGGTGTAAGCCACCACACCCAGCCCAGTCTTCCAGTTTCTCACCTCCTAGCCAACACTTGTTTTTGTCGTCTATTTATTTTAGTCATAGAAGTAGGTGTGAAGTGGTATCTCACTATGGTTTTAATTTGCATTTCCCTAACAACTAATGAGGTTGAGTACGTTTTTATATGTTTTTTTGGCCATTTATATATCTTCTTCAGATAAATTTCTATTCAAATACTTTACCTTTTTAAAATTAGACATTTGTCTTTTACTGTAGAGTTATCTCTACAAGAGATGCAAAAGAATGAATATCCAGTTTTTCTAATACCATTTGTTGAACAATTATTTTTTCCCATTGAACTGTCTTGGCACCCTTGTTGAAAATTAGTTGACCATAGTATAAAGGGTTATTTCTGTAATAACAGCTCTACAATACTGGAATTCCCTTATTAGATATGTTATTAGCAAATATTTTTTCTATTCTGTTTTCTTTTTACTTTCTTGATGATGTTCATTGAAACACAAAAATTTTTAATTTTGATGCAATTCAATTTATTTATCTTTTTCTTTTGTTGTTTATTCTTTTGTTTTCACATGTAAGAAAGCCTAATCCAAGGTCACAGTGATTTACTCCTACATTGTCTTCTAAAATATTTAAAGGTTAAGCTCTTATATTTAGGTCTGTGTCCATACACATATAATATTTGTATATGGTGTGAGGTAGGAGGTATGTCTTCATTCTTTACGTGAACTCTATGTTTACTATTTTGAAGAACTGCTAAACTTTTTCCAAAGTTGCTGTATCACTTATAATCTCATCAGGAATTTAAGAAGATTTCAATTTCTGCACGTGCTATTCAATACCTGTTATTGTCATTGTCTATTACAGATGCAAAAGAATGAATATCCAGTTTTTCTAATTCTATTTGTTGAACAATTATTCTTTCCCATTGAACTGTCTTGGCACCCTTGTTGAAAATTAGTTGACCATAAATATAAAGAGTTATTTCTGGACTTTCACTTCTATTCCATTTATTTATATTTCTATGCTCATGCCAGTACTATACTCTCTTGATTATTGTAGCTTTGTAGTTAATTTTGAAATCAAAAAGTGTGCATTCTCCTACTTTATTCTTTTTCAAGACTGTTTTATCTATTCTGGTCCCTTGCATTTCAATATGAATGTTAGAATTCTAGGGGACAGCAAACCTCTTCAGTTTTGCTGAAAAATCAACTCTTGAAAGGCAGATTAATAGCAGAAAAGGCATACAAATTTATTTAACATGTATATGTGGGATCCTTCAGAATAAAGAACTAAAGATACAGGGGAAATTGTCCATTTTTATGCTTAGAATCAACAGAGTATGGACAGCTATGTAGAAATGTGATTGGACAAAATGGGTTTGATCTAATTTTCATGGACTGAGTGGGGAAACCCAGCAAGGCCTGTCTCTCTACATTTGTCTTGGCCTCTCTGAGCATGTATTCCTTTCTTCTGAGTATAGGGAATTCTTCTCTGGAATGGGGGTCTTATGATCTGTAGTCAAACAAAGTAAGACAGATAATTTCTTTATGTCCAGTTTTTGCACAGAAAGGGAGAGGAAAAATTAGAGTAATATTTTTAAGTTTTATGGTTTGTTTTCAGGAAGAGAGAATTAGTTTCTAAGGCTAGTCTTGGGGAAGAATGGGACTGAGACTCATGAGGGCAGGAGAAGGTCAACGAAAAATGTTTGCTTCTGAGGTCAGGGCTGAGGCCCTCATTTCATGGTATTATTTTCTGAGCCCCAGTTTCTGCAAATAAAGCAGTTGAGATTTTGATGGGAATTGTATTAAATCTACAGATCAATTTGGGAACTATTGTCATTTGATAATATTAAGTGTTGCGATACCTGAAGGTGAATATCTTTTCATTTGTAGTTACCAAGTGAAGTCATTTGGGCCTGGAATTTCCTTGTGGAAAATATTTTAGTTGCTAATTAAAACTTTTTACTAGTTATAAGTTTATTCAGATTTTTTCTTGAATTAGTATTGATAGTTTTTATATTTCTAGGATATGTCCTTTTCACCTATGTTACCTAATGTGTTAGCATTCCATTTCTTGTAATATTTCTTGTTAATCTTTTTTATTTCTGTGAGGTAGGTAGTTGTTATTCTTGATTTTAGTATTAAATAATAATTTGAATATTTTCACATTTTTCTTTAGACAATCCAGCTAAAATTTCTATAAATTTTGTTGATTTTTTTCAAATTACCAACTTCTGGGTTTGCTGAATTTTTTTTTTTTTTTTTTTTTTTTTGACATTGAGTCTTGCTCTGTCCCCAGGCTGGAGTGCAGTGGTATGATCTCAGCTCACTGCAACCTCTGCCTTCCAGGTTCAAGCGATTCTCCTGCCTCAGCATCCCGAGTAGCTGGGACTACAGATGCATATCACCATGCCCAACTAATTTTTGTATTTTTAGTAGAGATGGGGTTTAACCTTGTTGGTCAGGATAGTCTCGATTTCTTGACCTCGTGATCTGCCCTCCTCGGCCTCCCAAAGTGCTGGGATTACAGGCGTGAACACCGGGTCCAGCCGGGTTTGCTGATTTTGATGACTGTTTTTCTATTCTCTGTTTCACTAATTTCTATTCTAATACCTATTATTTCTTTTCTTCTTCTTGCTTTGAGTTTAACTTGCCTTTTTTTTTTTGGTTTCTTAAAATGGAAAGATGGGTTATTTATCTGAGACCTTTTTTCTTTTTAAATACAGACACTTGTAGATATAAATGTACCGCTAACCACTATGTTAGCCGCATCCTGTAAGTTTTGATATGTTGTGCTTTTGTTCTCATTCATCTCAAAGTAATTTCCTTTGGGATTTCTTCTTTAAGTCACTGGTTACTTAGAAGTGTGCTGTTTATGTTCCTTTTATTTGTGAATTTTACATTTCCTTCCGTTTCCTTCCTTCTGTTATTCCATTTCATTCTAGTTGGAAAGCAAACTTCGTATGGTTTAAGTCCTTTTAAATATACTGATAGTTATTTTATGGCATAACAGATAGTCCATACTGGAGAATGTTCCATTTATACTTGATAAAAGTGTGCATTCTGCTTTTACTAGGTCAGTGTTCTGTAGATGTCTATTAGATCAAGTTTGTTTATAGTGTTTTTTGAGTCTTTTATTTTCTTGTTCTTCTGACTAGTCGTTCTATCCGTTATTGAAAGTTGAGTATTGAAGTTATTGTACTTTTCAACTCCAGAAATTCTATTTTGCCTTTTTTAATAATTTCTGTTTCTTCACTCATATTCTATTTGGTTTCTTTTAGTTCTTTGAACATAATCATAATAGTTGATTTAAAGTCATTGTCTAGTAAGTCCAAATTTTGACTTTCTTAGGGCCAATTTTTGACTGCTTTTTTTATGTGTTCAGGCCCTGCTTTCCTGTGTGTGTGTGTTTTATGATTTTTCAATTTAAAATACTAGACATGTAAAATAACATAATGTTGTAATTCTGAAATCAAATAACGCCTCACTACCCAGGGTTTGTTACTGTTGCCATTTGTTGTCATTGTTTTTGTCGCTGATGCTGAGCAAAGCAAAGGGCATTGCTTGTTTGATGACTTTCTTGGACTAATTTTGTAAAATCTGTGTTCTTTGTTGTTCCAGCCAGTGAAATTTCTTCTCAGTTAACTTAGCGATCAGTTAATAAATACACAGAGATTTCCTTAGAGGCTTGAATCAATAAGTTTCCGAATCTTTGTCAAGCTGTACTGTTTGTATTGTGGTCTATACCTTCAATGTTCCAGCACACATTTAAAACTCTGCCTCAGTCTCTACCTCCTGCTTGGAAAGGGCATCAACATCAGCCACATGTGACAGATTAGAACTTTCTCAGGTCATTCCTGTATATGCACAGCCCTTCATATAAATGTGACCTTCTAGATTTTTAAGAATATGTTGGGCCTTTTCAAATCCCCCAGTGGGCATTTCATTCCCTTTTTCCCTTCTAAAATTCTTAGTCTGCCTCTTGCTAGCTACAACTGTTATCACTCCCTCAGCCAGCTGCAATGTTAAACAATTGTCATTATTTTCTCCAACTTCCCTGGAGACAATACTCACATAGAGGGAGGTTTGAGTTAGGTCAAATAAACGCAAGCTCTAAGAATGGAGCTTTACTTAGAACCTGCTAGAAAAGTCAAATGGTAACATTTCTCTGGGGATGGCACTTTTAGGAAGCTCCAAACCCTCCATTGGCTGGTAGACTGCTGGTTGACCACTAACATAGTTGTGAACCTGTTAGATTTCAATGCTGCTATGGAATAAGAAAGAGGGTAGTGGGAGTAGTGCAAGTTAAAATGTCAAAAAGTTCATTGTTCTTACTGAGATTCAGCCATTTTTCTCGCATAAAAGCTGTGATTGTTGCATGTCTTTGGTTAATTTTCAGTTTTTAAACAGTTGATTTTGTCTATTATTGCCAGTTTTCCCATTTTCTCATTGCTTTTCTGAGCAGCATTGTTTTATGACCTATTTTCAGGGATTTTTACTCTGCCATTATGGAAGTGCAAATTCTCCGTGAATGTCTCAGTGCTTTATTAATATCTCAAAATGGATAAATTCTACTCCACATCATTTTCCCCACATTTTAATGATCTTCTCATCTCAATGAATAGTCAAAATATTGATGAGACTTTATTAGCCAGAAACTTAGAGGCTAATTTTTGCACCTGTTTCTATTTCTCTCTTTTATTCCCCTATCCCATATTCAATCCATTACCAAGTGCAATGCATATTATTTCCTAAGTAACTCTCAAATCCATCCACCTTTTGGCTCCATAGAAAACATCATGGTTTACTTATTATCTGACTCCAGGATACAATAATAACCCTTTAACTAATCTACTTGCATCTAGGCCAGCCCCATTTAATCATTTATCCACATCGTAGACTACATGACATTTTTTTAAATGCAAAAGATGGTCATGTCACTTTTGGTTAAAACTCTTAAATACATTTGTATCCTCTTAAGGAAAAAGATCAACTTTCTTACTATGATTTTTAAAGCTCATATATGGCCCAAACTGTCTTTCACCATAAGATATTAGCATATGTTCTTCCCTCTACTTGGAAAATTTTCCCACTGCCCTTGGTTGAGTAAAGTTTTACTTAGTCTTTATTTATATCTTGTGTGACTCCCCAGGAGATTTTTCTAATTCTCCAACTAAATCACATAGCACCATTCACCTGTTTTTCCTAGCAGTTATTCCAAGAGCAATTTCACATTTATTCATGTGATTATTTAATTAATATTGGTTTCTTCTATAAGACTATAAGCTCTATGAAGACAGAGACTCTTTCTGATTTTGCTTACAGTTGTATTCCCACAGCTATACCGTAATGACTGATGTAAATTTTGTAATCAAGAAATATTTATTAAGTAAATGAATGTTGGTAAGTGATCTATGCTAAGGCTATAATGGGACAAGAAAAATTAATTCCTTCCCTTTTAGCTGAGAAGTTAAACAGAATAACTGTCAAGCAGTTAAAGGAATTGGTCTAAGTTTGTTTCTCCTTCACTATTTTACTCTTCATTGATAGAAATATTAGTTGTTTATTTTTTCAAAGATCCAAACAATGATATCAGGCTAAAGCAAACATGTGGAGAATCTATATGCTCAATTTAGTCAGCATAATCACATTTTAAAAATTATTTTGACGATTAAGTTCCTAATTGCACAATATTTAAGTATTAATATATAGCACTGATAAGCTAACAAATATTTTCTATATAACAGACATTTTCTGATCTAGCATTATGGAATAGATTAAATCATTTAATTATCTTGAGTTGTTTGGGAACTATCCGTTTTTAAAAAGTGTTTTCAAGGCAAAGGAAAGGTGATTTTAAATATTTTTCTACTATATTGAGGAAAGCCTTTGATAACACTGATCTGTGGTTAACTATATTCTAAGTTAAGATACAAAAATGTGTCTTTTAGTGGAAATATCATCAGTCATCTAAATTAGGGGTCCCCAACCCCCAGACCACAGACTTGTGTTGATCTGTGGCCTGTTAGGAACCAGGATGCACAGCAGGAGGTAAGTGGTGGGAAGAGGCATTACCACCTGAGCTCCACCCCCTGTCAGATCAGTGGCAGCATTAGATTCTTATAGGAGCACAAAACCCATTGTGAACAGTGCATGTGAGGGACCTAGGTTGCTTGCTCCTTATGAGAATCTAACTAATGCCTGATGATCTGAGTAACCTGAGGTGGAACAGTGTTATCCAGAAATCGTTCCACAGTTGGAATCCAATCCATGGAATAATTGCCTTCCACAAAACTAGTCCTTGGTTCCAAAAAGGTTGGGGACTGCTGATCTAAATGATTGACTTGCTTTCTTCTATTTGTATGTATTTAAAAAAAGATTTCTTGAGGATTGAATTGGGGGTTTATCACTTTGCTTTTACCATCAGAGGCCAAGGGTGCCAATAACACCCTATTTTGACATGACCTGACACAGCCCTATTGTAATATCAGTTTCCCTTTTAGAAAGATTGCCACCATGGCTTCATTTGTCTTAGAACTGTCATTTTATAACTAAGTATGTTGTCATGGATTTAAAATGCTTCAGATGACAGCTTTGGATTTCTTTGCTTAACTTTTTAAAGCATTCAAAGTTTAGCAATGTCAAGGATGAACTGTATGCCAAATTTAGATTTATTCTTGGCATAGAATTGTCCTTGCTGCACATTTGCTACCTGGAGATAGCTATTTCCTAGGAAATACATTTTTAATTTAGAGTATTTTTTCCTTCAAATGTAGAAAAAAATAGTTTTCTTTCTTATGCTGATTTTTTTTTCTCTAAATATACAAATCAACTGCTATGCCATTGTATTGCTCACTATGATTTCCCAGACATCGTGCTAACTCTCTTACTGCTTTTGGGTAGTTTCCAAAATACAATACTCAAATTAAATATGTTCCCAGTAGATTTTACCCTTTAACTGTGTCCTTCTTTCTTTTTTATACTACTATTATATAGAACCTCTGAATGACTTTATTATATTCAGAGCATGACTGTTATGTCTTGCTATTTTTGTCTTTTCTACTTGAAATAGAGTTTTGTATTTCTCTAGCATTTCTGGGATAGGAGCCCATTAGTTGTAAATGCAAAATCTTCAAAAGTTTTCAAATAAAACACTTAAGCATAGAATATTACTGTAAGAGAATAAGCATATTTGGAACTTGTTTATTTTAATTTTCTTTGTTAGATCCATTGTGAAATAATTTCTACATCTGAATGTGTAAGAAAATTTCATGAAATGTAATAACTTTTCAGATGTTTTCTGCCAAATATAAAAATAAACTTATACTTTAAAATAGTTTTAGGTTTACAGAAAAATCACAAAAATAGTACAGAGAGTTCACATATACCCCATACCTAGTTTCTCCTATTATTATCATCTTATATTAGTATGATAACTTTGTTACAATAAATATGACAACAATATTGGCACATTATTACTCACTGAAATTCCTAATTTCTTCATATTTCTTTAGTTTTTACTTACAACATTTTTCTGTCCAGGATTCCATCCAGGAAGCCACGTTACATAGTTATGGCTACTTAGCCTCCTCTTGGCTGTGACAGTTCCTCCAACATTCCTAGTTTTTGATGACCTTGACAGTTTTGAGGCGTACTGGTCAAATATTTTGTAGAATGTCTCTCACTTGAGATTTGTCTGATAGTTTTCTCATGATCAGAACTGTATCACATATTTTGTGGAGGAAGGCAAAGTACCAGTCTTATCACACAATATCAAGGGTACGTGCTGTCAACTTGACTTATCACTGTTGATGTTAAATGTGATCACATGGCTGAGGTAGTGTTTGCCAAGTTTCTCCACTGTACAGTTACTCTTTTTTCCTCTTTTTAATGCTGTACTATTTGGAAGAAAGTGAGCATGCACAGCCCACACTTGACGAGTGGACAGTAACGTTCCACCTCTTTGAGGGCAGTGTCTACATCAATTATTTGGAATTCTTCTGCACTAGAGATTTGTTTGTTACCCCCTTATTTCTTTATTCAGTCAGTCATTTATATCAGCATAGACTCATGGACATTAATTTAAACTTTAAGTTATAATCCAATACCATTTTTATTTGTTTATTAATGTACTTGAATTGCTCTAGCTTTGGCCATTGGGAGCACTTTCATTTGTGTCCTTTATCTTGTTGACACATCTCTGTTTTTTTTTTTTGGTTTTTGTTTTTTTAGCACTTCTTTACTTTCTGGCTTTACAAAATGCTCTGCTCCAGGCTCATCTTGTGTATTTTCTTTCCCAGTCACAAAATCAGCTATTTTTCCAAGAAGCCCTGGTTTCTTTTATTGGAGATCACAGTGCTAAGTGTTCTGTCGTATTTTTTCAAACTAAATGGAGGGGACTGATCTTTCTTGAGCTTCTACTATAATCTTAAGCAGAGGCCAGCAAATGTTTTTTTTGTAAAGGGTCAGACCATAAATATCTTACGCTTTGCAGACATATGGTCACTGTTACAACTACTAAACTGCTTTTGAAGCAAAAAAGAGCTATAGACAATATGTAAACAAATGGGTGTGGCTGTGTTTCATCAAAACTATTTTCAAAAGTAGGCGATAGGCCAAGTTTGGTCCACATTCCATACTTTGCTGCACCTGATTTAAGGGTGTATATGTGGCTTGTGAGTATGTAAGTGAAGGACAGAGTGCAAGGGAGAATGAAGGTGAGAGTGAAGGAGGAGGAAAGAGAAAGAGAGAGAGAGAAATATATTTTAGAGAGGAAAAAGTTGGGGGTTAATTTTAAGTGGTATGATTATAAAACCAGTGTTATTGTAATTTTATTCTACTATCTTTCAGTCAACAGCTCTTCAAATTATGTTCTAGCAGTTCTCTGTATTTTTTTCCAGCTCCCAGAAAGTAATAGACTATCTCATGTAGACTAATCAGATATTGTAAGTGGTACAACTGTAACAGTGATGCTGGTTCTACATGTCATACCTGTGTATTGATCTTATTTTTGGTCACATATTGTACAGTTACGTACTATAGGTTATCAATAAAAAGAAGTTAGACTGGGCATGGTGGCTCACACCTGTAATCTCAGCACTTTGGGAGGTCGAGGTGGGTGGATCACGAGGTCAGGAGTTCTAGACCAGCCTGGCCAATGTGGTGAAACCCCATCTCTACTAAAAATACAAAAAAACTAGGTGGGCGTGGTGGTGCATGCCTGTAGTCCCAGTTACTAGGGAGGCTGAGGCAGGAGAATCACTTGAACCCAGGAGGCAGAGGTTGCAGTGAGCAAAGATTGTGCCACTGCACCCCAGCCTGGGCAATAGAGGGAAACTCTGTTCCAAAAAAAAAAAAAAAAAACTAGATTAATAAAACTAGCTTTCTTGGCTTTTTAAAATAATTTAATACAACTAGCCCAAGGAAGCTGTTTGATGAAGTATGCTGATTGAAAGCGTCATTCAAAGTAAATACATTTTTCAGTTAACATTGTTCACAACCAGCTACAAATCTGCATAACTGTTTAATGAGAAGTCTTTTGCTTGCCAGCAAAAGCCAGTATACTGAGATGACAAGTTTAACAATAGTCTTCTCCAGAGTCTGAAAGAGGTTAGTGAGGAAAAATGGATAGACAATTTAAACACAGAACTAAATCTTTAAAGAAAGAGAAGAATAAGAATCGAAGAAAAATTAAGGAACCTTAATGTGAATCATACTAATCTCTTATGTCATTTAAGTCCATTTCTGAGCCAGATACTTTCCCTTTATATCAGTTCTATCTTTTCTGGATCATTTTTTGAACTATTCTTCAGTTTTAAGTCCTCATGTTCACAAATTCTTCTGTGAATTTATAGTTCTGGATACTAAATTCATTGATCAAAGTTTCACTTACCAAGGCAGAATGGCTACTGAAAATAAACTTTGCTTCAGCTGTAAAACAAGGTTACCTGTGTAGTATATATTTTCTCCTTCAAACTGTTATAAGTCATGGGTAATCAATACAGAGCTGGAAAAAAAAAAGGGTTCAAGGTACATCACACAATGTTTCTAGGCACGTTTGCTTTATGTAGGACATAACGGCTCTCCTGTTATTGATTATACCTTTTTATAATTGTTTAAATCTATTCTCCAAAATAGAACTCCAGCGAACTTTCTTAGACTGGCTTCAAATGAACTAAATCTCTCCTCCCATTAGGCCATTGATCAGTGATGGAGCTAAACCTACAGTGGAGTATTTAGATGAAACACCAGTTCATACAACTATTGACCACTCATTATATAATACTTCTGGGCCAAGGACAAAGTCTGTGGGGAAACGTATCAGAATAGTGGAGTGGAAAAATGGGTATGAAGGTTAAACTGTTACACTTTTTGGTCCAGTGTAATATTTCAGAGGATAATAACAGCAAGATTACTCTACTTGAGTAGTAATAGCAATAGCTGTATCCATCAGTAAGGAAAACAGGAACCACTCTAGATATTTCAACAGCAGGGGGATTTAATGCAGGGAATTAGTTATAAAGTGGTTGGAAGGGCTGAGTGAACCAAAGAATACAGGGAGTTATTCATGGGTATGGAGTTGTTATAACTCCTGGGCTGTAGTCCACCTTGCCACTTCTTGGCTGGTGGCTCTGCTCGTGCTAGTATTGCAGTTTACTGAGCACCTGGGAGCCACACTGCTGCTGAGGAGCTCATCTGACACTGCTGCTATTTCTGCTGAGGCCATCTCCAAAGGTAGGAAAATGGTATCTCTGTTCCTCTTATTTTCCAGTCTCTGAATTTAACTAGTAAGGGAAATGTAGTTTGCAGGCTGTCACTCTTACAATTCAAAAGTGAACATAGGGCATCAGAAATAGCACCTATGCCAAGAGAAAAATAATCTAAAAGCAGACAATATAACAGACACTATTTGAAGATAGATGATAGATAGATATGCATTTAATTTTCATAACAACCCTGAATGGTAGATATGGCTTTACCCCTCTTTTACTGATGGGGAAACTGAAGAATAAAGAAGCTAGGTAATATGATCAAAATTGACATAGCTATTAAGAGGTGGAATTAGAATTTGAACCCAGGTCATATGATTCTAGAGTTCACACCTGCAATCATTGTGATGCAAGAGAGACAAACCCCAAAATTGGGGCTTAGCTGGGGAGTGTTCTTGGCTTCACCCAGAGAATAATTAAAAGGCAAACCTGGCAGTACTAAACAGGAACTTATATTGAAGCACCAGTGTACAGCAGCAGCAGAGCAGGACTGCCCCACAGCCAGGGAACCCAGAGTAGCAGCTGAGAGGCAGTTCTGCACTCATACTTACATCCACCTTAGACTATACGCAAATTAAGGGACAGTTTATGCAGAAATTTCTAGGAAGATGGTGGTAAGTTCCAGGTTTTGGGGTCATTGCCATGGAAAGGGATAATAACTTTTGGGTGTTGCCATGGCAGTGGTAAACTGACATGGCAGGCTGGTGGGGATATCTTGTGGGGAGGTGCTTCCATCCAGGACCTGTTTCAGCTGCTCCTCAATTTGGTCTGGTGTCCGCGCTTCGCCTCCTACCTCAATTATACTACAATTCAACAAGTATAGGTGCTCCGGGCCCTCATTCATATATCCAAAGGGAAAAGCCAGTCTTTTCCAGGGTCCCCTTCTAAATATTTCTGGTAAGCACCTCCCTAGTTTTTCATATGACCTGATCTTCGTTTGCCACAGCCATTGGCCAAGCTGGACCTATATGACTCCTCTTTTTAATGCACCCAACAATGTTAATAAATAATTTCATATAGATTTCCTTCCCTTGTCCTCCCTTAAGCCACTGACTGCTGTTACCATCATACTGGCCTCAGTGTGAGGACAAACACTGTCTCACCTGTTTCTCTGCATGCCATAAGTGAAAATACCTCACCCAAACATGGAATGGACCCTTGCTTTAATTTCCTACAACACGACTCAAGACAAGACTCGGCAGTATTCCATTAAAGTCTAGAGGTGATGAAAACACAGAATAAATTACAGTTATCATGATATAAGGCTGCTTTGGAAGAGTACTAGTCCACGGCCATCCTTGAAGAGTCCCAGTCACAGGGTACCTCCTGGTCTGGTTTCTGTCTTGCCTCTATGTGGCTGGGGCCGGGTTACTCTTACCACATAGAATGTTTTCAAGTCTGTCTATTATCAGAGCCCTGGCTTGCTCTCCAAGTCTCATTTAAGGAAAGAGTCCCTTGCTCACTTAACTTAAGACTGAATTTCCCAGACTTATTTCCTTTCGCTAAGAAAAAGTATTTAAAATCTAGGATGTAAAAGGATGACTGCACCTTCTTCTTGAGGCCTAAAAAAGCACTAACAGGTCTGCCCCAGGTTTATCTAATTCTCTAAGATTATACAGTTTCATTTGATTTAGTATTTACTATTGATAGAGTACCAGACTCTGTGCAGTAAGATATTAACCTTCAGAAGGCTGTTAAATTGCAAATGATTTTTATCTAGTTGAGTTGCAAATAATTTCTATCTTATAGAAAACATAACCCTAAAGGTTACTTGTTTTGGTCCTGGAGCACATTAAATCATTTTGTATTTAATTTAGCAACATAATTTCAGCATTTTTCCTCTTTCTGTAACTATGCATACTTTGGTCTTTTCTATACTACTTTGAACCAATTTATCCTTTGGTTTAATTCCTCCATAAGGTTTTTAATGTGAGCTCACTTTATGTTTTTTGAGTTACATTTTTATCTTTTAGAAAATTATACTTTGACAGTCTTTTTTTTCACATGAGTAATAAAAACGGAAATGGTCACTTTCTTCAGAGCAAATATCACTACCATGTTTACAAATGATATTTGTGGGGCCTGGAGAACATTGCAAATGTAGGTTCACATACAATATGACTAAATAGGTACAAGTTAGAAATCCGAATTTCAGACTACTACATGAAATATAGTACACTGTGTTCTTTTTTAACAAGCATCCCTTTATAATGAACACATTGAAAAATACGTATTAAACTTTAGTAACTCTTTATTATTAAAGGTGAAAAAATGTTTTAAATGACCAAATTTAAATTATTATAACATGTTCCTGGTTGCTTCATTAAAATGAGTAAAGTATTTGAATGGTTAATAAGCAAAGCATATATACATATATTTATCAGTCATTAAGTATTTATTTTATATATTATTTTTATTGCATTCGTGTCAACAAAGTTACTTATATATTGTTACAATCATGGCTTTCACATAATTTGTATTCTTTTGACAGTAAGACAAAATTAGACAACCTTTTCTGAATCATCAAAATGCTTAGGGTTTGTTTTAATAACTTCATTTTGAAAAAGTATCTGAAATTGCTAATAAAGCTATAAAGTGATATTTATATTTGAAACTACCCTATAAAATTATATGTTCAAACATTGTAATAAGGGTAACATTTGAAAAATTAACACTTTACAGAAACTATCACATAAATAGTTCAATTATATACTTTTATATTACTTATATCAAGATTTTTACCCTCATAATGCATCATCTAAAACTATACTTGTTTCTTGACTTCTTCCTAATTCTTCAATGCTAGAATAGTATAAAGAAAATTTAAAGTAGAACTATATGACTCAAGTCTTCCTGCATTAGGAGTATACCTTAAATTTATAATAGAAAGCTTTTTTTTTTTTTTCTTTGACAGAGTCTCACTCTGTTGCCCAGGCTGCAGCGCAGTGGCGCCATCTCAGCTCACTGTAAGCTCCGCCTCCCAGGTTCACGCCATTCTCATGCCTCAGCCTCCCGAGTAGCTGGGACTGCAGGCACCCGCCACCACGCCAGGCTAATTTTTTGTATTTTTTTAGTAGAGGCGGGGTTTCACCATGTTAGCCAGGATGGTCTCCATCTCCTGACCTCGTGATCTGCCCGGCTTGGCCTCCCAAAGTGCTGGGATTACAGGAGTCAGCCACTGTGCCCGGCCTAGAAAGCATTTTTTTTTTTTTTATAGAAATTAGTTTCAGTTTATTTGTACATGAATCTTTTTCTTCATCATCATGCAAATATTTTTCATTTATTTAATTTCTTCCTATTTTATTAGAAAATCAGTTTTGTTGACATTTTCTCATGCATTTTTTAAGTTTAGAAACAACATTTTCCCTAAATTTTTACATAGTGTACCTTACCCTGTCAAAAATTGAAGTAGCCAACCTTAGATTACTTACCTTTTTAATTGATTGCTGACATTATCAATGGCAAGCAACAATTTATACCAAACAATGACAGGTAGTACAAACTCAAGGTTGATTTTATTTCTTTCAAAGACCATAGTTCACTATTTTTTTGTTGTTCTTGGCATTTAAAAGATTGTTTTAATATGTCTAATACCCTATCCAATTATTTATAACAAGCCCAGTGGGGATTTTTGATACGTGATAAACATACTCTGCAATTAAAATTTATGCAGCAAATATACAACAATGTTGAGCACCACCTGTATAAAATTACAGGTAGATTAAAAATATTAACAAACCTTGAAACCTCACATTTTCACCACAACAATATACAATTTTTATACTATTTCAAAGGTACAATCCCATACTTATATATATTGCATGAGATTCTCAGATGTATTATGGAATTTGTCAAGGAAGAATTCTGTGCTTAAGGTAGGTTCTTTATAATTTAATCTTTCTGGGTCAAGGCATGAACTAATGAACTTCATTTAACAAGATCATGGTTTGGTATAATAGTTGGATAAATATATGAAATATAGAAATTCCCCAAATTCCTCCCAAAACAGAACAAGAGCTTTAAGCATCCCCTTTTCTCAGCGCTTCTTGAGTTTAGGGTGGTTTCACTATTCACTCCTTATTTGAGAACCTTCTGTTGTTTTCTTTAATTCCTCTAGCATATATTGTTTTAACAGCACATACTCGATATTTCCATAGTTTGTCTGAGAGTGATAATAATGTGGCATTTGGTATTTTTATTTTATGAGATATGTCAAAAAATGTTTACACTGTTGGCATAGTTGAAGTCACATTTCTTTCTAGGAGGTCAAAATAAGCCCATATATAGCACAAAGAATGATTCTAGCTTTTTGTCTACAATTCTAGAAGTACATATTTGTTTTTTAGAGATGCGTTTAGCACTATACCATGAGCTTCCCCTTGACAATTTTTTAACTAATTTAATAAAATGAAAAAAATCAACCATTTTTGAAACTTCAATTAAATCCTACTAAATACTTTTATAAAATATAACTATTTTGATTTCCAATGTTCAGTGTCCAGCTTAGTACCTCTGAAGATTTGGTATCACACTTTACTCATATTAGGTCTACTCAAGCACTGCCCACTAGAAATATAATGTAAGCCACATAAGTAGTTTTGAACAAATGAAAAAAGTAAAAATAAGAGGTAAAATTTTAATGATATATTGTATTTTAGTCAACATATCTAAAAGCAATGTCATTTCAACATAAAATCAATATAAAACATTATTAAGATCTATGCCATTCTTTTTTTCTCACAGTAAGTCTTCAGAATTCAGTGTTTATTTTGCACCTACAGCACTTTGGGCCAGCCTCACTTCAAGTGTTCAGCGATCACATTGGCTAGCAGCTACCATATTGTAAAGTATAAATACAGACCAATGTGAATTCAAATTTAAGAGAAATATGAATGGTATCATAAAATGTTTTTCAGCCTTCATTGGTGACTCTCACAAATACTGCACATTTTGAAAGTACTGCTGAGGCTGCAAACTGGAACAGGGGGCAAGTAAATGGACACACAGCACTCCTGGGTAATAGTATCTTGTTGGGCAAGGTCTCGTATGCCTAAGAAAAGGGATTCTACAAGTTAGTTAATTTATGTTTTCTCTTTCCGTTCACCACTCTTCACCACTCAATTTATCTCCTCAACTGTCTCAACTTCAATAGCAGCATCACTCATAAGCCTCCATACCTACTAACAGCAGTTGTCTTTGTTTTGACAAGAGGTGTGAAGGAGCCTTTCTTGGGGCTTGACTAGTGTTTGTAACATGTAGAGCCCTCTTAAGTGCTGCATCCACCATTTACTCCTGGTTAAACTTGAAATAATTCTGATCCTCAGTGTCTAAGGCTCTGCTTTTTATTTTCCGAGTAACTGTCCAAAGAAGAATACATGATCTTTACAAAAACAAATACTTTGCTACTGCAAATAACCTGCTGAACCAGTTCTCTCTCTCTGTCTCTCTCTCCTCTCTCTCTCTCTCTCTGTGTGTGTGTGTGTGTGTGTGTGTGTGAGAGAGAGAGAGAGAGAGATATTTTGGACAAAGAAAAAAACAAGTCTTCAGAAATAGAGCTGTTATAGCTCTGATTAAAATGGACCAATTAATTGTCCCAATTTTCTTCAAGAACGAAACAGGAGTTAGAGAACTTGCTTTATTTGTGCATAAGAAAATTGCCTAATAAGATGCTCCCTCTTCCCCAACAAAGCAATCAATTCAAATTCCACCATTTCTCTGAAATTCCTTTCCAAACCTCTGTTTTCTAATTTTATCTGACCTCAGACTGTCAGAACAGTGACATTTTTCTTTTTTAAAAAATTATTTTTATTTTAAGTTCTGGAGTACATGTACAGCATGTGCAGGTTTGTTACATAGGTAAACGTGTGCCATGTTGGTTTGCTGCACCTATCAACCCACCACCTAGGTATTAAGCCCAATATGCATTAGCTGTTTTTCCTAATGCACTCCTTACCCCCACTCCACCCCACGACAGGCCCCAGTGTGTGTTGTTCCCTTACCTGTCTCCATGTGTGCTCATTGTTCAGCTCTCACTGTGGCGTTTGGTTTTCTGTTCCCGTGTTGGTTTGCTGAGGTTAATGGCTTCCAGCTCCATCCATGCGCCTGAAAAGGACATGATCTTATTCCTTTCTATGGCTGCATAGTATTCCATGGTGTTTATGTACGACATTTTCTTTATCTAGTTTATCATTGTTGGGCATTTGGGTTGATTCCATGTCTTTGCTATTGTGAATAGTGCTACAGTGAACATATGTGTGTATGTATCTTTATAATAGAATGATTTATATGCCTTTGAATCTAAAAGAAACATAAACAAATTTACAAAACAAACAAACAAAAACCCAAACAACCCCTTTAAAAAGTGGGCAAAGTACATGAATGGACACTTCTCAAAAGAAGACATTCTTGCAGGCAACAAACATGAAAAAAAGCTCGACATCACTGATCATTAGAGAAATGCAAATCAAAACCACAGGGAGATACCATCTCATGCCAGTCAGAATGGCGATTATTAAAAAGTCAAGAAACAAAAGATGCTGGTGCGATTTTGAAGAAATAGGAACGCTTTTACACTGTTGGTGGGAATGTAAATTAGTTCAAGCATTGTGGGAGATGATGTGGCAATTCTTTAAAGATACAGAACCAGAAATACCATCTGACCCAGCAATCCCATTACTGGGCATATACCCAAAGGACATTTTTCAAAATTGATATCTAAAGTGGTTAATGAATATTTTTCCAAGTAATTCATTTATTCACATAAACATTTTATACTGCATTTGTTCATTTCACCACCATTCTAGTTGCTAGGAGTAAAATCATACAATCCCTATTTTTGGTCTTTTAAAAAGATGCATGTCATTGTCTGGATTATTTATTTGTCCAAGTGAAAATATTTCTGTAGACAAGGTGACTTGGGAGAACAGAAGAAGGATGTATTAGTCAAGCAGGCATAGCATCCAGTCCCAGTGCTATTTCTCCAGGGTAATAAGAATTAAATTCAGTTCCCCATATTAATCTGTATTCATTCTCCAACTATTTCATTCTCCAACTATTGATGACCTTGAAACCATGAAACCACAATTCAACTGGGGGCTGAACCCAGCTGAAACTCACTTCTAAGAATATGCTAAAGCTATAGAGAAAAATAAATTCAACCCACTTGCAGCCACATCTTTACAATTCCCACAACTGTCCCTCTTGCATAAAAATGCTGATTCTGATGGGGGGATCAATGCATTATCTGTTATTTCTTATAACGTGCATCATCACTCCTCTCTATTTATGGGCAAAATGGTGGATTGAAAACAGCACAATTAATATTAAAGATAGTAACACAATGACTTTTAGAAATTGATGCTAAGAATACAATTTGTTAACTTCACACAGCAATTGACTTAACTGTCTATAATTGTAATACAGGAAAGGAGGGTGTGGGTGTGTTTCTGGGTTTGGGCTCCACAGATCAGAAAATACACCAGTGAATCCTGGCCCATGAGGACTTACTAGAGTGTTCAAAAATAATGAACTCAAAAGGACAGTGAAGAGGAAAAAATCAACAGTATTTATTCTGATTTACTTAAATCAGAGGTGTGGTAAATTAATGATTTTGTAATTGAAAATATTTATGAAATTTTATATGTATTTAAAATAAAAATTGTATTAAATGTTCATTCTATAGTTCCTCAGAAAACAATGTTAGCTAAATATATATATATATATACACACACATATATACACACACAAACACTCTCTTTAAAGTAGTTCAAAGAATGTTCACGTATATTTTCCCATTTATCTTCATAAGAGTCCCTACGAGATACAGAGGGGTTATTATTATCACCTCCTTTGAAATAGGGAATGTGAAAGAACAATAGGTTAAATTAATAGTGGCAACCATAAATTGATTTATAGCTTTGAAACCTTGCAAAATAAAATCATGCTTAGTTTACAATTTATTTTTAGAAATAATGGCTTCCCAGGTGTTTTAAAGGCGTTATTTATCACCTTAGACTTTATCTAATAATTGTAAAATGTAGAGGTTTTTCAATTACCCTAGAGGCTCATATTTTATTTCTCAAGATATAATCCACATAAGAAAATAATGCCTGAATGATGTATGTAAATATTAGTAGAATTTTGGTCAATAATTAACCGGTGAAGAAAATTCAACAATTTCTACATACGCATGAGTACTTGAGGAATTAATTTATGGATAAACGTCAAAAATGCAATTCACATTTCCTGGTACAGCTTTACTATTCTAAACATACCTCACAAAATCAGTCACTTTAAACTGTGTCATATTGAAAGATTTCATAAGGATGTAAAATGGCTAATATACAATTCAGATTACTTTTATAACTTGGTTCAAATGGAAATATGAGGGGGGGGGGGACGTCCAATATGTTTTCGTTACAAAAAGAGACAACAAAAACACAGACAATAAATTAGTCTCTAAACCTTGCCTTAATAGACTGTCTACTCTTGTAGGCAACCGTTTGGAATGGTTTAATTTATGTCCTAGCCTAAGGGGGTATGCTAGAGAGACTTTCACATATGTTCCAGTATTTAGCTTTTCCCTCTGTCTTCTCCCAGTATTGACATTATCTTTTCTTTGCTAATCTTAACATATAAAAAGGGTTTTAAAAAAAATAGGAGGCAAGATGATAGAATCATTTTTTTTTGCTTTCTTTTCTCATTCTTCCTCTCTATTTTTTTAAATAAAGAGGTTTTGTATGTATAATTTGAATACCATGAAAATGTAGGGTTCTTCATCTCCTGAATATAGTTCCTAGAAGAGAACTCTATAAATGTGCTTCTTTAGCTCCCTTTAGGAACATGTATTTACTTCTCTTGTGAGGGTATGCACACTCCACATACAGTTTATCCTGTACTGATAAACTATATCTACAGCCATGGAGCCACTGCTATATCCCATTACATGTTGCAGGATTACTTGAACATAACTGAAGGTTGTACATCAAGGGCAGAATTTGATGGCACGTTGGAAATCGAAGCGTATCTGGAATGAGGAAATACATGTAAAGTATCTGGCACATTGCCTGAGTAGCACATTGAAAGCACTGAATAAATCCTGGTTACCTTTTCCTTCCCTCTTTCATATTACAGGTGTCAGCCAAGTCATTGTCCAGCTTGTAAAGCATTACGGTCTGTATTAGCATGTGTGAGAAGCACAGAGGGAGAATTTCTAACTTTCTGGGCACTGAGGCTCAGTAACTGCCCTCGACAACAATGAGAAGCTCAAACCAACTGTATATTAGGCTTGTTGACCATTTAAACTGCACACTGTTAGTTTTTCCGAAGAGCTGTTTCATTTGCTGTCAACATAGAGCAAAGTGTCTTTGGTACTACAATGCACTTGAGCTTCTTGTCATTGACTCTTTTTTAAATTTAGTTTTGATAAGAATAATTCTCCTTTTCATAAAAGCACTGTGATAAAATGAGGATGTTTAGTGAACACAATGCTGATGACATTTTCAGATCTGAAGTGAATAGGCTTTATATGTCTCCATAACTAGAGCATCACTCAGAGCCAAAAGCAGAAAATCAGATGGTCTTGTGATTCATCACAGTCCTGAACCCATCTTGTTCAGACACAAACTATTTTGATTGGATTTGGGCCAGGCTTGAATATTGGAGATGGAAGTTGGGGGTGCGTGGAAAACTGGAGGGAGCTGATCAGGTTCTCTGTCTGGAATCAATTTGGTTTACTATTTGGTTCTTCACAAATTCACTAACATCTTTGAGAGCAGTTTTCTGTCTTCTGCTACTTTTGTTTTTGTTTTGTGCAGCACCTATTACAGTATGAGCTCACCTGAAGGAGCCCACTAATATTTCTAAATCACACTAGTAAGATAAAAAGTCTCCCCTGAACACTCAATCTAAGGGGACCCCTCAAGCACTGCATAGCCCGTCTATCTATTATATTTCACTTGTTGCCTTTATCACTTTCTGACATTTTCAGTTCATTTGGTTTCCTGTTTATTACCTGGTATCCCCATGAGGGCAGAGCCCTCAGCACATAGAAAACTGCCTGAATTATTAAAGATATTAAATAGTATAAGTATTTGTTGAATAAATAAATAAATAAATAAATAAGTGAAGAATGCTAAGGTACTTAAGGATTTCCTTTTTAGGAAAGTAATTACCACTGCCAGGCTGGTGTATTTAACTTAGTTTTGAACTATAAACACACCCCTAGAAAATAATGAAACAGCTCTGCCCAGTCACACCCTTGAGTCTCCTGAAATAATACAAGGAAAGACAGGCTTAGTCTCCTAAATATCTATGAGTAGTTCCAGCTAATCTTTAGTTCCATGAAACTGAAACCAAAGGAACTCTGGAATGTATCAGATATTAGTAGTTTGGCTGTAATTCAGTCAAATTAGGAATATGGTGAACGAAACAAAGTGCAATTGATAGCATTATTTTGGGGACATAAAATTATTTGTTAGAAGGGTGCTGAACTAGGGATAAAGTCTTTGCGTCATTACAAGCTACTTTTCATCAGGAGAAGAGTTAAAACAAATAGAAATAAAGGCTATTCTACTGTTGGTTGTCATCCACCATAAACCAACAATCTCCTAGATCAGGGGTCCCCAACCCCAGGCTGCGGACCAGTACCGGTCTACCGCCTGATAGGAACCCAGCTGCCCAGGAGGAGGTGAACAGTGGGCCAGTGAGCATTATTGCCAGTGCGCATTATTGCCTAAGCTCCGCCTCCTGTGAGATCAGTGCAGGCATTAGATTCTCAGATGCACAAATGCTATTGTGAACTGCCATGTAAAGGATCTAGGTTGTGTGCTCCTTAAGAGAATCTAACTAATGCCTGATGATCTGAGGTGGAACAGTTTTATCCACCCCCACAACCCTGCCAGTCTGAAACCAGTCCCTGGTGCCAAAAAGGCTGGAGACTGTTCAAGATTATTACGTATAAATAGGATATGGAGCCTAAAAACTCTTCCTTGTAATTCACATGCATAGTTGTTGGTAAAGAATTTCTGTTACTATACTGAAAGAGAAGCTGACCAATAATGTGTGATCAGACTAAAACTCACTGTAGCAATGACCTGCATAGCCAAAGTAGTCAGCCTGATGAGGAATACATGTCTAGAAAATTATTCTTCTCTGTTTGATCACAAAGAGGTTGATATAATAGGGTCTTTCACTGGACTGAGAGGCCTAATGTCTATTTCAGGTTCAATGTGCCTAAAGAAAAAGTGTATTTGTATTATACAGGAGGTTATTTGCAGTAGTGAACACAAAAATGTTAGTCATTTAAGATAATGATTACTTCTCACTTGTGTTGTATGTCACCAAGGGTTAGCCTCGGAGCTCTGCACATCATGGTTACTCAAGGACCTAAATTGAAAGTAATTTCGTTAATTTATCAATAGGGTTGCTATTTCAACGTCATGCCTCCCATTTGCCTTAGCAGGAAAGGTGAGCATGAACATTTGTTCTCCCCTCTGAAATGCTTCTTTCAAAACAGACAAAGAGACTCTCATCCCTGCTCCTCACGTTTAATAGACCTGTGCAGGTCACACAGGCATTCCTAACTTTAATAGAATATAGTTTCTTCTTGTCCATCCACTAAAGCTTTAGTTATGTCTGCTACAACAGCTCTGAGTAAGAAAAAAGTGTTACAATGGAAGCTGAGTGCAGCAGGGTGTCATAATGCAAAAAGAGAACAAAAGACTTAGCAGAAAATCTAGAGATATTGGCAGCAGAAAAAAAATGGGTATGGTGTAGTCAGTAAAAGGGAGCAGTGTCACCTCCAAATCTCCCTTCCTTTTCCTTCATTTAACTTTTGATTTCTCCTCTTTCTCTCCTTTTTTCTCTCATCCAGTATCTCATGCACACCACAAATAAAATTCTAAGGTTCCCCCTGCCCCAAACGTCTGAATGGACCCAACCTCTCGGCCAAGGGCATTCCAAAATTAACCTGAAAAACTAGATCAGACCATGATGGGAAGGAGAGGTCCGAGATGCCTCATTATGCCCTTCTCCCTTTTGGAATTCAAGAAAACCCAACCAGTATTAACATCAACATAGACAGTAAGTCTGATTAGAAACATTTACAATCTATTCTCTCTGAAGCCTGGGGGCTTCATCTGCTTGATAAAACCTTTGTCTCCACAACCCCTTATTATAACTTAGACATCCCTTCCTATTGATAACAACTCTTTCAACCAATTGCCAATCAGAACATTTTTAAATCTACCTATGATGCGGAAGCCCTCACCCTCACCACCCCCCGCTTCAAGTTGTCCTGCCCTTCCAGATTGAACTAATGTAAATGTTACATATATTGATTGATGTATTATGTCTCCCTAAAAACAAGCCCTACCCTAATCACCTTTGGGACATGTCATCAGGACCTCTTGAGGCTGTGTCATGAGTATGTCCTTAGCCTTGGCAAAATTAACTTTTTAAATTGATTGAGACCTGTGTCAGATACTTTTGGGTTTACACGCATGTGGGATTAGGATATTGCTAAAAACTTGGAAGTAAAAAGATGGTGTATTCTGAATACCTAATGATGTTACTCAGATCACAGACCTGGCTCCATCATCATCTCAGGTCCTTTCAGGTTTTGGGGTGATAATGACAAGGCACATTCACATGTACTCATTTTCAGGTTAAGAACGTGAGGGCACTTTATCGCTGGCTGTCACTCTGGGTACAGAGTATGAGCTGATCTAATAGAAGGAGCAGGAGTTAGAAATTTATCTCAACAGTCTGTAACACCCCATTGTATCATTTTCTTCCTTTCAGTGAAAAGATGTATATTTATTGACACATCATGGTAGCCAACAAACAGGCAAAGAGCATGCGTGGCTCCACCAAGCTATTCTCAAAAGGAGGCCAGTGCCTTTACCTTTTAAGCACCTGAGCTATTGAAAATATAGTTCTTCTCTGTCATCACTAGAGAGGCTCAGCTGGTTCACTTCACTTCTTCCCAGTCATACTTATTTAAATAAAAACCCAAATGTACATCATCATAACAAATTACTCATTTTTGAGTCTAAAAGCTTTTTCAAATTTGGTTTGGTGATCATCTAAACAGGATCTTCGTCTATAAGCCATGCCTAAAATATTCACAGGATTTTCTCTGATTATAAGTACAAGCTGTATCTAAAATAGTTTACTGTAAAAAATGTAGAATGATATAAAATGAAATGCTATAACACAAAATAAATAAAATTACAATGTGCTAATTTTATTTTAGTAATAAAATTACAAAAGTAATAACTAATGTTTTGATGAGCATTTCCTGTGTGCCAGGCATTCTGTTGAGTCTTTTATGTAGGCATTCTTATTTAATCATCACGAGAAACCTATGACAGAGTTTCTGTTATTGTCCCCAAAGTGACAAGTGAAGAACCGAGAAATTAAATAACTTTACCAAAAGTTGGAGACAGGACTATACTCTTTGATATTCATCATGATATTTAGCTAACACAAATGCACAAGAAGCAATGAGAGTAGAGGCAAAGTTCTGTCTAAGTTTTCTGGAAGAAATCACATCAATAAAACCTTTACAGAGAATGTGATATTTTGAGGCAGGACTTGAGAACCCTTATTGGTTTGTCTGTCCTATAAGCACTCTAGGCTGAGGGAAAAACATGTTAGAATAATATGAAGTTTAGAGGAAGTAAAGGAAACTAGGACTCAATAGGTTAAAAGATTAAATTGCAAAGTGCCTTTTGAGCCAAGCATAAGAGTATATGGATTGTACAACGTAGGTGATGGGGAACTATTGAAGAATTATGAGCAAAAGGTAGCTCTGTATTATTTGCTTATGAAAAAATAACAGCCTGTGGCAATGGAAGATGGATTGGAATAATATGGAAGGGAACTGTGGTGCTCATGCCTGTAATCCCAACACTTTGGGAGGCCAAGCTGGGTGGATAATTTGAGGTCAGGGGTTTGAGACCAGCCTGGCCAACATAGTGAAACCCTGCCTCTACTAAAAATACAAAAATTATCCAGGCACGGTTGCATACACCTGTAGTCCCAGCCACTGGGGAGGCTAAGGCAGGAGAATTGCTTGAACCCAGGAGGTGGAGGTTGGAGTGAGCAGAGACTGTACCACTGCACTCCAGCCTGAGCGACAGCACAAGACTCTGTCTCAAAAAAAAATATGGAAGGGAACTCTAGACTCTTTAAATATATTGCACAAATATAGGTCTCAGAATCAATTAGTATAAAAAAATATGAATTACAGAGCCACACAGACCTGGGTTTGAAACCTAGTTGTACTATTAATACATAGTAACTCTGACTGCTATAATATTTTAACTTTTTTAAAGTCTGTTTTTTTATCAGTAAAATACAAATGACCACAATACTTACCTTATTAGAATTGTTTAATGATTTAGTATAATAATGATTATCAACCCCTTAGCATAGTGCCCTAAATATACTATGCACTAAAAGCAATAAGCTATTATTATTATGAAAATGCTTCCTATAGTATTTGGCATGAAGTTGGTTCTTGGGAATTGGTAGCCTTTTTCTGTACCCATATCATCATCTTTATCAATCTACTTACCTACATACCTCAGTTGTAGTACCAGAATGTATTGCAGATAATGAATTAGACCACTGACAAGAAACATAAAGAACAGAAAATAACCTTCTGTGAACTTTTTCTACAGGATAAATAATAGGAACCAAGACCTTTCTCTCTATATATCCTCTTTCAAAGACCCGGTTCTCCCAGAGGAAATCAGAGAAGATCCTACATATTGTACATGGGGAGACAGACATCTGATGAAAGCAAGAAGAAAATGTTATGGGCTGTGGTTTTTCAGGAGGTAGAAAGTAGAGCTTATTATGCCACAGGCCCTAAGATGGTGGCCTCAGTAAAAAGCAGGAGTGAAAAATTTTCCTCTTTTGTAAATATCTCAGATGAAGCTACAGCAATATCAATGCAAGGGACATGGTAGTATGAGAAAGGAAAATAAATTTTGATAGCTTCCTATAACAGTTAATGTTTAAAGAATCTCATATGTATAATTTTGATTCTATAATACTTAAAAATATGTGTGTGGCATATCCTTCAACATATATATATATATATATATATATATATATATATATATATATATATATATATATAAAATTTACACTTTAATTAGAAAAAACAAACTCTCTAAGTAATGCAAGAAGGAAAATAGTTAACACAAGGAGCTAGAATATTGGGAAACCACTGAGTATGTTGAAAGAGCAGAGACTGAGAAAAGCCACCTTAACTCTCAGGTCCACTGCAAGCTTTCTGAGAGTCAGGCAACTGCAGTAAACAAGAATTCACTGTGTGTGTTTGTAGCTGCCTCTAGGCCAAAGGCAGATAATTTTTAGGAGAATTCCCAGAAGCCGTTTCAAAACTTCATTATCTGCTGAAGCTCACATATATCCCACTGATGCCCCAAGAGCAATAAGACATTTTTAGCCTCTCTTAAGCTTTCTGTTTCTCACATGAATGCCTCTCATTGGTAAATCTAGGCCACAATCCAGTTGTGAAAACAGAATAAAAGGGAAAAACAGAAGAATTTCTAAATAGTGCTAACTTGCCAAGAGTCAGAGATAGGGATGGAAAATAACTTTTATACTAAACTTGGTAGTATATTATTCCACTGAAGATAAGATATTCATTAAAATTTTAGCCTAGAGCTTTTTAATTTGTCAAAAGATTATGGAATTTATTTGTAATGATATGTGTACTTTCAGCATATTTCTTTATACATTGTTTTAAACATATGCATACTTCATAGAAGATTAACATGCAAACAAATGTAGATATCAACTAGAATAGTCTTTTCAATGAATGATGCTAGAACAAATGGATCTCCACATGTAGAAGAATGAAGTTAAACCCTACCATACACCATATACAAATATTATTCAAAATGGATCAGAGACATAAATATAATAGATAAACGATAAAAATTACCAGAAGGAAACATAAGAATAAATCTTCATGACTTTTGAATTAGGTAATGCTTTTTTAAATAGAACACCAAATGCACAAAGAAGTAGGTGAATCCATCCTCATCAAAATGAAAAACTTGGTTTCAAAAGATAGCATTGATAAAGTAAAAAGACCACTCAAAGAATAGGAGAAAATATTTGCAAGTTATAGATATGATAAAGAACTTAATCGAGAATATGTAAAGGAGACTTATAAGTCAACAACAAAAAGATAAAAGTCCCAACTAAAACACAAACAAAAGATGTAAATAGACATATCTGCAAAATAGAAACAAATAAAAATATGTACACATGAAAAAAGATTCAAAGTAGTTATCAGGGAAATTGAATCAAAACCACAATGAGATACCAAATCACATACACTGGGATGGCTAAAATAAAAGACACAATTTGAGCATCTGCAATCTGAAATCACTAATTCTCCAAAATCCAATTTTTTTCTGAGCACCAACATAATGCAACAAGTGAAAAATTTCACGCCTGACCTCATGTGATCCGTCACAGTCAAAATGCAGGTGCACAATACATAGATTATTCAGCATCCTCAAGGGGAGAATGACATTTGCAGCTGCCTTCAGATGTGGTATATTTTTTCCACACCTACCCAGTTTTCCCCAACAAGCATGTCCACAAAAGGTAAAAAAATGGCATGTGTGCAGGCTGGACAAACCAAATGACAGGTTCCCCATGATGTCCCAAGTGGGGCCAAGACCTACTTGCATTGCTCACAGTGGTTTTTTGTGTATTCTCTCCTCTGTGGTGTAAAGGTGTTGTTGAAAATGTCAAAAAGGCCTCAAGGTACCCCTGTAGATAACAGTGATAAGAGAAAGAGAGGGCATTTATGTTTTTCTATAGCACAGAAAGTCAAGCTGGTTGAGAAACTGAACAGCAGTGTAAGTATGAAATATCTTACAGATGAGTATGGTATTGGAATGACGTATGTCATGTAGCTGTATGACCTAAAGAAAGAGAAGGATAAGCTGTTGAAGTTCCGTACCGCAAGTGATGTACAGACATTAAAGAAAAATAGAAAAACACTGCCTAAAGCTAAAAATAAAGATCTTGATTGTATATTGGAAGTGTCGATCAATGAGTGTTGTAGTGAACACATGTGTAATGATACACTGATCATGAAACAAGAAAAATCTATTGTGATAAACTGATAGTGGAAGAGAATTATGAATATTCAACAGGATGATAGTGGAAATTTAAGAAAAAACACAGTTGGCCAGGCGCGGTGGCTCATGCCAATAATCCCAGCACTTTGGGAGGCCAAGGTGGGTGGATCATGAGGTCAAGAGATCGAGACCATCCTGGTATACATGATGAAACCCCATTGCTACCAAAAATACAAAAATTAGCTGGGCATGGTGGCACGCACCTGTAGTCCCAGCTACTTGAGAGGCTGAGGCAGGAGAATCGCTTGAACCTGGGAGGCGGAAGTTGCAGTGAGCCGAGATTGTGCCATTGCACTCCAGACTGGTGACAGAGCTAGACATCGTCTAAAAAAAAAAAAAAAAAAAAAGACGCGGCACTACTTTACTACTTTTTAAAAGATTATTGATGGTAAAGCATCTGCTGATCACAAAGCAGCAGATAAATTCATTGACAAGTTTGCCAAGGTCATCAGTGATAAAAATCTGCCTCAGGAACAAGCCTATAATGCTGAAAAAACATCACTACTTTGGCCTCCTTATACCAGAACGATACTGACTACAGCCGATGAGACAGCACCTACAAGATTTAAGGATTCCAAGGACAGAATAACCGCGCTGTGATGTGCTCATACAGCAGGCACATATCATTGTAAACTTGCTGTGATAGCCAAAGTTTTGTCTTAGCTGTTTTCAAAGAGTGAGTATCTTAGCAGTCCATTGCTATGCTAACAAAAAGGCACGGATCACCAGGAATATCTTTTCTCATTGGTTTCACAAACATTTTGTACCAGAGGCTTGTGTTGATTGCAGGGAAGCTGGACTGGATAATGCCTGCAAGATTTTGTTATTTCTTAACAACTGTTCTGCTCATTTTCTAGCTGAAATTCTCATCAAAAATAATGTTTGTGCCAGGTCCTTCCCCTGAAGTGTGACTTCCTAATTCAGCCTTGTGACCTGGGTATGCTTAGATCAATCAAGATTAAATATAAAAACACTTCCTTGAACAGCCTGTTATCAACAGTGAACTGAGATACGGGTGTGGAAGGTTTTCATAAGGTGTTTATCATGAAGGATGCCAGATAAGCTGTTGCCAAGGCTTGGGCCACAGTGACTGAGGACAGAGTTGTGCAGACTTGGCACAATCTCTGGTCTACAAGCATGTTCAGTGATGATGATGAATATGGTGGTGACTTTGAAAGATTCCATATGTCAAGTGAGAAAAAATGTCTGACCTCCTTACATATGCAAAGAGTATACCTTTAGAGTCCATCGGTAAGCTGGAAGAGGTGGATATTGAAGAGTTTTTAACATTGATAATGAGGCTCCAGTTGTTCATATTGACCAATGGTGAAATAGCCAAAATGGTTCTGAATCAAGATAACTGTGATAATAGGGATGATGAAGATGACGTTAACACTGCAAAAAAAGTGCCTATAGACAACATGGTGAAAATGTATGACGGGCTTATTGAACTAGAGCAGTGTGCATTCATGACAGAACAAGAAATAATTTCAGTTTGTAAAATCAAAGATTTCTAAGATAAAAACTGTTAATGAGGCAGATGACTTCGGAGGAAACATTTTTAAAAGCCATCCAGCAGAATGCCTCCTCATGTGCCGGTTGCTCAACTGCTTCTGATGTTCTCACCTAAAAATAAGATGTACAATAATCTTATAATCAAAACACAGCACCGTAGGTGGAGTCTGAAAGCCTGCTGTTGTTTGTTGTTTTGTTCTTTAAGAGCTGATACAGGTATTCTGGCGATGCTGCTGTGCTGCTTAGTTACCCTGAATACATTATTTTTTCACTGTATGAATGGTATGTCATTTTTTTTTTTTACTGTGAAGTACTTACGTGTGATTAAGTGTAAGAAAATGATTGCTTATATGTAGCATATAAATTCAGACTCAGAAATGATGGAGATGCCACACAAGCAGTTTATCCACATGGGTGACTAAGATAGACGCCTTTGCTTTCTGATGTTTCAATGTACACAAACTTAGTTTTGTGCATAAAATTATTTTAAAATATTGTATAAATTATCTTCAGGCTATGTGTATAAGGTGTACACATAAATTAATTTTTGTGATGCGACTTGGGATTCCTCCTGAACATTTCTCACAATGTATATGCAAATATTTCAAAATCTGAAAAAATCCAAAATCTAAAACACTTCTGGTCCCAAACATTGCAGATAAGGAATACTCAATCTGTTCGAAATGTTGGTTAGGATGTGGAGAAATTGGAATCCATAGACATTGCTGACAGGATTATAAAATGGTTCGGTGGGGCACGGTGGCTCATGCCTGTCATCCGGGCACTTTGGGAGGCCGAAGGGGGCGGATCACCTGAGATCAGGAATTTCACACCAACCGGGCCAACGTGGTGAAACTCAACCCCCTCTCCACTAAAAATACAAAATTAGCCAGGCGTGGTGGTGGGCGCCTGTAATCCCAGCTATTCAGGAGGCTGAGGCAGGAGAATAGCTTGAGCCCGGGAGGTGGAGGTTGCAGTGAGCCGAGATCATGCCACTGCACTCCAGCCTGGGCAACAAGAGCAAAACTCCGTCCAAAAAAATAAATAAATAAATAAATAAATAAATAAATAAATAAATAAATAAATAAATAATAAAAATAATAAAATGGTTCAACCATTTTGGAAAAGTTTGCCATTTTCCCAAAATGTTAAATACAGAGTTACCATATGATGTAGCAATTCCATTCTTAAGTATATACTCGAGACAATTGTAAGCATATGTCCATGCAAAAACTTGCATATGAGTATTTATGGCAGTATTATTCATAATATTCAAGATGTGGAAACAACCCAAATATCAGTTGATGAATTGATAAACAAAGCATCATGTATCTATGCAATATTATTTGTTCATAAAAATAATTTAGTAGTGATACATGTTATAACACAAATGAACCTCGAACATCATTGTAATGAATCAAACTAGACAAAAAGGCCATGTAGTGAGTGATTCTATTTATGGGACATGTCCAGAATAGGCAAAATAATAGAGAAGAAAATAGACAGTACTTTCTAGGGACTGAGGTAAAGGGGAAATGGGTAGTGAATGCTATGGGGTTTCTTTCGGGTGTGACAAAAATATTCTAAAATTAGGTAGTAATGGTTGTTCTAAAATTAGATTTTGGTAAATATGCTAAAAACTACTGGATTGTGCACTGTAAATGGTTTCATTTTATGGTATGTGAATTATATCTCATAAAAAGCTATAATTTAAAAAATGACAGAGCAGAAATGTGAAAAAAGAAAACCCTAAGAAGAGAATGCTAGCAATTTAACCTTTTATGTTTAGAAGTATTATAAGCTATGAAATATTAAAGAAACTATAAAATAATATATAAGATCAATTATTTTAAATGTAAAGGTATAAAAAATGACAAGGGATTTAGGGTGGTTTATGATTTAAATGATAAATGACCCCATGGCAATGATCATTGTTGCTTTGCACTGTAACCAACATAGTCCCAATACAATGTAAATGACTACTCCATACTTTTTTCTTTCTTTCCCTTTCTTTCTTTCTTTCTTTCTTTCTTTCTTTCTTTCTTTCTTTCTTTCTTTCTTTCTTTCTTTCTTTCTCTCTTCTGCAGCCTCAACTACCAGTGATTCTGCCACCTCAGCCTCCTGAGTAGCTGGGATCACAGGTGCGCACCATCACGCTCAGCTAATTTTTGTATTATTTGTAGAGACAGGGTTTTGCCGTGTTGCCCAGGCTGGTTTCAAACTCCTAGGCTCGACTGATCTGCCTGCCTTGGCCTCCCAAAGTGTTGGGATTACAGGCGTGAGCCACCACACCTGGCCAATACATACTTTTAATTATACTTCTCTTTCAGTTTTAGCATTGTTATTTTAAGAATGTGTAATGGCTAGCACTTAGCCTTAGTAAAACTAAAGACCTGGAAATGTATTCTATTTTTTTTAAAGGTCCCAGCAAGGTCTTCAAAAGGGATTCTAAAATTTAAAATTCCATTACATGTACATTATAATAAAATAAAGGTGAGGCAATAAAGGTAAGGTAATACCATAAAATAAAGATAGTAAAATGCAAAATTCAAGATGCTAAAGGAATTAGTAAATAATGCTAAATTAGAAGAAATTTGGAATAAAATATATGTTTTGTATTTATTAGGTTTCATCTAAAGCAAAGAAAGTTATTTTTAGAATCAGTGATATCTTTCTTATTTATAACAGTGCATGAAGATAAATACATTTACTAGGAGGGAATGATATTGAATTATTCAACAGAAATACTTTAGGTTTTTTTCAGAATGATGAAACGAAGACAACATAAAAATAACGAATCGGCATATTTGAGTTTTAAGTATCTAGATAAAGATGAATATTGGCCACATTTAAATTTCAAATAAGATCTATGATTTTCTTGGTTCAGCACTGTAGCAAAATGTTATTTTTCTTATGTACCAGTAATAAATACTTTATGTACAGTGGATATTTTCCCTTTCATACTTGCTAATTTAAAAAGAAAATGAGTGGTAATAAAGTAAGTTGTGAATAGATTGCCATAGTATTCTATACAATCATCACTTCTTTTTTTACTTTAGCTATACTTATGCCTCATTTTCATTATATTTCTCTAAAATTCATTTTTACTTCTATGAACTCATCTTATTTCCTCTGTCCTATGATCTCATCTTATTACCTCTTGTCATTTTATGTGTCTTTTAGCATAATGCTATTATACATTTTACTCATCTGCTTTGTTTCATAAATCTGTTTATTAGATATGAAAATATTTTCCTTTATCACCAAATGTTAAATCTTTCCTAAAACACTAGTTCACATACATGAAAAACTATAACCTGTCTTTGAAGTTAAGTCAATTAGAAGAGATTACTAGTAGCAGTTTTCTTTCGCTTACCGGGGTTATTTTAATTTTCTACCTCTCTACAGGAATCTGAATCATCTCCCCAACCCATAGGATTTTGGGTTCACTACACTGATGATATCTTTTTAGGATCTGGTGGCAAGAATCAACAAATACCCTAGATGCCTTGGTGTGACATACAATGTGCCAGATGGTGGGAAGTATTCCCCATGAAAATTTGGGCGCCTGCCACCATGGTGAAGTTTCTAAGTTGCCAGTGGTCTATGCCACATTAACTCATTCTCTACAAGGTGGAATTTAAGTTGCTACACCTTACACACCCCTGCCATTGAGAAAAAGCCCCTTTAGAGTCTGCAGGCAACATGCATTCCCACCATTCCTACAGCCTGTACCTGTGATCTCATGGGAAGTTTTCTATAGCCAACTGTATGAGAAAGCTAAAAAAATTAAGGCTGGTTTACACATTAAAAATAGATTTGCAACAAGTAACAACTACACAACTATAACATAACAACTCCACTCACTGGGGCCCTAGAAGACAGCAGGGGCAGAAACTTGGGCAGTGCACTTCAATGGTAGTGGAGATGACTAAACATATTGATACATACCCATGGATGGATGGATGGTGTCAGTAGATTTCCTGAACAGTCATAAACATAAAAGGAAACTGACTTGAGGAGTAGTGACAAGGAAGTCAGAGGAAGAGGTAAATGGGAAATCAGCAAAAGACCTTTCAGGTCATTACTTAGTGCAAATATATTTGTATCTCACATATACACTGCCTTGGCACAGGGCATACACTGCAGAGGAGTCTCAATAATCACATTGACAAGGTGACCTGCTCTGTGGATGTTGGAAGTCAGGCTGCCTTAATGCTTTTTGTTTTTAGAGACAGGGTCTTGCTCTGGTGCTCAGGTTGGAGTGCAGTGGCATGATTACAGCTCAGTGCAGCCTCGAACTCCTGGGCTCAAGCAATACTCCTACCTCAGCATCCTGAGTAGCTAGGACTATAGGGGCAAGTGCCACCATGCCTGGCCCTTTTTTTTTTTTTTAAGTTTTTTGTAGAAATAGGATCTTGTCATGTTGCCCAGGCTGGTCTTGAACTCCTGTCCTCAAGCAGTCCTCCCATCTCAGCCTCCCAAAGTACTGGATTATGGGCATGAGCCACCATGCCTGGTCAATTATCAGTCCTTTTTAACAACCACCCCACTGTTTGCCCAATAAATTCAAGAACGAGTTGTTCAATGCAGCTTAAATGGAAATTATGCAAGAGTTAAACCATATGAGTGTAACCCTTTCCAAGGCTAACCTGGCCAGGAAAGTTGCTAAGTTTGCCAAGAGCTGAAATGAAAGCTGAGTCGCCAATATGGTACCATTCTCTGGGACATCTGGTGGCAAACTGATTACATTGGATTTTTATGTCATACTAAGGGTACCAATTTGAAATCACTGAAATAGACACCGTGGGTATGGATTTTCCTTCCCAGTCCCATAATATTCTGTCAGAAACATCATCCTTGGATTCACTGAATGCCTTACTCATTATCTGTATTTGTCTGTTCTCACATTGCTAAAAAGAACTACCTGAGATTGGGTAATTTATGAAGAAGAGAGGTTTATTTGACTCACAGTTCTGCAGGCTGTACAGGAAGCATGGCTGGGAGGCCTTAGGAAACTTGTAATTATAGCAGAAGGTAAAGGGGAAGCAAGCATGTCTTACCATGGTGGAGCAGGAGAGAGAGCAAAGGGGTAAGTGCTACACACTTTTTTTGAGACAGGGTCTTGCTCTGTCCCTCAGGTTGGAATGTAGGGTTGCGATCTTAGCTCACTGCAACCTCTGCCTCCTGGGCTGAATCAATGCTCCCACCTCAGCCTCCCCAGGAGCTGGCACTACAGGCAGGTGCCACTACATCCAGCTAATTTTTGTAGAGATGGCGTTTTGCCATGTTGCCCTGGCTGGTTTCAAACTCCTGGGCTCAAGCAATCTGCCCGCCTTGGCCTCCCAAAGTGCTGAGATTACAGGCATAAGCCACTGCGCCTGCCCATGCTACACACTTTTAAACAACCAGATCTTGTGAAAACTCATTATCATGAAAACTAGAAGGGAGAAATATGCCCCCATGATCTAATCACCTCCCACTACGTCCCTCCCTCAACACTGAAATTATAACATGAGTTTTGGGTGGGGACACAGAGTCAAACCATATCACTGTCATTGGATCCCAAATATTGTTTCTGACCAAGGAACTCATTTGCTGTGAGATTAGTGAGAGGATAAACTAACACTATGAGATTCACTGGTTTTACAGGGTACTCTATCACCTTGAGGTACAGTGAGAACACATAGGTCTGGAACCAGTGGAAGAAATAATAGTAGTTTGTTTTACTCTTAGTATCCTAATTCCTGTTCTAACAACTTTGGACTCTTGTTCCTAATGGAGGAATTATTCTACCATGGAATAAAACTAAATGTCTATGCAACTAGAAGTTGAGATTGCCATCATAATATGTCATATAAATGAACTAACAGGCAAATCAGGGGTGTACTGAACAGTTTGGGGTAAATGATCCTGATTATTAAGGGAAAAGAAGGTCACTGCTACACAGTCGGGTGGAATGTGGAAAACTCTTACTGCTTCCATCTACCATGGGAGAAATTAAGGGACAACTCTAGCAACTGAATGCAGGTAGGATCACCAAAGTTTAGGGCACTCCACCAAGGAAAAAACCATAGCACCTTAGGTGCCAGCTGAGCACATAGAATAGTCACCAGAAAGGGAAGTTCTTAATATTAATTATTGCTTTATATCTAGAGGCAGAAATTACTATAGTACTCAGGCATGCTTTCTTGCTTGATTTGCTGTGAATATATTTGTGTATATTAACCTATGTAATTTTTTATATCAAGTATTTTAGTGGTGGATAACCTGATAGTTTAGCGTTTAGGTTAAAGTTTATCAAAAAGGATTGTTACCAAACTGAAATTTTACTAATTTGGGTGAAATAACTGATAGAATTTGTGATCTTTTCTTTGTATTGAGAGAGTAAATTTCTTTTGAATAAGAAATAATTCCAATATGTTAGGTTTTAGACTGTTGCTATTTTTTTTTTTTTTTGGTGTTTGTATGTTTAAATATAGATAGAAAGATTTATATGGATGCTAAATGGCCAGAGGACTGACTGCTGCATATTATTTCTTTGAGAGAAGCCAACATGCACCCTTATTTCTTTTTCTGGTTGTCCTCAAATCACAGTGACTAGAAGCCTAGAAAATACATTCCCCAGAATCCTTTGCCAGCAGGTTTCCTGGTTAGAGTTCACCAAACAGAGGTTACAAAGCCTGAAAGGTGAACGAAAAGTGGAAACCATTATTCTTTATTCAGTGGGGAGATGTCTTGGGCTTCAACAGATGTGATGCTTTGCAGCTCCCCCGGATCCCCTGGAAATTGTTCACCAGGTGCTATGGTGAGCTAAGATCCATGGTGAAGGGCTTCCTGTGATTCCTGAAACTTCCTAATCCTCTCATGGCTGGTGATGAAACTGAGTGTTCTCTATGATCGAGTAATAGCGAGTGTTCTTTATGATTGCTGCTCCTCCAGCCCTTTCTATGCATTTTTAAATCACTAAGTTCACTGTATTAAATTTATTCTTGCTTTAAATATCAGAGAGTTAAAAACAATTTTTTTCTAATAGAACCCTGACTAATACCATGACATTGCTCAAATGAATCCTGAAAATTTTAGATTTGGCAACACAATTTGATTTAGCCTGCACTTTTTCAAATAGTTGACAGGTCGACTCTTTTTTTTTAAATTATACTTTTAGTGTACATGTGCACAACGTGCAGGTTTGTTACATATGTATACATGTGCCATGTTGGTGCGCTGCACCCACTAACTTGTCATTTACATTAGGTATATCTCCTAATGCTATCCCTCCCCTGTCCCCCCACCCCACAACAGGCCCCAGTGTGTGATGTTCCCCTTCCTGTGTCCAAGTGTTCTCGTTGTTCAATTCCCACCTATGAGTGAGAACATGCGGTGTTTGTTTTTTTGTCCTTGCGATAGTTTGCTGAGAATGATGGTTGACTCTTAACACACTGAGCGAAATCCTTAAACAGGCTTTACAGGATGGGAAATGAGAGAATATGATTGATCATTGAGGAAAATGTAAAATCTATGACACAGTGCATATAGGATGGTGCTTACCTAAGATTATAATGGAATAGAAAAATTCCTATTGCCTACCACATCGTGACCATCCTAAGGTTGTGACACAACCTATTACCTTTCTATATTTAGATATACAAATATGTATCATTGTGTTACAATTGTCTACAGTATTCAGTATAGTCATATACTGTACAGGTTCACAGCCTAGTAGCCATAGGCTCCTGTATATACCATATACCCTCAATGTGTAGTAGGCCATATCGTATAGGTTTGTGAAACTACTACACTCTATGATGTTTGCACAGTCAATGCCTAATGATGCTTTTCTCAAGATGTATCCCTGTCGTTGTCACGCTGTATTTTGAAATAACATTTCTTGAGTGCTTAGCTTGTGTTAGACTTTGTTCTGAGAACTTTACATGCATTAGTTTATTTGATCCTGACAACAAACCAGTGAGGGAGGCATTAGTATTACTCTTACTTCAAGGATATAAAAACAAAGGTTTAGAGGGGAACTTGTCTGAAATAGCATAGCTTGAAAATGGTGGAAACTACATTCATATCCAGGCATTCTCACTCCACAGACCTTACTCTTAAGTACTGTAATGTGCTGCTTTGTAATACAATTTTAAAAGGTCAATTCAAAGATACACAATCAATAAAAGCGATTAAAATGAATAATGCAGATGAACATAGGTCTTATATAAATTAAAATGTTTTCCGAGGCTTACTGTGTGACATGAATATGCTTCTTTTTGTCTCTTATCTTTTCGTGCACTCTTATTTCAACCTCTGTTCTGGTTTTGGCTGTCTGCTAAAAAATAGTGATGATGGTTATGTTAATAACTAATATTTATTGAGCAGATATTCGTCAGGCACTGTACTAAACACTTCACATATGTATTTCATCCATTCTTCACAATAATTGCACTCTTGGCTACATTTTACAGCCTGGAAAGTTGAGGCTTAGGTGATTAGGTGATTTGTCCATGCAGAAGACAATATAAAATTATAACCCCACCTCCTTGCTGCAGGCCTGTCACTTACTCACCAGGTGACTGCATTTAGGAAGCTGCCAGTCTGAAGAAAATGCATTCATGTTCCTTGGAAAAAGCCCTGATCTCAGAAGGCGTTGATGAAATTCAAATTTAAGCTTCTCTCTCCTTTCTTCTCTCTATAAATACCTTTGTGAAAACAAGCTCATGCCCAGGACCTAAATTAAACTAAAGTGTCAAAGGAAACGAGGCCAGTAGCCTACAAGAAAATCTAGTTCCTGCTTTGTGACTAGTGGATTTTTATAGGACTCTATGCTTCTTGAGAAGAACTCTGGTTTATTTCCTGCAGTTTAAAACTTTTAATCTCTTAGTTTAAAAGAAGATAAAACTGACTGGGAGAAGGAGATGCTGCATACATGTAAGGCAGAGTTTTGCAAGTAGCTTGATGTTTGAAGTAACCTGAAGGCATTTATTTGCCTTTTCATCACTATCTTTCCCAAGAGATATGAACACCTAATTGGAGCTGGTGAGGGGAGAAAGCCTGGACCTAAGCCCTTTGAGGTTTCAGGCTCCAGAACTCTAAGAGGAAAAGAGGATTAATAAAGCTTCTTATGTCAGCAGATTGACATACTACACATTACTCTGTGCTTCAGTTTGATCTGCATTAAACACATCAGCTGGAGAACAGCCCTGTATCTGTTAGCTACCAGTCTTAGTGTGATCCAGATTCCATCTATAGTACACTTCTGAAAATCCTGTTGCTTCTTTCAGAGGCAGTTATCTGCCTGGTGCTTTGTTATGCGTTCTCATAACACCCTATTAAACTTTGTGGCACTTACCACATTTGTTGTTATATATTTGTAAAACTATCCATTTTATATTTGTCTTCCTCCTTTGCCTAGAGATTATGTTATATTGTAGATTAGAGAAGTTGACTTTGTTGTAATTGTAAACTAACAATCAAAGGCTGTAAGCTACAAGGTAAAAAAAAAAAAAAGGACGAGGAGGGAACACTTTTTAAAGAAGGCAAACCAATAAATGAAGCTTTATGTTTTAGAACTTCAGTGGATACAAGTATGAGCAGAAAAATATAAAAATATCCTCAGGTTTAGGGAAGGCTTTGTCAATAATTCTAATTCTATTGACACACGATTATATGGTGTGGGAGCTGTTAAGCCATTGGGTTGAAACAAGTTTAATTTGGAGACATTTGCTCCATTTAGACTGTTATGGTGTAAAGAATCAAACATTTTAAGCTTGGAAGAAATTTAAATAATAGTCGAATATTTTAATTTTACAGGTGAAGAAGGTAGGTGCTCAAAGTCATACAATTATTAGTTTAAAAGCTGAAATTAAAAGTAGACATATTATCAACATCAGTACCCTTTCCAATAAATGGAAGAAATTACTAAGTTTTAAAAATTTACATCAGCCAGTGAATGCCCTCTCTTACAAGCAATAGAAATAGACTGTGGTTTCTTTTAATAGAAATAAAATTTACAGAATCGTTTTAGGAACTTGTGAAATAAAATCCCTATCAACTAGGCTTTAATTGACTTCACCAAGTGGCAGACTTGGGTCAAAACTCCACCACCTTTCTAACTGTAGTAAACTCCCATTCTTACTGGTGATTGCAATGGCAGTGTGGGAAATGGGAATTAACATTGGCTCAGTGTACCAATTCCTTTAAAGGTCTGAGCAAATCCCTTTCTCCTATTACATCCTATCATAGGATGTAAAATCTGTCATCAATAATTTTATATTGCTTATATGTTGAAATTATAATGATTTGGGTACATTTCATCCAATAAAATATAAAAGATAATTTCATTTGCTTACTTTTACTTTGTGGCTATTAGAAAATTTAAAATTGCATGCAAGGCACATATTTGCAGCTCACATTGTTTCTACTAACAGCCTTCGCCAAGGCACAGTAATGTGGGTAACTGGTAAGTCACTCTAGGAGAGCCAATAATTAGACCCAATATTTGCCTTGTATACCTTAGTTGCTAATTGCTAGATTTCCAACTGTTGATAGTTACAGGAGATTTTTATTTCCCTTCAGTACTCTTTAGGCAAGAATCATCATTTCTCTATCTACTGCCTACAGTCTATTCCCAAATACCAATTTCTTCACCAGAGTTTCTGTAGTAAGCAGCAAAGCCAACTCTTGAGAAGTTAAGCAGAAATTGTTTTCTGGATGAATAATGATTAGTTCAGAAATTCACAGGAACGCTAAAGATTCAGTCTGAGAAAATAAGCATGCACCAAAAGGTTAGGCATCAATGAACACAACCAAGGTCGTGCTAAGGATACCATTCTTGGCACCTCTGCAAGACTCTCTCAATATTGCTATGCTAGAGTCGATTGGACCTGCATCTTTGCATCACCACCTCAAAATTCAAAGTTGAAGCTGAAGCACTTCACTGGTCAAGCATCATGATCTGGCAGCCAAGAGAGTCATGGAGATGAGATATCTAGATGCTTCCATTTCTGTACTAAGAGGTAGAATTTTCTCATTACTTAAATCAGAGGAATTCTTCCCAAATAAGATGGCTGGTAGGATATGAGATAGAAAAAGAAGTCACTCCACTAAAAAATCACCCAAGAAATAAACATAGTAGAATAATTATTTCCTTGTTTAAGGCAAATAATTTATAGTGTCATTAATGTGCTCAATAAAAACTAGGGGCCTACTGACTACTTTAAAGAGAGAGTTTATTCTTTTTTGTGATTAAAATTATATTGTCAAATATTTTAAATTTCAAAAAGTAGTATTTCTGGTTTAATAAGTCAAATTTTAAAAGTCATAATCTTTCCTAAAATAACAAGAGTTAACAGTTTGATGTGATTTTTTTTCCCATTTGTGTGTGTGTGTGCCAGGAGTGATATTTTAGAAGTTTCTCTACCTGAATTGTTTTGAAATGGAAAACAAAATTCCATCTATTCTTTTTTTAAAATTGATACTATATTTATCTTAGAAGAGTCTATAGAAATATAATGATATTATACATCTAATGACAGTGACTGAGATTTAAAAATTTTTGTTTTTTTATTGTGGTAAAAACAATTAACATAAAATTTACCATCTTAACAAATTTTTTTTATTATTATTATACTTTAAGTTTTAGGGTACATGTGCACAATGTGCAGGTTAGTTACATATGTATACATGTGCCATGCTGGTGTGCTGCACCCATTAACTCGTCCTTTAGCATTAGGTATATCTCCTAAAGCTATCCCTCCCCGCTCCCCCCACCCCACAACAGTCCCCAGAGTGTGATGTTCCCCTTCCTGTGTCCATGTGTTCTCGTTGTTCAATTCCCACCTATGAGTGAGAATATGTGGTGTTTGGTTTTTTGTTCTTGCGATAGTTTATTGAGAATGATGATTTCCAGTTTCATCCATGTCCCTACAAAGGACATGAACTCATCATTTTTTATAGCTGCATAGTATTCCATGGTGTATATGGGCCACATTTTCTTAATCCAGTCTATCATTGTTGGACATTTGGGTTGGTTCCAAGTCTTTGCTATTGTGAATAGTGCTGCAATAAACATACATGTGCATGTGTCTTTATAGCAGCATGATTTATAATCCTTTGGGTATATACCCAGTAATGGGATGGCAGGGTCAAATGGTATTTCTAGTTCTAGATCCCTGAGGAATCACCACACTGTCTTCCACAAGGGTTGAACTAGTTTACAGTCCCACCAACAGTGTAAAAGTGTTCCTATTTCTCCACATCCTCTCCAGCACCTGTTGTTTAGAAAAAGAGGGAATCCTCCCTAACTCATTTTATGAGGCCAGCATCATCCTGATACCAAAGCCGGGCAGAGACACAACCAAAAAAGAGAATTTTAGACCAATATCCTTGATGAACATTGATGCAAAAATCCTCAATAAAATACTGGCAAACCGAATCCAGCAACACATCAAAAAGCTTATCCACTGTGATCAAGTAGGCTTCATCCCTGGGATGCCAGGCTGGTTCAATATACGCAAATCAATAAATGTAATCCAGCATATAAACAGAACCAAAGACAAAAACCACATGATTATCTCAATAGATGCAGAAAAAGCCTTTGACAAAATTCAACAACCTTCATGCTAAAAACTTTCAATAAATTAGGTATTGATGGGACATATCTCAAAATAATAAGAGCTATCTATGACAAACCCACAGCCAATATCGTACTGAATGGGCAAAAACTGGAAGCATTCCCTTTGAAAACTGGCACAAGACAGGGATGCCCTCTCTCACCACTCCTATTCAACATAGTGTTGGAAGTTCTGGCCAGCACAATCAGGCAGGAGAAGGAAATAAAGGGTATTCAATTAGGAAAAGAGGAAGTCAAATTGTCCCTGTTTGCAGGGATGTACAATCATGTGATTGTATATCTAGAAAACCCCATCATCTCAGCCCAAAATCTCCTTAAGCTGAAAAGCAACTTCAGCAAAGTCTCAGGATACAAAATCAATGTACAAAAATCACAAGCATTCTTATACACCAATAACAGACAAACAGAGAGCCAAATCATGAGTGAACTCCCATTCACAATTGCTTCAAAGAGAATAAAATACCTAGGAATCCAACTTACAAGGGATGTGAAGGACCTCTTCAAGGAGAACTACAAACCACTGCTCAATGAAATAAAAGAGGATACAAACAAATGGAAGAACATTCCATGCTCATGGGTAGGAAGAATCAATATCATAAAAATGGCCATACTGCCCAAGGTAATTTATACATTCAATGCCATCCCCATCAAGCTACCAATGACTTTCTTCACAGAATTGGAAAAAACTACTTTAAAGTTCATATGGAACCAAAAAAGAGCCTGCATCGCCAAGTCAATCCTAAGCCAAAAGAACAAAGCTGGAAGCATCATGCTACCTGACATCAAACTATACTACAAGGCTACAGTAAACAAAACAGCATGGTACTGGTACCAAAGCAGAGATATAGATCAATGGAACAGAACGGAGCCCTCAGAAATAACGCCACATATCTACAACTATCTGATCTTTGACAAACCTGACAAAAACAAGCAATGGGGAAACAATTCCCTATTTAATAAATGGTGCTGGGAAAACTGGCTAGCCATATGTAGAAAGCTGAAACTAGATCCCTTCCTTACACCTTATACAAAAATTAATTCAAGATGGATTAAAGACTTAAACGTTAGACCTAAAACCATAAAAACCCTAGAAGAAAACCCAGGCATTACCATTCAGGTTATAGGCATGGGCAAGGACTTCATGTCTAAAACACCAAAAGCAATGGCAACAAAAGCCAAAATTGACAAATGGGATCTAATTAAACTAAAGAGCTTCTGCACAGCAAAAGAAACTGCCATCAGAGTGAACAGGCAACCTACAAAATGGGAGAAAATTTTCGCAACCTACTCATCTGACAAAGGGCTAATATCCAGAATCTACAATGAACTCAAACAAATTTACAAGAAAAAAACAAACAACCCCATCAAAAAGTGGGCGAAGGACATGAGCAGACACTTCTCAAAGGAAGACATTTATGCAGCCAAAAAACACATGAAAAAATGCTCACCATCACTGGCCATCAGAGAAATGCAAATCAAAACCACAATGAGATACCATCTCACACCAGTTAGAATGGCCACCATCTTAACAAATTTTTAAGTGCACAACATTGTTAGCTAGAGGGACGATGTTGTACAGAGATTCTCTAATTTTGATGTTGCCAGTCTTAAAGTCCCTAAGAAAAGGAATCGTTCAGTTCTTAGAACTGCTTAAACTATACATTAACATTTGTGTTAATGTCAATGTCACTCTGCTTGGATTTAAAACACATTTTTTATTGACATTTGTCATGTCAATAAATTTCAAAGGTTAGAAAAAATGATTTATACTATACTGCAATCTTTCCCATTTCCATTTTCTCTATGTAATGAAATGTGAAAATGGCAAGACAGTTTAAATGAACTCTGTGGGATCAAGGGACTGTGTAGAACCTTGTCACAACCAACCAATAGAGCCTCTTAATCAAGAGGAATGTATGCAGGACACAACACAGCTGAATTTCAATCCAGGAGCTGTCAGACACAGAGCAACGGAGAACTAAGGAAATTTAAAAATGAGTTGTAATCTAATTTTGATTGACTCTAAATGGAGATTGACACAAGGAAAATCAGGTGCTGACTGTTCCAGGTTGCCATCTATTATTTCTGAGAAAACTCAGAAATTATAATGTATTATTTCTGAGAAAACTCAGAAATAATAGATGGCAACCTGAAACAGACAGATTTTAGGCTAATCAAAAAGATTTATTAAAGCTAACAGAGTTTTTGATTAGGACAATATTCTAGTCATAATGTAAAGGTAAGCCTAACTTTACAAAAAAATCAACTATGATTTCATTTGTTCTATTTCCTCCTCCATACATTATAATTAACATTTGTATTAAGTGCCTACTATGAACACATACTGAACACCTAATATGAAGCCATATACCTACATGATTAATTCAACTTCCGTATAATGATTTGAAATGCCAGTTTTGTAAATGTGTCCCGGCTGACTATATTGGAAGCAATTTGATGTAATCAGCCAGCTAAGTGACTTATCTCCACCTGGCATATTGCTACTTTCTTCACCCTGCATCAGTCACTAGTGCCAAAATGAGCTATGACTCCAGCTGCTCTGGCAATGATGCCCATACCTATTCAGTTATAGAGCACTTTGCTTCATTAGACACTGAGGAGCACTTTAAATAGTACAGCAACCAACTATATTTAGGGTCTTTATTTCCCAGAGTATTATACATGCCAAAAGATAAGGGGGGAAATCAATAGAGACAGACTGCCTTATATTTTTCCTGCAGAGTATTCTTGGCAATGAGAAGCAAGTCACCATGAGGATGACTGAATGAGATACCAGAGCTCAGGGTAAACAGAAGCAACCTATTACTAGCACATCCGGTTTTGTTTTCTAGCTTCTAGCATATTTCTACTCGTTACAGCACATGTTCACCTCATCATTTCACGGATCTTTTAATATCTGCCCTGTGAACATGAATCCCGAGCATTAAGAACTCCATTTGTATTTTCTGTTTCAAGATTCTGCTAAATAGTATGCTCTACACAACTGCATACATATTATGAGGGAGTCCAGAAACTCATATAAACTTACTTTTGTTGGCAAATCATGTTAAGTGCTCTTGAAGCTTACCCGAAAATGTATATATACCTTCTTCTATAATGTCCACATCATTTTAGGATTTAAAAAAAAATTATTCAACAAATATTTACTGAGAACCTATTACATTCCAGAAATTCTTCTAGTATCAGTGGTTAGATCATGAACAAAGTTATATAATATCTCTTATATGAAATTTACATCCAAGTGGGGTGAGGCAGAAAACAAACAAAATATAAAACATGAGATGGTGATAAGTGCTATGGGCCAAAATAAATCATGCTAGTGGGTAGCGTATATTGGAGGTATACTGTTAAACAAGATGGCCAGGGAAGGTCTTGCCAAAAAGGTAACATTTAAACAAAGACCTGAAAGGAGAGAAGGATCAAACTTTTTAGATACACAATCAAGTCATTAATAAGAAAATGGATGACTGGGTTTATGTGACTGGAGGTGAGCTACATAAAAATGCATTAATGTAGGCATCATGTAAATTATTAATTCAATAACCTCTGGGGTAGTTCTTTTGACAGAAATAATTAGCTTACTCTTAGAAGCAGATTCCACACAGTGCCTGTAAACTATTAATCAAGTAATAATGGGAGGTTAGAATAAAAACTGTGAAATATGGTGTGTTCAAACTTTTAACCAAACTATAGTGTTGGAACTTAACCAAGCAGAAAGTAGCAACTTTTAGAAGTAATGATATATGATATATGATAGTTCAAAATATGCATGCAATATATATATGTGTGTGTGTATGTGTGTGTGTATGTGTGTGTGTGTGTGTGTAGAGAGAAAGAGAGAGTGAGAGGAGAGAGAGACAGGGTGTCATTCTGTTGCCCAGGCAGGGGTATAGAGGCATGGTCATAGCTAGCTGTAACCTCAAACATCTGGTCTCAAGCAGTCTTTCCACCTCAGCCTCCCAAATAGTTGGTACTACAGGTGTGCACCACCACACCTGACTAATTATTATTATTATTATTATTATTATTATTATTATTATTTACAGATAGGGTCTTGCTTGTTGTCCAGGCTGGATTCGAACTCCTGGCCTCAAGCAATCCTCCTGTCTTGGCCTCCCAAAGTGTTGGGATTACAGGTGTGAGCCACAGCACCTGGCCTGGAGGAGGTACTATGAAACCATGATGAATAAAAAGCTCACATGTAGAAAGCCACAGATTGAAAAAGAGTGGGTCTTCTGTATTGATCATCATTTAAAGCCTATTACCAAAAACATGAAAATTAGGAACTGGATAATACTTTTTATTGAGATATTTTTTAACTTGCATTAATAAATATTAGTATTATTCCTCATTTCCTTTTTAACTGGAAGGCTTTTATTTTATATTTGAAAGCTAAAGGAGTATAAGAGTCAAATTTTGATTTGATCATACCATGCAAATTAATTGAATTAAACTTGTAAAATAAGTCACAGAATAGTTCATGAGGCTTATAAATAATTAATGAGTCTGGTTTAAAAAAAGGGAGAGACTAATTTAGTGATTTACTTTTCTAAATATTGAAGATATTAAAATAGATGGCTTGCTGCATTTTTCCTTGGATTCATTTTATTTTTTTCATTATTCTACAAAATGTCTTATAATCCAGTTATCACTTTTGGTGATTCCCTCGATATAAACTCAATTTAACAATTAAAATTTTAATTACACAATGAATAGACATAGGATGCTTGAACATTAATTAACTTAAAAGTAGATTAGTTCATGAAAAAGTTTAATTTAACATTAACTTTAGTAGAGAGGAGATGCTACAGAAAGTATATTCATATATTTCAGTGAGCAGAGACTTTAGCAGAGAGAAAATATCCTTTCTGCCATAGCAGATTTAAATCACTATAAATATTTTACAATCTCAGTTTCCAAGAAAAAAACCAAAACATAGCAATGGCTTAGTTACTTATCTTCTCATTGCTGTCTCATAAAAAGCATCAAGGAAAATGGGAGTGGGGGATGCAGAGTTCACAAACTGTATCTTAGATACACCAAATGTTGTATAAACTACCACAGAATAGAAAAATGGAAAATTGTTTTCTATAATTTTCAATGTTAAAATGCTTCTGAGTTCAAATAAAGATTCTCTTTCTCATTGATGCAAATCTTCTTAGGAGTATGTAGAATAAAAGAGCCTATGAAAGTGATTAAAAATCAATAAACTAATAACCTACCATAATCTCATAGAGTTATTCAATATTATTCACAGTAATTCAAGGATATATTGATCTTTTAAAATGTGATTATATCATCAATGCATTATGAAATAATATAACAAATTCAACAAATAACCAAAAAGGCATAAAATAAAATTTAATACCTAGAATTGGTGAATGTGGATAAAGATTAGGCAAATGTGATATCATAGAAAGCTCAAGAAAGAAGGATTTCAATATCAGGTTCGGTATTGGTATTATGAGTTGGAATATGATGAGAAATTTTTTAAGAAGCCACTTTATTCAGTAAGATGGAAATCACTATGATGTTGATTAATGGACTCTCATGGAATACTGGGAGCAGTGGAAGGAAAGAATGGGCAGTAGGAAGTCAGTAAGTACAGACAATCTGGTGGCGTTTGACTATGAGGTCAACAACATAAATAATTTGATTGTGTGGCAAACAATCCAATTTCTTTAGAATCTACTTTCAAATAACAAATTTCAAAGATTGTGCACTAATGATTCTATTATTTATAAAATTTGTTATTTCTTTCTTTAATTCACCAGTAGCTGAGCAGCTGCAAGGTAGAAAGCATTTTACCAAAGGATTCCAAGAAGATCTAAATTCCATTCTATCTATGAAGAGTTTGTATTCTAGTTCTGGAAATTAAAATAGTTAAAATATAGAATAGAAGGTTTAGGGCTGCAATAATTTTTTGTCCTGACAAAAAAACACATAGCAGCAGTATATTTCCCATAATTATTTCTTGCAGGCCATAGTTTAAAGCTGATCCCAGCAAAATGCACACTAATGCTTTTTAAATTGTATTGTGTCTAGAATATAAAGGTAGGGATATTAAATATGTTATACCATGATAATGTGTAATGTCACTAAACAAAAGGCAATTATTTAAGCACTTTAGGCAGTAATAAAATGAAACTGTAAATCTTTCAAGAAAAATTGTTGGTTATTCAGAATTCCTGTTTACATATCACAAGTCTCATTCCTTCGGTAAATATCGACCTAGTTTTAGTAACATTTTTGGAGAGTACAAATAAATCAAAATCTTCAAACTTCAGAAAGAACAGAACTGGATTAGGAAAACAAAAATTGCAAAAGTAAAGTTGGAAAATTAAGTATTGATAGTTCAGATAAATTGGTGCAAAACTGTTAATTACAAATATAAATTTTAAAAAAATTTTTTGACTACCGACCTTGTGTAAGTTACTATGATGTGAATTGGGAGAAATACATAAAGGAGTAATAACAGTCTGTCCAATCACATTTTATAATCTAAAGTCTCAAGCATTTCTTGTAGTGTGGATCTCTGGGATGAATTATCTCAGTTTTGGCTTATCTGAAAAAATGACTCTATCATTATCGTTGAAGAATATTTTTGGTAGACATAGAACTCTGATTTCTTTTAACACATTAAAGATGTAATTCCATTTTCTTCATTTTTTGTTCTGATGAGAAACAAGTCCACACAATTCATACTGCTGTTCCCTTAAATGTAATATATATATTTTCCCTCTTGCTACTTGAGATACTCTCTTTATCTTTGATTTTCATTAGCAATTTGATTATGATGTCCCTAGATGTACTGTTTTTGTATTTATCTTATGTGGAGTTAGCTAAGTTTCTTGTTTTTCATCAAACTCGTGAAAATTTTGAAAAATTTATCCAACATTTATCTCTGCCCTATTCTCTCTTTGTAGAACTCCATTCACCTGCATGTCAGACCTCTTAGTTTATAAGACTATGCTCATTATTTTATAACCTTTTTCTCTTTCTTCAGATTGTAAAATTTCAGTTGATCTATGTTCAAGTTCACTGGCCCATCTGTTACCTCCAGTCTGCTTTTAAGTTCATTGAAATATATTTATTATAGCATCTTTAAAAACTATGTCTATTTCCAATATATTGGCCATTTCCAGTGATTTTCTATTGAATTTTAAAATTTATTGACAATGGGTCATATTTGGTTGCTTCTTTGAAGTCTAGCACCTTTTGTTGCATGTTAGACATTGTGAAGCAAAGTTGCAGAAACTGTGCATTTTGTTATCTTCCTATGAAAATGTTTTTGTATTCTAACAAACAGTTAAATTACTAGTCACTCTCCTTGATTTTGTGGAGGTTTTGTTTAATAATTTGTTATATTGTTTTAATATCTGAAATGTATTCTTTCAATGACTGATCTTTTGCTAAATCTAGCTGAAATATAGTGGGGACTGGCTATAAGGCGGAAAAAAACCGCTCATGAATTGAAGAACTTTAAAAATGTACATTCAAACTGAGAGAGAAGGGAAGAAAGAAAGCCTGCAGCTGTTCCATTGCCCATAGGATTAAACACATTCTCCTGAGACTGAGATACATCACCCTTCCTATTCTTATGCCAGGGAATCTTAAACAGATTTCTCATCCCTGTTATATTCTGCTAATATCCAGCGGCAGAACCTAACTCATTGCAAGACTCAGAGCTTTTGCAATGCTGTTTTCTACACCAGGGATACTCTTGTAGCTAATGTCTTTCAAACACTGTTCATATTATTCCCTCATGAAACTCCACCTAATTCTATCAAATTAAATCTTACACCCTGAGATCTTTCACAATACTTTTTAAAAAATATCTTTATTGCAGGTTTTAACTTACCTTATTAGTTCTGGAGTTCTTGGTGAGCATTAATTAATTTATTCAGCAACAACTATTGTGTGTACAATGTATCTGGCATTGGTCTGGGTTCTCAGAATGGAGGAGTGAAAGCAATAGAAACAAATTCTGGCTGGGCACTGTGGCTTATGCTTGTAATTCAAGGTGTGATTGTGAGGCCGAGGCGGTGGAGGGGTGAGGTATCATTTGAGACCAGGTGTTCAAGATTAGCCTGATCAACATAGGTAGACCCCCATCTCTCCAAAAAAAAAAAAAAAAAATAGCCAGACGTGTTGGCACGCATCTATAGTCCCAGTTCCAGTTACTAGGGAGGCTGAGGTGGAAGTATCGCTTGAGCTGGAGTTAGAGGCTGCAGTGAGCTATGATGGCAACATAGCACCCCTCCCTTGGTAACAGAGCCAGACCGTGTCTCCCCATCGCCAAAAAAAAAAAAAAAAAAAAAAAAAAAAAAAGAAGGAATAATTTCTGTTCTCAGTCTAGTGGATCATGTAGGTAGATCTTTTCTTCAGGAGTACTAGCTAGTAGCTACAGCTTATGAGAATGGACTTTGGAATTAGATTGCATTGCTTGAAGCCCATCTCTACTGTTTTTGAGGTATGTATCCTTAAGCAAGTTACTTAGATTCTCTGTGTTCCATTTTCACCACTTGCTAAATGTGGGTAACATTTGGTAGGTTTTTTTATGAGGATAAAACGAGTTAAAATGTGAAAAGCATTTAGAATGGTGCTTGGCATATTAAATCTCAATACATATTTGACATTATGAGTTTTGTCTCTCCCACACCTATATAATTTTAAAACGTAATAGGTGATAACTACATACTGTTGGATGAATGAATAAATAAATGAATGAAAATCTATGCTTCTGGATTAAAAAATACACAGCATATAGCAACATTTTATACTGCTTCTCTCTTTTCTATGTTTTATAACAGAAGCTCTGGCTAGGAGGTGTTATAAGCAGAAAATGGCTGAACTACCTTAATTTTATTTGTTAATATAATAACCGAATTGACCCCTTCTTTACTGCTATGGTCATATTTGCTCATCTATTCTTTCAACAAAATTGTTTTTGTGCTCTTCCTCATTAAAAACAAAAATGTGACATTCCTTTACATCAGGAATTGACATGCCAGATGAGAAAGTGATATATATTTAATTATATATAATAAAATCTAGTATACAAGGAGTACATGAGGGAATAGAATGAATCACACATTTAAAAGCATACATAAACTACTTTAGCATATATTAATTTAAATAATATGAAATTACCAACATTTTTGACTATTCAAATGGCAATTTGATACAGGTCAAAATAACAGACAATGAAAAATATATTCCATGTATCAGAATACTATGTCAGTTTAGAAGAGAGAAATCTTTCAACCAGGATGATCAAATAAGACTTTAGAAAAGGAGTCAATTAGAATAGATTTGAAGAAAAAGGTAGAGGCGGGGCAAGTGGTTGAAGGCAGTGATTCACCAAATGTGGTTCCACAATTTTAAATGAGCGTAGGAAATAATGACCAGAAAACAGCTAACCTGAAAAAATAATGGTCAGGTATTTTTGTTAAATAGTTATTTTCAAGGAAGATGGTGGAGAGAGGGTTCTCATGTTTGTATGCTGGATAACAACCTATCACAAAAGACTGCAGAATTCACAACTTGCACAAAGGCTGTTACCATCTTACACAAGAAACACTTCTGCAAGGACATCTGCCCAGCAACTGCCTGTCCAACCTCTGACTGACATCACCTTTGTTACTGATTTTTGTAGCCAAAGATAATGATTTTAAAACAATTATGTAACCCTCTTCTTTTTTCCTTTAAAAACTTTTGTCTTTCTCTACCTCCCTGAAAACACACATAGTTTACTATGTGTATTCCATTGCAATGCTTTATTCCCCAATAAATATCTTTTCTTTTTCAAAACAGTTATTTCATTTCATTTTCTTTATTTTTCCCACACTGTCTAACTCCCTGAAGTTGTAGGGATAAAAAGGAGAAAATAGCAGCTCAAGGCAAAGTATCTCCAACTAATGAAGTAAACATTCCTACAAATTAGGTTTTACAGACCTAATAGTAATTGCAAACATCTTAGTATGTGTTCTATGTGATAATATTTCCCACAGGAAAATTTTACTTAATATAACTTGTAAAAGTCCAAGTGACTAATCTGGTTTTTCAGTATTGTATTGCATAGCACTAAAATATTCTCTATTAAGTCAGCAAAATTAAATTTTATTTTCTTGATTTACTTAGACAATTCGTTTAATGAAATTCAACAGCATACATTTTTTCAAAAAAACTTTTATACTAACAAGGTTTTATTGATCAATAATGAAACAAGCATTGAATTCTAAAATAAGCAAAATACATAAACATCTGTTCAATAAAGAAGAAAAAGCAACTGCTAATTAACTTGCTTAAAGCAATTTATTTTTATTTTTTATTTTGTTTATAATTTCAACTTTTATTTTAGATTCAAGGGATACATGTGCAGGTTTGTGACATGGCTGTATTGCATCATGCTGAGGTTTCTGGTACAAATGATCTTGCCACCCAGGTAGTGAGCATAGTACCTGACAGGTAGTTTTTCAGCCCTTAACCCCTCTCCTGCTCTCCCTACTACGGTAGTCCCCAGGATCTGTTGTTCCCATCTTTATGTCTATGTGTACCTAACATTTATATCCCACTTATAAGTGACAATATGTGGCATTTGGTTGTCTGTTCCTGTGTTAATTTGCTTAGAGTGATGACCTGCAGCTGTGTTCATGTTGCTGAAAAGGATACAATTTTGTTCTTTATATGGCTGCGTAGTATTCCACGGTGTATATGTACCACATTTTCTTTATCCGAGTCCATGTTTATGGGCACCTAAGTTAATTCCATGTCTTTGCTATTGTGAATAGTGCTGCAATGAACATACAAATGCATGTCTTTTTGGTAGAATGATTTATTAATATTTTCCTTTGGGTATATACCCAGTAATGGGATTACTGGGTTGAATGGTAGTACAACTCTTAGTTCTCTGAGAAATCTCTAACTTCTTTCCATAGTGACTGATCTAATTTACATTCCCACCAACAGTATATAAATGTTTCATTTTCTCCACAACCTTGCCAGCATCTGTTCCTTTTAAAATAATAGCCATTCTGACTGGGGTGAGATGGTATCTCATTGTGATTTTGATTTGCTTTTCTCTGATCTCTGATGATTAGTGATGTTGACCATTTTTAAAATATTTTTGTTGGCTGCTTGTCTGTATTCTTTTGAGAAGTATCTTTGGGTCCTTTGTTCACTTTTTAATGGGATTGTCTTTTGCTTGTTAATTTAAGTTCCTTATAGATTCTGGATATTAGATTTTTGTTGCATGCATAGTTTACAAATATTTTCTTCCATTCTGTAGGTTATCTGTTTACTCTAACTACATACATTTCAAGGAATCAGCTCTTTGTTCAAAATACTTCATTTAACAGGAAAATAACAGAGCTTCAGGACGCTCAATACTTAAAGCACTGCATGAAGTTAAAAAACAGTGTGAATTTAAAAGAATAATATGCGGTAAAATTTCATGCTTTAAAATACAAGAAATTTGAACACTAAAGATAGATTGCTGATACTTCTCACTTGAAGGCTTGGGTTTATGATTTTTTGAAGTGGAAATTTCAAATGATGTGTATGTTATTTATGATAACGCCACTTAACTAAGGGAGAATTATTATTATATTTTCATATTAATTGGAATGCCTTTAATACTGATAGTTATTTTTGTACTTGAATATAATGTGAAAATAAGCAAAATACCTATTTGTTTTTTCAAATAAATTTTATTATGTATATTTGGGATTGACAACATGATGTTATACAATATAAATAGATAGTAAAATAGTTACTAGAGTATACTATATATATTAATATCTTTCATCTCATATAAGTACAAGGGCAGCTAAAATCGACTTATTTAACAAAAATTATTAATACTATACTATTTTGTTAACTTTATCCTCATGTACATTTGATCTCTAAACTTGTTCAACCTACATATCTGCTGCTTTGCATTCTTTGACCTGCATTTCCTCATTTCCTTTTCCCCCATACCTGCTCCTAGTAACCACTGTTTCATTCTCTATCTCTGTGTATTTGACATTTTAAAATATCTATCTATCTATGCATCTCACACATAAGTTTAATCATACAATATTTTTCTTTCTGTGTCTGGTTTATTTCACTTACATGATGTGCTGCAGATCCATCCATGTTTGTAGCAAATGGCAGGATCTCTTTTTTTAGGCTGAATAATATTTCATTATATATATATATATAATATATATATTATTGGCTATTGTGAATAATGCTGCAATGAACTGTAAATGCACATACAAAGTGGTAATTTCATCTCTTTTGAATATATATTAAGAAGAGAGATCGCTGGGTCATATGACAGGGTTTTTTTGTTTGTTTGTTTTTTGAGACAGAGTCTCTGTCACTCAGGCTGGAGTGTAGTAGCATGATCATGGCTCACTACAGCCTCGACCTCCCAGGCTCACACAGTTCTCCCACCTCAGCTTCCTGAGTAGCTGGAACCACAGGCGTATGCCACCATGCCTACATAATTTATTTTTTTTAGTTTTAGTAGAGGCAAGGCCTCGCTGTGTTGCCCAGGCTGCTCTTGAACTCCTGAGCCCAAGCTATCCTCCAGTCTAGGCATCTCGAAGTGTTGGGATTGCAGGCATGAGCCAGCACACCCCTGCCGACAGTTTTATTTTTAATCGCTTTAGGAACCTTCATACCGCTTTACATTATGACTGAACTAATCTACATTCCCAGAGTTCCCTTTTCTCCACATGCTTGCCAACCTTTATTACCCCTTGTTTTTAATTGCCATTGTTATAGGTGTGAAGTGATATCTTCTAGTGGTTTTAATTTGCATTTCCCCGATTAGTGATGTTGAGCACCTTTTCATATATCTGTTGGTTATTTTTGTAACTTTTTTGGAGAAGTGTCAGTTCAGGTCCTTTGTCCATCTAAAAATTGCGTTGCTTTTCTGCGATTGAGTTGTAAGAGTTGTTCATACATTTTGGCTATTAACCCCTTATCAAATATGTGGCTTGCAAGTATTTTTTCCCATTTCATGCATTACCTTTTTTTCTGTTGCTTGTTTCCCTTGCTGTGCAGAATACTCATTTTTTAAAGAAAATGTCATATTACTGCTAACATAATATGCCCTGTCTAAAGTAGTAATTCAAAAATTATCCCAATATGCCAAATAATCTAAACATTGTTCTCTATTCCCTTACAGCTAACAGTTCTAGTCCTAAAAAAATTATAAATAAAAGTGAATCTACTTGCTATTGGTGATTTTACAACAAACTAATGAGATAACACTATTTTGATGTTGTGGAATCACCTTTAAACTGAGATTTAAGGGACCTTTTTTCACCACCTGGGCAATGAGGGGCTTAGATTAGATTGTCTTTATCAGATACCAAGTTTCATGATACTAATGTTAAATTCACAGAGATTCTGAAGCTACTGTAACAATGGCTTAATAGAAAACACAAAGCTTCAGCAAGTCACCATGACACGTGTATACCTGTGTAACAAACCTGCACGTTCTGCACATGTATCCCAGAACTTAAAGTAAAATAAAAAAATTTAAAAAAAGAAAACACGAAGCTTATCTTTGCCAGAAGAAAAGCTAGATGTCTTGTCTATTTCTTCTGTTTCTTTTGTTTCTCATAGTTTATCCGCAGCCTGTACACAAATCTTGTATTTGGAGAAAAAATCTATTCCCATGACATGAAAGCAAACCCTCTAAGAATTTTAAAGATTCAAACAAAGTTATATGTAAAATATACAATGTGTTATCATGACAAAGAAGGTTTTCTTTCAGTAAAGGAACATTGGTTTAATATTAGAACCTTTATCAATATACTTAACCACACAAAGATAATAAAGAATAAAAATAATATGACCATCTCCATAGACGCATAAAAATTATTTGACAATGTTCAACATTCATTAAGGATTAAAAATTTTCTACAAATTAGCAATGAAAGGAAGTCTTTGTTATTGGGTAAGAGATATTTACAAAAAAAAAAAATCCCCTCATGGTTAACATCATACTTAATGGCAAAATATTCAACACATTCCCCTTAGGTTGGAACAAGACAAGGAAGCCACCATAACCACTCCAATTCAACATTGTACTATAGGTTCTATATAGTGCAAAAATCATGAAAAAAGCATAAAAATTGATAGTAGGGAGGTGAAACAGAAGACATGATTGTGTATACATAAAAATCTATTAATATTTATAAATAAATTATTAGAAATTAATCTAGCAAGGTGGCTAGGTCATATTTAATACACAAAACTAAATTGTATCTCTCTATGCTAAAAACAGGATAACTCTAAAATGTTTATAACAGCACAAAAATATCTAACTCCTAACCATAAATCTTCCAATTGATGTGCTAGACTTCTACAATACAGATTACAAAATATGGCTGAGAGAAGTTTAAAATAACAAATGAACAGAGAGAACACCATGTTCCTGAGTTGGCAGACTCAGTACTTGTAGTAGGCAGAATTGTATTTATTGATTTATTATTTGAGACAGAGGGTTGCTCTGTTGCCTAGGCTGGAGTGCCGTGGCGCACTCATGGCTCACTGCAGCCTCAACCTCCTGGGCTTAAGCAATCCTCCCATATCAACCCTCTGAGTTGCTGGGACTACAGGCATACACTACCATCCACGCCCAGTTAATTTTCTTTTCTTTTCTTTTCTTTTCTTTTCTTTCTCTTTTCCTTTCTTTTCTTTCTCTTTTCTTTTTCGTTTTCTTCTTTCTTTTTCATTTCCTTTCCCTTTCCTTTCTTTTTCTTTCTTCTTTTTTTTTGTTTTTTTTGAAATGGGGTTTCACCATTTTGCCAAGGCTGGTGAGCTTCAACAATCCACCTGCTCCTGAGCTCAAGTAATCCACAAGCTTCAGCCTCACACCTGTCACACTAGGATTACAAGTGTGAGCCACTGTGCCCAGCCTAGTAGGCAGAATTTTCAAATGAGCCCTAATGATTTACAACCTTGCATAATCTACTCTTGACTGTAGGCAGGACCTTCAATCTGCTTCTAACTGTTAGAATATGGAAAAGGTGATGGGATATCACAGACATAATTATGTATTGTTGAGTGACAAAGGTGAAGGGATTTTGCAGATATACTTAACTAATCCCAAATTAGCTGAAGCTGAGTTAAGCAAAAGGGTGATTGAGGCGAACCTGATTCATCAGGTGAGTCCTTTAAAGAGGGTCTTGATGACAGAGAAGAAAGTCAGAGACTCTTCTGATCATGGAGAAGCAAGTCGCCATGAGTTCTACGTGTTCCAGAAGCAAATACTGACAACAGGACCATGAGCCTCAACTGAGACCCCAGACCCTGCCAACAATTTGATTGAAAGTTTGTGAGCCCTGGACAGAGAATCCAGATAAATTGTGCCCAGATTTCTGACTATGGAAACTGTGAGATAATAAGTGAGTGTGTTGTTTTGGTTTCCTAAATGTGTGGTAATTTGTTCTGTAGCCATAGAAAATTAAAACACTATTTAAAGATTTAAAACCTAACCCAAATTGATCTATGGATTAAACACCATCCAAATCAAAATCCTAGTATTTTAAAATTAAAATTAAAATTCTAAAATTTATAAGGAAACGCACAGGATTTATGTGAGTCAAAGACATTTTAAAGAAGAATAAATCTGGATTACTAATACTACCAAATATCAAGACACATCATAAAGCTACAGTAATTGTGAATGTGTGGTACTGATGCAAGAATAGATGTATAGATGAATAAAATACAATAGACAGTCCAGAGATGGGCCCACACATGTATGTTCATCTGTTTTGCAATAGAACACCACTGAAATTTGTGGTGACAATTATTGTCTTTTCAATCAATGGTACTAGGTCAACTGGATATTCAAAAGTAACATTAACCTTTACACATAAAAAATAATTTGAGATGTATCATAGATATAAATGTAAATGGCAAGATAATAAATCTCCTAAAATGAAAATAGGAAAAAGTTTTCATGTGCCTGATGTGTACAAACATTTTTGAAACAGTTCACAAAAAGCAAACCATAAAAGAAAACATTGATAAACTGTTTTTTTATGATACAAAGATATATGTTCCACCAAGGACATTATTATGAGAGTGAAAAGATAAGCCATTGACTAAAATAAGGTAATTGCCTCACATACGAACATCAGATAACTCATTTACAGAATATATATCCTATTCAATAAATAATCAGTCAACACGATTAAGATTAAGAAAATCAACCAATAAGAAAAAGATAGATCTCAATTTTATAAATGGGAAGAAGAAAAAACATTACAAAAAAAGAGGAGGTTCAGGTGTCCAAAAATTAAAACATGAAAACATGCTCAGCATCATTAGTCATCAGGGAAATGCAAATTAAAAGTGTAATGATGTAAGGAGATATTGCACAGAATCTAGAATTGTTAAAATTAAAACAAGGACAATGCTAAGTACCATCTTTTTGCAACTTGCCTCTTAAAAAGAACTTGGGTATAAGGTATGATTCAGGTTCTTGATTTGCGATTGAATTTTAGTTGGTAATATTAAGTCCTATTCTTTCCTCTTTTTCTACATGTTAATATATGCATTGGACATTGCAGATATTAACTAGTTAGCCTATTGAAAGAAAATTTGTGTTTCCTCAGGTTAACAACAGAAACTATGGTGCTCTTCAGTACAATGAAGAGAAGAATCAAACATGTTAGGAGAAAAAGCTCATGAATATCTTTTGGTGAGACAATTCACTTATAATGTGTTACTTTCTATGAAAAGATGTGAAGAAATTTTTATAGATATCATGTCCTGGGAACTGATTATTGCACTTCTGTGTAAGAGTTCTTAGTTTTTTTATTGGTAGTAGTGCTGTTATTTGTTTTCATTCTCTTTTCACTTGTTTGCTTGTATAAAGGACATTAAAAAAAAAAGGAGTAAGTATAACGGCGGATTACTTCCACAGAGCAATGTCTTATTACTGCAGTAGTCTATAAGGGCTGCTACTTGTGTGTTCTGCCCTCTCAAAGTATAAGAATCTTAACCACAATTTCCATGAAACTCCCTATCCTCATAGGAGTCTAAAATAACATTAGAAAGTGTTCTTTGATTAAAATTATGAGAAATTGAATGAGAACGATTCAACTGGCACTACAGAAAAAAACTTTGCTGCACAGTTAAGTATAATTAAGTAACCAACTATAAATAATTTAATGATTTCCCATGCTCATTATTAAAGCGCTTGCTCAGGTCCTTAGACATAAAGATAGGGAACTGTGTTTGTAGAGTGTCTTTTCTCCCCTTGTCCAACCTCTGCCGATCTCTGTATGTTCCATTTCCCTCCAGTCCCACTAAGCTCTGATACAGTATTGCTTCCTTTTATAAGGGCTTTTATTACTAATAGCAAAAGTGATACGTCTATGATATATTTTATCCTTTTTTTGAACTATAAGATTCTCTTGGGTATAGCTGGGTGAATCATTCATAGACATTTAACTTCAGCTGGTACATTAGATTCTATTTTTCAGGAACTTGAAACTGTGATTCAGAGACAGGTAGGCAGTCTTTGTATGTAAATCAATCTGAAGCTATAAACTCAGGAACAATGAGGCTCCTGTGTATGGAAATTCATGCTAGTTGAAGAACTCTAGACATAGAGCATAGTAGGGGTGTGTGTGTGTGTGTGTGTGTGTGTGTGTTAGGGGATGATATAAATATTGATTCTTGTAGTGATTTATTCCAACTATAAAAATAACTTCTTTAAACGTTCATTGCTATAAAATGTAGGCATACTCAGGGGTTCCAATAATGTGTGCTACTACATTTGGGAGCGTAAAAATCGTTTTTATAAGTAACATCATCATTTTTAGGATTAAAAGAGTTAATACAGATAAAAGACTTAAAACAGTTTCTGACAAATAATAGACACTCAATAAATATTGTCTAATATTATCATTATGGAAAGCTGAGTTGATTGAAGTGACACACAACCTCTTAAAAAAAGAGATAAGGGGAAATGGAAATGACAAGACAAGGAAAAAAGAGACATGATGTGTTCATTAGAATACGTGAACATTTTGTCTTGCCAGTGCATGAGTGTCAGAAGAGTAGAAAATAAAACTGCACAGTGGCTCAGTACCTTAATAGATAGTTGAGTAACTATAAAAAAGGAAGATTTCATCCCTTCAATTTTCTGAAATGTGCTTTTTTTAAAAAAAAATCACCCACTTTCTTTTAATCCCTTTAAGTATAGAGCCAAAAAATGTTGCGTTGGAAAGTGTATCAGGAGCACATGCAGCCTGAGAAGCAGAAGTGTTTATTCAGTTCATTTGATAAAGTAGTTTGTGAAATTGCTGGACTGTAGTTTACATTGCCAGATCAACTGTTGCTGAATAGTTAGTTTATAAATTTTTGCATGGGAAAAACGAAGGAGGATAATAGCAAAGAATTGTTTGGACCAAGATATATGATTTGGCTGTCCGTACAAGCCAAACTCAGGACACAAAATGGCAATGCTCTAATTCAGTTACGTAGAACAAATATCCTAGAATTTTTTTTTTCTAAGTTACAGCATATAATCTTGCCTTCTATATTTTAGATTGTGTACTAATAAAGTCATCAAATAAAATGCAAATAAAGCAAAAATAGTAGAAGAGAAATATTATCTAACTTTTATTTATCTTTTATTGTGTCAGAATCTCTGCTAAGTGCATTACACATGCTACTTCTTTCAATTCTACAGCCACTCTTATAAGGCAGCCTGCAGAGGATGTTGATTTTGGCATCCTCAGCCATGATTTCTGTCTCTTCCCCCATTGAGAAGTCGCTATGTGGTTTAAGACTGAACCTACTCCAGATGCACACTTTGGTCTAAACCAAAATAAGAATACTCCTTTCCATTCTTATTTTCTTTCTGCCATAGAATCTTTTTTTTCTTTCTTTCTTTCTTTTTTAATTGAGACAGAGTCTCTTTCTGTTGCCCAAGCTAGAGTGCAGTGGTGGTGTGGTCATAGCTTACTGCAACCTTGAGCTCCTGGGCTCAAGCCATCCTTTCACCTCAGCCTCCTGAGTAGCTAGGACTACAGGGATGCATCACTACACCAACTAATTTTATTTTTTAATTTTTTTTTTTTTTTTTTTTTTTTTTTTGTAGAGACAGGGACTGACTGTGATGCCCAGGCTTATCTCTAACTCATGGCCTCAAGCAATCCTCTTGCCTCAGCCTCCCAAAGCACTTGGATTACCGGATAAGTGGTAGACATGTTTTTAAAGGTGGGTATGTGCCTGTAGGTAGGTAAATCTGGATGAAACTTGGGGCCTTGTATTTGAGGGTTGAGGGAAGAGTATGTCTCTTTTACTCTAAAAGGAATAGTGTGAGATATGAGGCTCACAACTATTGCAGCCGTTTGGCTTCCCCTTGGTGAGCCAGCATTGGCACAAACCTTAAAAAAATGAAGCCAAGGCCAATGATGAAAGTGTTCTTGAAATTTCTGAACTCTCTACTTACATGAGCCAACACATTTTGGTTATATCTGGTTTGAGTAGAATTTTGTGAAACTTATAACTAAGCATCCTAAATGAGTCATAGGCATATTCTTATCCCTACTACACACATGGAGAAAGCAAGATTCAGAAATGTTATGTCATTGCCTAAGAAAATAAGTCCTAGAACTAGGGTTTGGATACTGTAAGCCTGAACTACAGAGCCATGGTGCTTAACTGATAAAGTAGACGGCCTTCCTTAATAATAATGGGACACATTATAGAATTTACTATCAGCATATTCAAGGAATTTTAAAGAACAGTTTCTTATTATTTCTTTACCTAGTTGATAACATTTTGATGGTGAGTTTTTAAAATTTAGTTTCTTTGGGTGAAGTGAAAGAAAGGATTGAGATAATTATTTGGATGTATTGAAATGTAAATACTTGGGTTACTCTGTCTAAAAAAGGAATTTTGAAAGCATGAATGATCATAATAATTGTTCCGTATATCTAACTTGGAATCATTGTTGGGCTCCTGAGTGTTCTCTATATTTGATGCATTGAACAGTCTGCTTGAGGAGGTATGGAAACAGTAAGAGTATAGAGGATTAGAAGTATGGAGGTCTTTGATTGAATTCGGGTAAGTCCCTGAAGGGCTCTGTGATACTGATCAGTCCATGAGCCTCTTAGTATTTTCTTCTATTAAAAAATTACTTAATATTTTTCTCACCTGCTTGTTGAACAGATGAAATGTGATACTAGATTCATGACTGGCAAAAATATAATAACTCAATAAATGATATCTAAATCAAACCATCAAAAATTTTGTAAATTATTAACATTATAGGGCCTATTAGAATGCCCAATATTTAAAAATTCTTCAAGCACTTGTGTTCTTCAGATAAATGATGTTGGTAATATATTCATGCCTTCTCAACAACATAGAATAGCACTAAGAGCAAACTGATAGTTTTATTGGCTACATTTGCATATTTTATCACCCTCAAAATTCCATTTTTATTTTATTTTGTTGCATAGTTTATGGGAAAGGATATTGACTTTGTAATCATAGAACTTATAAAGTTTAAATCTTGACTCTGACTCTTACTAACCATACACATTTAGAAAGTTGCTACCTTCTCTTGCATGGTTTTCTGCAAATAATTTTTTTTTTAATTCTGTGGAGTAAAAGAGGGAATGACAATAGATAACTTCAACCACAATAAAAACATAAATAATCTGCAAAATGCCTTACATAAATTAGTAGTTACTTTGATGTTCATTTCTGTTTGTCCCTCCTGCCTATCTTCTCATTGTCACTAGACAACACTTCAGAGTATTCTTTTATGTATGGAGGGATAAGCACCTTTTAACTTATTCTCTTTGAAATCTGAGAAAATTGGGAAATCTAGAGTATGTCCCATCAGAACATGCTGACAATAATTCAAAGTGAGGTTTAAAACTGAATCAAACAACATTTCCTCCTATGTTTCAGACAAATTAATTAAATTCTCCTAAATACCATTGGAAAATATCTCTTCAAAAACCTCACCTGGCTTAAGAAATTCAGGTCCTTTTGGAAGTCTTTGTTTAATTTTTCTGCAAAATTTACAACCAAAATTTTCATAATCACTAGAATGCAAAGATTATAATTGCATGTTATTTTTGCTGCATGTGCATGCTTACACACACACACAGAAACCATACCTGATATAATGTATCTAAATTATACAGAATCAAAATATTTTATTTATATATATATTAGAATTTTTATCTTAAAAGCATGAATAATTGCCTTAGTTCTCCATTTTTCATGTGCTTCAATCAACCTTAAATTTCATTCTTTAACTTTTATTGCCATTGTAATAGACTAGGACTACATAGTATATGTTAAAGAATTTCATTCTTTAACTTTTATTGCCATTATAATAGACTAGGACTACATAGTATATGTTAAATATGTTTTAAAAAGTGCTTTATAATGCATTATCTTCACCAAGGTAAATTGTAGTTCTCTTTTAAACAAAAAAATGATGTGCAGAATGATAATAAGTTAAATGTTTATTTTTATGATGTCCTATTTCCATTACAAACAACAAAGATCTTGAGAAATAAAAGATCAAGAGAACAAAGCAATAGTCTAAAAGAAAAGCTGAGCAGGTGCAGAATAATACAGTATTCAGGACAGGGTAATGGTAACCTTTTCCTTTGGGCATTTGTGGCTTATATATTAAGCATTAGTGCAGTGTCTGTGAGAGATTGACTTATACAAAGAACACTAAATTGGAAGTAAAGGCCCACTTAAAGGAAAGGTATATTGGGTAGGGACTATCTATCATCTGTGCTCCCGAGATCGGTTCTAACAAGGGACGATATTAGTATGCAGGCATTTGTGTTTCATTTCTTTTCCAGTTTTTGTTCTTGGAATTAGGTATCCCCATGAAACTCATTAAACCTCCTATTTCTGCAGCCGACACTCCACTCAGGCATGAATAATCTAAGGGGTAAATGGAATGTTGATATAAATATGCAAGCGTTTTTGATGAAACATAACATAATAGTAACTAAGAAACTGAAAGAGACTCATAAGCACGAAAAAGAACATTATATTACTTTATTATGTGTAGTTATGGGAAACTCTAATCTGAGTTTTAAATGCTTGTTGAAATACATGTTAGAACTCTCTAAAATTGTTGAGTGCTCATACAGATGTAAGACAGTATTAATATAAATATTTAAGCATGAGGATAAGAAAAATCAAATAAATAATTGTATATTTATTTTCCTCAATCACCTTTAAAACAGGGTCTTACATACAAGGTAACCATGGGAGAAGGAGTCAGTATTTAACACATTCTTTGGGGATATTTGGATATCACTCTGAAAGAAAGAAGCAGGGATTCACATATTTGTGAAAACAGAGAAAGTGGACCATCCACTCTGAATGAGTAATTGTGTAATATATCTCAAGGAAACGAATTCCAAAAAAAAGATTTTGTAAACTGACAATTGGCACAACAATTAACACTCGTCACGCTGGCAAAAATTAATGATTCATAACACTCGTAAGGAAGTAGAACTCATACTTTGTTGGTGATAGTGTCAATTTGAAAAATTCCTTAGGAGAGTAATTTGGCAATAGCTAGTGAATTCGAAAATAAGCACACTCTTCACTTCGGTATCTTCATTCTGGGTGCTGCCATAGAGATTCATGTGTTCATCTGAAATCCGGTGAAAAATTGGTTTCAGTGTGGATGCTGACATAACAAAAATAAATGAAATCTATTCCTTGTGGATTAAAGATTCAAATTTAAAAACCAAAGCTTTACCAAATGTTAAAAAATGCATAGGACATTTATTTTTCTTAATGGGCAGAGAAAAAAGCGCAACGAATACCACAAAACATGTATGAAAACTTGTGGAAATACACCGCGTTAAATTACAAGTTTTGTTTCAAAAAGGGAACTATCAACTAAAAGATGAATCTTAAACTTAAAAAAAAGAAAATACACAAGATATTGTTTTCCAATATATAAGATATATAAGACATATGAGCAGATAATTCACTAAAAATGATTTAAAAATATATTAAAAATGCTAAATCTTTAAAATGTTCTTACTATATCAAATGATAAATATGTGAGGTGATGGATATGCTAGTTAGCCTGATTTAACCATTTAACAATGTATACAGGTATCAAAACATCTCATTGTACTCTACTTATATATACAGCTATTTGTCAATTAAAAATGAAATAAAAATTTTCAAAATAAAAAATGCTAAACCTCATTAATAATCAGAGTTAAAAATTTAAATAACATTTCTGTACTATTTCACCTCCAATAAGTTGGCAAAATTGAAACAGTCTAATAATTAAAATGTGAGTAAATATATGTAGACTATTAATTCTCCTAAGATAGTAATGTGAATGTAAACTAACACAACAATTTTAGATAGCAGTGTGGCAACATTTAGCAACTTTAAGATGTGTGCACACTTTAACTAATTGCACTTCTAGGTCCCTCAGTAAAACTCTAGCACATGTGCTCGAAGTTACAGATACAAAATATTCATGAGTACTTAAAAAAAAATCTGATTAGCTTTTTAGTTATCACCTTATTTCTGAGTTTTTCTAAATGTAATTTCATGTTGTATTTTTCATGTATGTATTTCTTAAGTCATTTTTGGTGTCTTTTAGTTCATTTTAAAATAGTAGGTGTAGTTTTGGTATTTATTTATTTGCCTATGTATGTAGATATATATTATGTGTGTATGTATGTATCTAAAGCATGTCTTTTCTGGGGTCCTTTCATTGCATATTTCGTTCCTTATTCTATTTTTACCTATGGAATTCAGGTTTAATATTTTTGTCTTGTTTATTTTTGTGTGAAATTCATGTTCCTGGACTTTTAAAAGGCGTTTGATTCAGATGGGTTTTCTAACTTCGCAGAGCTGCCTCTTATGTAGTTTCCTGTAGTAGCTATAGTTCTGGGTTTTCTTTGTCTCTCAGTGCTTTCCAGTGGATACCTATTGGCTGTCTGGGTGCTCTTCTCTTCTCACACCCATCTGTGCCCTCACTGCTTCGCTCTCTTTCCCCCTTTCTTGGCACCCACCATTACAAACACATAGACGCGTGCACAGATCTTGTGGCTACTGCTGATTTGTCTCCCAATGCGTTTATGTGTCTTTCAATATACCTTGTCACCTGGTATTTTAATAAAAATTGCCTGTGGATTTGGTTTTGTCAACTAAATGCTTTTTCTGATTTTATGTGAGGATTTGGGAAGATTCAAAAACTAAGCTGTCACCGAAGCCTTTAAAAATACTAACAAAGGAAAAATTCAGCAAAGAGGAAAGTGGATAAATTGTGATATACAATAAACTACCACAATCTTTAAAATGAACTAATTAAATATACCTAAATCAATATGAAGAAGTTGTTTTAAAATGCTGGTCTTTAAATATCAATCTGACTGGGTACATCATATAAATCTTTCCCATCTCTTTCTTGTCACTTCTAAGAATAATTTAAAAGCAAAAAGGAAGTTTAAACAATATATGCATTCATTAGCTGCATAACAAACATAAAACTCAGCAGCTTAAAACTACAGTCATTTATTATTGCTACCACATCTGTAGGTTGGCTGGGCTCATCTGTGCAACTCTGCTTCAGGCTGTGGTGACTGTGACAGCTCTGCTTCTCCATTCATGTCTTTGTGTCACTTGAGGTAGTTATCCTTCATGTGTCTCTTATCCTCCCTGGACCAGCAAGCTAGCCAGGACATGGTAATGTCAGGGGCTAAAACATGAAAGTGGGAACTTGGAGATTGTCGAGATCTAGGCCTGGATCTGGCAGAGTGTCACTTCTACCCATACATCATTGGCAAAACCAAGTCATACAACATAGCCAAACCCCAGGTCAATAATGCCTATGACAAGAGGGTGGAGGTGGGGACAGGTGAATAAGTGGGATCAAAAATCCAATCTACCAAAACCTGCATATTCTATTTTTGGCAAATGTATGCTATAAAAATAACTCTCAGATTTAATATTTTATGTAAATCCTCCTAAAGCAATTGAGGTCAGATGAGAGCTTCATGGAATAAATCGAATAAGAAACATAGTGGATCCAGTGGCACTAGATCTCAGAGGGGGGAAAAAAATCCTGTAGGTAAGATTTATTCCCGAATCTAACAGTCAGATCCTTTCTTTGCCACCAAAGGTGTCAATAAATGCCCTCAAGTTCTCATTTAATTCTAAAGAGAAGTGGAGGCATAGCCTCAAAATGAATCACAGAAGCAAGCCATAATTGCGGGAAGCAGTCTGTCTCTGTCGCAGCAGCAATGAAGCAATCTTTAGTGTATGAAAACTGGATAGCCTGCAACTCTAAAGAATGCCAAAAATTTTAACAATTGAAGAATACTTACCAGAAAAATGTATAATTACAATGCAGGTGAAAATTGTGGCCTAAAATTTTACCATACATTTAAAAAATAATAAAGAAGTGACCTCTGCGAGGAATATATAAAAAATATTAGTAAAAAATCTACCAATGAATGTAATTATTTATTGTATTCTAAAAAATTGCTAATAGAAGAGATTTTATGTGTTCTCATCACACACACACAATGATAAATATAAGATAATCCATATGTTAATTTGTCTGATTTAGCCATTCTACAATGGATATATATTTCAAAACATGTTATACATGATGAACATAAAGAATTTGTATGTGTAAACTTAAAAAATAGTGCCAAAAATAAATAGAGGATTTATAGTGTGAGGTTTTCTAATGTTCTCTTGCTCAAATAACAATTATATTTTGAAGTTTCAAATTAGATCTTCCTAAACCATATAACATTTGAAAATGTATTATGCTGAGATTATGGTAACAATAAAACTATAGCAATGCAATTATATAAATATTTTAAATTATAAATGCCAATGGCTTTTTATAAAAATAAATACTTGTCTAGAATTGTTTTCTATTTTAATACTAAAAGTCAAATAAGTGGTAGAAGAAAACAGTAGAAAAAAATACGACAAGAAACTATGGGAATGCTTTTTCAATAAGTATTCTTTGAAATATCACAGAAAACAAATGAGTCTATTAAAATAATGAAGCTAAGATAAATATTTTATAATACATAAGATGAAATGTACATACTTATCTTCAAGATATACCAATCTAGAAGATATTACTTAGTTAATAACTTAAAAATTATTTTGAATTGTTATTCAACTCATGTCACAAGCCCCAAAGCAAAAACAACTTTTATGTTCATCACATATTTTATAAAGACAAAAAAAAGACAAAAAATGTTAGAAATCAAATGAGACAGCAGAGCTCAAAATCAAAGTAGGAATAAAAGAGCAAAATCATTTTAAGAATGTAGAAAAAAATGGGAAAAAAGGGAAATAGAAATCATGAAAAATAGAAATGAGAAAAATAAATACTATGGAATAGAAATAGAGACCTACTAGATATAGAGGGCCCAAGATATGATTCATGATGGCAATCTCTGAAAAAGAAAACTAAATTAATGGGTAGAAGAAAATATTTAAAGGTATAATTCAAGAAAACTTTCCTGAAACGAAGATTTGAAATCTACATACTGTAAGGGCAAACTCTGTGCCGGAAAAAACAACTAGGAACAAGCAATAATGAAATATACCAGTGTGCTAGCAAATTCACTGTACTGCAGTGATAAAGAAATCATCTTTGGGCTAATATGTAAAAGATCAAGTAATGTATATCAATCTAGGCACCCAGAAGTTGTTACTGTTATAAATATCTAAACAATTAGTGTAGCATCAACATTTGTAAAGAAAAAAGAAAAAAAAAGAAATCCATTAAAAGCACACAGGAAAAAGATATTAACTCAAATACACTAGAGGAAAGAGATGTTAATTCAATATTCTAAGTCTTATTTACTCACATGTATTTGTTGCTATGGATTTTCCTCTGAAAATTGTTTTATCTGTATGCCATAGGTTCTGATATGTAGTGTTTTTATTATTGTGGCTTTCAGATAATTCAGTACATTTGGTTTATAATTTTTCTTTGTCCAAGAGCTTTAAATGCTTTTTATCTTTAATATTTGATTGGGAGAGGCTTTGGTTTTCTGGTGTTATTATTAATTACTATTTTCATTGCATTGTAATCAGATAATCAGACAACATTGAGTGCAGTATTCCCACTTGGAGATATTCACTGAGTTTTTATTTATGTTACAGTATGTAATCAATTTTATTATCTTCATGGTGCAGGGTTATATATCTATACATACACATAGACATGTGCACATAGATACATACATAAATATACATACATATAATATCTGTTATTAATGTTACTAGGTTTAATAGATCTAAATACATAAGGGAATTTAGTAATTTTTTAGATGACATCTCAAATCAATGAAAAAATATATAGATTATTTAGAAAATGGTGTCAGGACAACTAAAAAATAACAATGTTGGATCCATTCCTCACACACTATATTATGATAAATTCCAAACAAATCAAAGATGAAATATAAAAAAGATAAAAATTTAGAAGAAAATATGTAGAATTTCAAAATAAACTGCAACAGAAAAGATTGATGAGTTTGACTAAAATTAAAATTAAAAAATTCTCCATAACAAAATGTCATAAGAAAACTCCAAAGGCAAATGATAAAGTGAGAAAAATATTTGTGGTTCACAATATTGACCAAGGGCTTATCATCTTAAGACATAAGGTTTTCCTGAACATTGATATGTCAAAATCTAATAACCCAATAAAAAATTGGGCAAAAGTGATAGAAAATACAAATGGCTCTTAAATATATGGAAAAATACTCAAGCTTGGTTATGACAGAAGAAATTCAAATGAAAATACATATAGATAGATTCTTTCACCCTTCAAATGGGCAAAAATATTAAAGTTCAATAATACAACAGAAATATTAACATATGTGGAAATTGGTATTCTCACATATTTCTGTTGGGAGTGCAGAGCAATTTAACAATATCAGTTACAATTCATACATATGTACCTGTTGAACTAGCAGTCTTATTTCCAAGAATTTATCCTGTAAATATAATCATGTAGGAAGCCCTTAATATGGGCCCCAGTGATCCTGCCTCATTGGGGATTTTCACACCTTTGTATAATTTTCATTCCCTTGAGTGGGTGTTGGACTTACTGACTTATTTCTAATGAGTAAAATATGGCAAAACCCATGAGATGTTGCTTCCAAGATTAGGTTACCAAGAATATGACTTGGGCTCTCTCTATCTATCTATCTATCTATCTATCTAATTTATCTATAATCTGTTTGTCATCCAACTGTCTATCACACTCCCCTCCCTCTGGCAGAATTATTAATAGCTCTGGAAGAAGAAAACTGGCATGTTGTGAGTGGTCCTATGGGGAGATTCACCTGACACAGAAGTAAGAAGTAAGACCACCCAACAGACAGTGAGGAACTAAGACTCTCAGTCCATTAACCTCCAAGGAACTGAATTTTGCCAACAACCACATGAGTGAGCATGAAAGCAAATTTGCCCCCAGTCAAACCTTCAGATGAGAACACAGACATGGTCAACCCCTAATTATAGCCTTGTAAGAGTTATTGAGACAGAAGAATATACCTAAACTAAGACTGAATTCTTGGCTCACAGAATTCATTATACTACAATAACTAATTCATATGTGTAAAATTATGTATATATTTGTTATATACTGTTGCATTATTTGAAATTGCTAAAACACAGAAACAACCTAAATATCTATCAGAAGAATAGCAGTTGAATATGTTAGGGGACATTCATAAGATGAAATGTGATACTACACTTAGAAAAAATAAGAATGTTCTTTATGCACTGATATGAAAAGATAATCCACATATAATTAAGTTATAAAAGCAATGTACAGAACAGTGTGTATATATAATTAAGTTATAAAAGCAATGTACAGAACAGTGTGTATACCACACTACCATTTGTTTATGCATTTAAAACATTTCTGGAAGGACACACAAGAAACTAGTAACCATGGGTACCTATTTTGGGGGACTGAGGTGGGTGGAAACTGGGTGTCTAAAGTACAGAGGTGGGAGGAGGACTTTTAACTCTGTAACATTTTTCACTTACTGACTATGAAACCATGTAAATAGATTAGCTATTCCACAAATTAGTTAATTGTTTAAATGCTTAAATGGAAAAATAAGTAAAATATATGTAACAGAAATGAACTTACTTTTTAAAAACAAAACATAATGTTGAACAAGAAATATAATACAATTGGGTATACATATATACCACATAGAACACAATTTGCTTTTTCTTGTTATTGTTATATAATACAATTATATAAAAATAATACAATTTGCTTTTTCTTATTGTTATATAAGCAAATATCAAATTACATATTATTGATTTCCCTGCTATTAAAATTTATACAAATATGTATAATTATTTTAATATTTATATTTTAATATAAATATCTGTATATATTGAATAAATACATATTCCATATATTAAATATATATTAAAATGTATTTTAATATCAGGCAAATAAATAATATGTAATTTATTGATATTTGCTTATATAGTAATAATTCAGAAGTATAATGGTAATGATGCTCAATTTCAAATTTAGGTTCCTGATTATTTTTGGAAAAAGGAGGTGAATAGGATTGGGAAAGGGGACCCAGGGAACTTCCACTGTATCTTTTATATTTTTATTTCAAATTAGGGCATATAGATTGAAAAAGTTCAGGCCAGGTGAAGTAGCATGCCTAGTGCTTTGGGAAGCCCAAAGCCCAGGTGGGAGGATCCTTTGAGCCCAGGAGTCTTCAGTGTGCTATGATCAAGCCACTGCACTCCAGCCTGGGCAGAAAGACCTCATCTCTAAACAAAAAAGAAATAGGAGAAAGCTCAAAGAAGAACAGATATATGGATATACTTAGTGATTTAAGGTAAATAAATTATTTTAGGAAAGTCATTTAAATATATTTTATATTTTAATGATATTAACATTATCTGTGATTCTGTAAAAAATCATATAAAATTTAAGGGTGGTTATAAATGGAATAGTCATTGGACCTATTTAAGAGCCTTCATACAAAGAAACATAAAAGCTCATGTAGCCATCTTCAATATTAGAGATTATGAAAGTAAAAATGCCAGTGTGATTAGGACCCATTCATTTTTAATTACTTTACTAAGGCAGTTTTATTTTATGTTCAAATTAGCAAATGAATCTGTAATGTAGCTGAAGATCACTTAGGATAAACAAAGCATTGTAAGCTCACTATAACAACAAAAACTAAACCAAACCAAACAAAAAAGTATAATATTTCAAGCAAAGCAGAACCAATAATAAGTATACACACTAAAATATGAGTAATTCTTATAACACCAACTTAATAAAATCTGGGTATTTTTCTGGAAATCAAGTGTCTTCTTGTTCAACCTATTAACCCAGCATAAGAATAGTCTCTATAAGACCCCTGAAGGATGGTGTTTCAGTTTTTATTTCTACTCAGTTGGTTCTAGTTATGCCCTCTTGGCTATGCAGAGCACATTCAATTCCTCATTGTATAAACCCTTTCAAATATTTGAAAACTGTTTAAAGTATCTTCTACAACTTCCATTTCAAAGCTATACATACATAATTCTTAATAATTTTTTTGATAAGTAGTCCTGGTGTTGATAAACTGTCTTTTAAAGTGCTTCAGTTTGTCAAATTCCTTGCAAATTTGGTCCTCAAAATTCACTCTGTGACTACTCTACAGGCAGAATTTAGGAGTCAAAGAGTCAGCTGCTTACAGGTATTAGATACCTTGGTGTAGATCATAGTGAATTAGACTGCCTACCATTGTTTAAATACAGTACATTAGTCAGATTAACTGCTGTAACAAACATTCTCCAAATCCCAATGATTTAACAGAATAAACATTTATTTATTTTTATGTTACAATGAAGATTAGCATGGGAACTCTGCTCCATGTAATAAATAGTTCAGCGGTGCTGGGTGCGGTGGCTCACGCCTGTAATCCTGGCACTTTGGGAGGTCGAGGCGGGCGGATCACGAGGTCAGGAAATTGAGACCATTCTGGCTAACATGGTGAAACACCGTCTCTACTAAAAATACAAAAAATTAGCCGGGCTTGGGGGCGGGCGCCTGTAGTCCCCGCTACTCGGGAGGCTGAGGCAGGAGAAAGGCGTGAACCCGGGAGGCAGAGCTTGCAGTGAGCCGAGATCGTGCCACTGCACTCCAGCCTGGGTGACACAGCGAGACTCCATCTCAAAAATAAATAAATAAATAAATAGTTCAGGGGTCCAGGCTCCTTCCTGTACTGCCCCCATTATCTATTACATCTATTCATCTATAGTTGAAGTCTTCCAGCTATATCCTTTGTATGAGTCTGGCTTACAGGATAAGAAAGTGGTTTATTGATCATCTTATAGGCAATTTTTTCTGTGGTCATTCCTCAAAGTGACATACATACTTTTAACTATATTTGATTGGCTCAACTCAATCGAACAGCCATGCCTAATTTATTGGGAAATGCAATCTAGTTCTGTGCTCAGAGAGGAAAAATAAATAAGATTCAGTGAGTACATAGCATTGCTTTTCTCCAGAGGATGACAGGTAGCCAGCTCAAAACTATTAATAGCACATGGGTGTGTTGGCTCAGTGTTCCCATATCTTTAAATTTTCAAGAGATACTGAAATTTTGTTTTCTTCGTTAATGTGACCTCTCCTAATTTTTAAATGTTGACAACTAAATTACTCTTTTGAAGACCTTGTGTGAGCCAAAATAAAATATATGTCTACGAACTAGATCCAGTCCGTAGGTCAACAGTCTGCAAACTTTGGACATACTACAGCATTCTAAGGGTGAGCATTGAGGGTTATCAAAGTTCAAGATCTCTTCTTTTATGGACTGCAGGCACACAATGTTTTAACATTGTGCTACCATGATAGTTGGAACCCATAAGAAGAGTTAGTGCATGGTGCCACAGAAGCCAAGGAATGGGTGAGATTTTTGTATATAGCAGTAGTCAACAGGGTCACATCCAGTAAAGTAGGATGAGAACTCAAAAGTCATTGGATCCCACAAATCAAAATCTGAGGGCCAGCCACAACCCCATAGTCAAGTCATGCGTCCTGTCCTCTTGAAAATTGCAGTGCACTTGGAGAGAGGCTGCATACAAACAGAAGTGCCTTCAAGATAATACAACCTGCACTTCAGGAGGCCGAGGTGGGTGGATCACCTGAGGTCAGGAGTATGAGACCAGCCTGACCAGTATGGTGAAACCCTATCTCTACTAAAATACAAAAGTTAGCTGGGCGTGGTGATGGGTGCCTATAATCCCAGCTACTTCGGAGGCTGAGACGGGAGGATTGCTTGAACCCGGGAGACAGAGGTTGCAGTGAGCCAAGATCACGCCACTGCATTCCAGCCTGGGTGACAGAGTGAGACTCCGTCTCAAAAAAAAAAAAAAAAAAAAAGATAATACAACGCAGAATTTGTGGTATAGATTGACTGCAACAAAATCCAGAAAGATAAATCATCATTCTGAAGTGTGATAGTTAAGAAAAGCTTTATGAGGTAGGAGAGACTTGAAGTAGGGCTTGGATAATTTAATAATGGAGAACCTGAATATATTCACATAAAAGTGGGCATGTGGTAATAAAAGAGTGAACAGGAATTCTAAAAAGCTCAAATTAACCCTCAAGTTCTGCCTTAAGTAGCTTTCTGGAGGTCAGAAGCTGTTGATTATTTACCAATCACTATTGATACTTTATTTTCTGTTTTTAGATTGGCACAGGACTTGCTTGCTTTAGGTTTGACCATATGTCTAAATCCTAGCTAGTGGATATAAGGAGAATAAGGTATGCAACTTCCTTGAAATGCTTTCAAATAGAGCCATTTTAAATCAATCTCTTTCTCTCTCTCCCTTCTTGCTGGTTAGAATGAGCATTTAACTGCTGAAGCTTCAGCAGCTATTGGGGCCGTTGAGGTGGACTTTGAAATGATAGCCCCTTATAGCACAGAAGCAAGAATAAGGAGCCTGGAATAGAAATATTTGGACCCCTTGAATGGGAGAAAGAAACAACTTGTCTCTTGTTTATGCCAGAGTTATTCTGTGTGTTTATTGTTATTGTTTTCTTTTTCTTTTTGCATTTTTTTCTATTTCTGGACATGTGACTTCACCTCCCTGAACTGGAATATCCTTAAAATGCAGGACAGGAATTTATTTAGATAGCCCAAATGATGACTCTGTAGTCTAGCACTCTGCATGCTTCAGCAGAAAATTGTTTAAGTCTACTTCAGTAATTGTACCATGTCACAGATTTCACCAAATCTTGTGTAAAATGTAAAAATTTAGGTATTTGTTTGGATATTTTCAAATAGATATTTCTCTTGAGAAAATATGTGATGATATACATCATACTTAGAATATATTATAATAGGAATTAGAATAGAAAAAAGATTCCAATTCTACTCATTCATTAATATCACACTAAAAACCAACAATTATATCATTAATGATGGTGTTAAATTTTTTGTAAAGGATTCTTTAAAATTTGTGATTAACATTAGCATCCGTGAAGTCAATATTTCCCAAAGTCAGTTCATTTGAATACAAATCTTGATAAGAAACTAACAAAATATGCATACTGAAGTAAAATAATTGTTTATAGCACCTTTTTTGGAAATCAACAAATAATAATTGTATATATTTATGGAGTACAATGTAATGTAATGTTTTGATATATGTATATATTGCGTAATGATTCAATGAAGCTATTATTTATATTTTTATCTGACAGATTTACCAAAACCCATTATAATAAGAAAATCTCTGAGACATTTCAAACAAGCATATAAACAAAAACATTTATCTTTGTTTAATCAGTTATTTCTCTGACATATTTGAACATAACAATATTTCTTTTCGAAAGAGGGCTTGGGAAACAGTTCTAGGTGGTATACTTTTCCAGAATTCTTTCTTTATATCCTGCTGCTTCTCTAGTAAAGTAAAGAAAGCCCCAAGGTAACAGATAAGTTAAAGTTAGTTTGGTATTTCACAGTACATTCCACAGGAAAACGATAAACCACAGCTTCAGGTTCTTGGAGGAAAACAAGAATGATCAGCGAGATCCATTTAGACACCGCACATTTAATTTTGCCTTTTGGGCTGTGTTTCTTGGAGGCAACGCTGAGTTTTGATTCAGAAGTACCATTATCGTATTATGAGCATCAGTCAGACATTTGACATAGGCCAGGGGCTTTATGTCTGGGGAGAGAAATTTTAAGAAGAGATTTTTTTTTAGTGGTTGCTTCTAGGCTTTTTTTTTTTTTTCGGCTGTAAACCTTACAATCTTACAATGTTACACAGGCTATCAATTTTTTATTTTATTTTATTTTATTTTATTTTATTTTATTTTATTTTATTTTATTTTATTTTATTTTATTTTATTTTTTTTGAGACAGAGTCTCGCTCTGTAGCCCAGGCTGGAGTGCAGTGACGCGGAGCTCGGCTCACTGCAAGCTCCGCCTCCAGGGTTCACGCCATTCTCCTGCCTCAGCCTCCCGAGTAGCTGGGACTACAGGCGCCGGCCACTACGCCCGGCTAATTTTTTGTATTTTTAGTAGAGATGGCGTTTCACCGTGTTGGCCAGGATGGCGTCGATCTCCTGACCTTGTGATCTGCCCGCCTCGACCTCCCAAAGTGCTGGGATTACAGGTTTGAGCCACCGCGCCCGGCCTCAAATTTTTTTTTAATCAGTAAAAAATGGAAGCAAGAGACTAAAGTGAAAAAAAGTACAATAGAATACAAAAAAAAAAAAAAAAAAAGCAGTTAGTGATTGGAAACACCTCCTTTGTGGTACAGCATAATTTTTTTGTTGTTTTAAATGTTTTGTCTACCAAGAGAACAGAAACCTTCCACAGGGACTAGGAGATACCATCTGGTGATTTTATACAGTATTACTAGAAAAAAAAGCTCTATTTTTCCCAATTGTAATATGTCTAAAGATCAGTTTTTTTGACATTTCAGTAATTGTGCCCAGGAAAACAGGCTTTTTTCTTTAGTTTCTTTTTAGAATTTAAGAAAATAGTCTAAAAGCTATTTTCATTATTTAAAACACTAAAGCTATTTTCATTATTTAAAACACTAAAGTATTTTCATTATTTAAAACACCTCCACAAATTTGTAGTACCAAAGGAATGGAAAGTAAAACTGATACATATCAAGAATCATAAATCCATAAAGTTGTTGAGTCCAACACATTTTGAGAAGTGCCCTCAAAAATTAACATTAATATTTTTCATCTAGAAATCATGATAGCTATCAAAAACTACAAAGGGCCATGTTACAAACGTGGATTTTGAATATATAGAACCGTTGGTGGGTTTTCATTTATTCAATTGCTTTACAAATGGGTGAATCAAACATCCAGTAGGTTTTCATTTTAATTTAATTAGGACTTATAATTCTCATTATAGTAAAATGGGTGCTAAGAACACCTAACAGAATGCCTTTATAGACACATAATGATGACAATGTAGGATTACTGATTCAAAACTGCTCTTCCTGGGGAAGGCCCAGAAATCAGTAAGTGGCAAGTAAAATGTGAAACATTTGCTTAGAAACAATGTCAACTTCATGCTTCAAAATATATAAATGATCATGTATAGATGTGTTTGGTAATGATAATCATTGAGTTATGTTGATAGGTAAAATATGGGATATGTTGTGCAGGGAAAAAAAGAACATCTGTAGGAGGTCAGACACGAGGCTACCAATCTTGTTTTTTACCCAAATTGAATTCCACTGGGTTGTTAATAACTTGACTGAGAGGTGACCATTTCTGTTTATTTTTGGAACCTGCATATTTTATGTGATTACAAAATGTGATAATGCATATGTAACTCAGACTGGAAAATACACTCAGCTATAGACCTAAGGGTTGTATTTTTAGTTTGGATTCAAATGTTTATTTGCCCTTCGCAATATTTCATGAAGACCTTGAACTTATGAACCCATACCATTCTACATGGCTGGTTTAACATGTGCAATGTTTGATTGCTTTTCTGAATGGCCACTAATATTAATTTGTGTGTACAGTTCAGAATATTCTATTTTGAAATCCAGCATAACATTTCATTTCAATCTACTGATTTAGTCCTCTAGAGAGGACAGAGGCTATTAAATTTTCAAAGCCTCTCAGTGCTATTCCTGTATCTAATAGAAATAGCCAATTGAAAATAACTACCGTGGTTTCCCCAGGGATTCTAACTGTACCTCATTACATAATGTTCATTTTCTGAGACATAATGTAATCATGATTAATTTTGGGCTTATTAAATTGCTGTACTAGTCTTTATAGATGATTTTTTATGAGAATAAATCCTTAAAGTTTCTAAAGAAACAATGAGGTCCTGCTTGTTGTTACTGTCATACAGCTGCTGTTGTGAAATGCAGTGCTTTCAGTAAGTGAGTTTCCTAGGTGACAAGTTGTTTCTTTAAGTATCAAACATGACATTTTTAATAACATGTATTTTAAAGTCAGCTATAGACCTGAGGTCTATATTTAAATTAACATTACAATTAATAAAAGTAAAATGAAAATAAAATAAGCATTTTATTTAAGTAAACAGTTACCTACTTGCTTTTATAAACAAAAAATATCAAGCATAATCTCGCTCTTAACAATTTAGAGTCATTTTCATGACCATCGATTTTTGGCTTAGCGTTAATATTATTGTTTTTCTATTCCCCCCTTATTGTTATTTAGTTATTGTGTAATATTTTAGTTTGCCAGTGCATTGCTGAGCACATGGGAAGTTTTTAAATTTTATGGAATGAATATATGAACTCCCAAGTGAAGCTTTCAATTATTCTACTTTTAACTTGACATAGTCAGCAAAATAAGATAAGCATGATTGCCAAAAATGTGTATTTATTATATTGAATGTTGAATCGAAGGACCAGCCAATAAAGAAGATACTCAAATCTTGAAATACTTATTATTCTGTTGGGCCAGAATTTTTTTCACTTCCTGTAAAGTTCTCAGGTTTCTTACAGGTATTCAAGTTGTCAAAGGTTTAAGTCACCACTGAATGAATCAGATTTTATTTCAATGAGAAAATGACATGTGGAAAATAATGCATTGTGCCCTTGGGCAATACCAATATTTTAACAAATACAGGTTGAGTATCGCTTATCTGAAATGCTTGGGACAATAAGTGTTTTGGATTGTGCATTTTTGCAGATTTTGGAATATTTATAGGTACATAATGAGATATATTGGGGATGGGACCCAAGTCTAAATATGAAATTTATTTATGTCATATACACGTTATGCACATAGCCTGAAGGTAATTTTAAATGTTTTAAATAATTTTGTGCATGCAACTAGGTTTGTGTACATCAGATAGCAAAGGTGGTACTATCCCAGCCACCCATGTGAACAGTCTGTGGTTGTTTGGCATCACCATCATTCCTGACCCTGAATTTATATGCTACCCATAAGCAATCATTTTCTTGTACTTATTCACACATAAATACTTAGCAGCAAAAAAATAATAATAATAATGACAAACCACTCATACAGTGAAAAAATAATGTGCTCAGTGTAAGTTAGTAGCACTGTAGCATTGCCAGAATACCTACATCAGCTGTTAGACAACAGCAACAACAAACAAAGGTAACCTTTTAGTTTCTGCCTACAATGCCATGTTTTGATTAAAAGATTACCGTACATTTGTTTTTTGTTTATAGATGAGAATAAACATCAGAAGTAGTTGTGGGATCAGGAAGTGGGTCCTCTAGGGTTGAGGTGGCATTCTGCTGGATGGCTTTTAAAAATGTTTCCTCCAGATTTATCTGCCTTATTAACAATATTTTTTGTCTTAGAAGTCTCTTTTGATTTTATAACCTGACATTATTTCTGGTTCTCTTATGAATGTGCACTATTCTAGTCCTTCAGTAAGCCCATCACACATATTCACCATGTTGTCTCTAGACACTTCTGCAGTGTTAACAAGGTCATTTTCACCATGATCACCTTGATTTGGAAAAATTTCAGTTATTTCATCATTGGTTGATGAATGAACAGCTGCAGTCTTATTATTGATCTTAAAAACTTTTTTGATATCCACTTCTTCCAGCTTACTGATGACGCTGAAGGTATCTTTTTGGCATATGAAATGAGGTCAGACTTTTTTCTCATTTGACATACAAAATCTTTCAAAGTCACCACCTTGCTCATCATCATCACTGAATATAGTCAGAGGCCAGAGGTTGTGCCAGGCACACACAATTGTGTCTTTAATCTCTGTTTTCCAAGCAGTGGAAACAATATATACAGCATAGTATTCTTCATGCTAAATGCCTTATGAAAATCTTCCTCACCCATGCCTCTGTTAATGGCTGCTAGCACACTATTGAATAAAGTGTTTTTGGTCAGGCTTGGCGGTTCATGCCTGTAATCCTAGCGCTTTGGGAGGCCAAGGCAGTCGGATCACTTGAGGTCAGGAGTTCAAGACCAGCCTGGCCAACATGGCGAAACCCCGTCTGTACTAAAAATATAAAAAAATTAGCCAGGCATGGTGGTGGGTGCCTGTAATCCCAGCTACTCAGGAGGCTGAGGCAAGAGAATCATTTAAACCCAGGAGGTGGAGGTTACAGTGAGCAGAGTTAGCATCACTGCACTCCAGCCTGGGTGACAGAGGGAGACTCTGTCTCAAAAACAACAACAACAACAACAACAAAGTGTTTTTATATTTACTCTCAGTGACCTAAAGTTTCCCTGGTTATATGACTGAAATAATGACATTAAATTTGGGGGAAAGTACATGGCACAAACATTATTTTTGATGAGAATTTGGGCTAGAGGATGATCAGAAAGTTGCCAAGGAATAACAAAATTTTGCAGTCATTATCTAGTCCAGCTCCCTGTTAGTGAGTATGAGCTGTTGGTATAAAATATTTGTGAAACTAATGAGAAAACATGTCCCTGGTGATCCATCCCTTTTTGCCAGCATAATAATGGACTGGTAAGAATTCACTCTTTGAAAACAGCAAGAACGCAAGCTTTGGCTGATCACAAGTTTACACTGATGTGTGCCTGCTGCATGAGCATATCCCAGCGCAGTTATTCTGTCCTTGGCATCCTTAATTCCTGTAGAGGCTGTCTCATCAGCTGTAGTCTGTGTCCTTCTGAGACAATAATGCCAAAGCAGTTATGTTTCATCAGTACTATAGACTTGTTCCTGGTCAGATTTTCATTAGCAGAATGATGAATGAATTTCTCTGGTGCTTTATGATCAGCAGATGATATATCACCACAAACTGTAAAAATAAATGCCATGTATTTTTTAAAATTTCTGCAACCATCCTATTGAATAGTTACCATTCCCTTCAACTTTCAGTTCATCGTGATAGATCTTTGCTTGTTTTATGATCAGCATACCATTAAGTGCATGTTCTCACTGTGATGTTGATGGATACACTTTTTCAGTATGTGATCAAGATCTTCATTTTTAGATTTATGCAATGTTTTTCTATTTTTCATGGGCTTCTGTTCATCACTTTCAGGATAGAACTTCAACAGTTTATCCTTCTGGTTCTTCAGGTCATATGTGGGGGTCCAACGCCATACTCTTCTGTAAGACATTTCACACTTAACAGCACTGTCCAGTTTCTCCAACAGCTTGATTTTCTGTGCTATAGATAATCATAAATACCTCTTCTTTTTCTTATCATTACTAGCAGGGTAGCTGCAGGCTTTTTTGACATTATCAACAATATCTTTACATCACAGAGCAGAGAATAAGCAACAAACAAACAAACAAAAACCACAATGAGTAGGTCTTAGCCCCATGTGGGGCATGATGGGAAGCCTGTGGTTGCCATGTCTGTCCACACATGTCATTTTATTATCTTTTTGGTGTGGAGAAGATTGGGTGTGTTTAAAAAGATGCTTGGCAGCTGAAGGGGGATAGGAGTTTTCCCTTAGGATTAATAAATAAGTTGTATGTTTGCACTTAAGTTTTGACTACGGTCTATCACATGATTGGGTCAAGTATAAAATTTTCCACTTGTGGTGTCATGTCTGCACTCTAAATGTTTTGGGTTTTGGAGTATTTTGGATTTCAGATTTTCAGATTAGGCATGCTCAATCTTATATGTGTTGCCTTGAGTGGTTACTATATTTACTCATTGTTAGATATAGACAAAATGTCACACATAAAAATTAAAATCTCTTCTCTTTCCACATATGAGGCTAGAATCAAGTCTAAATAGTAGTTCCCTGAGAGGATAATATTGCGTATGTTAAAAACTGCAAGATTTGTGAGTGTTCTGTCAGAAAGTCTCCAGGTTTCTTTATATATTACCAAACTGTTCTCTATGATTGGGTTATTATTGATATTTCTTGGGCTGAATATATTGATACTCTGAATATATATGTATACACACATATATGTCTAGACATGCTATTGTATCTATACTGTGAGAGACTGGGATGTATCTCTAAAACTCATTGTGTTCATATACTTGGAGTCATTATTTCCAGCCTCAATGATTTAATTTAGCTGGTAATAAATTAGACAATGATAAAAAACAAACAAACAAAAAGTAATGTTAGATAATCATTTTTAGAAAATATCTGGACACTTTTGCAATGATTTTTTTCATTTAGATTGTTGAATACTTTATAAAATATAATTACATTTGGACAATTATTATATTTCCCTTTTTGTGTTTTCCTCTCTTAGTTTTAGAATTTTTTGCCATAAAGTTTTGAAGAATCAATCCTAAAAGATGCTTTAATTTTAATCTACAATTCTGATTGTAATACTTTATTTCATGATTCTTCCTGAAATTTTGAAATAAAATGACAGATAATTAAGAAATAGGTATATGTTTTTAAGATTTTTAAATGGATTTCAGTGAAATGTGTTTTATGAAGAGCAGCATAGACTTATTTTGTGGTACTGATGTAATCTCCAGTTGACAGGCTGTCTTGGATTTAGATGGCACCTGTCTAAAAGCTGGAAAGCTTTGTGCTCATAGAACCTTAAGTTAGAGTCTGCAGACTCCTGAATCTGAGGATATTTTCTATGGTTTTACAATAGCTTGATATACACATTTTAAAATCTGTGCTTCATTCTGTATGTGTATGCTGAGTAGTAATTTTCTTATTAATAGTTTTAAATTCAACAAATAAAAATTCAAGACTTAGAAAAAAGAGACATCAATTCCCTACATTATAAAGAATGCCTGAGAGGATATGATCCCCTTGAAGCTGATTACAGGGTAGACATACATCTCAGCCATTCCCCATTATTAACCTAGTCTCCATCTCACCCTCAAATCCACTTAAGCAGAACTCCAGGGAATAAAGGGAGTAATTCCAAATTGTGAATTACTAGGCCATGGAAAAGCACTGTGGCTTTCCTCCTCTTTGCTTTAAGAGTGGGGACATCATGCTTACCACATCCAAGAGAGAAGGCCTCAAGAAGTAACATTCCCAGAAAATAGAAGCCAACATTGGTATCTTATTGCTCAGTTTAATGTTTCACGTGCGAAGAATATGGAGATTTGTGCCTATCTGTGCAGAGGTAAGAGTATTAGAGAAATTATGAAAATAAATTGGATTCATTAAACATTTCCCCAAATTATAGGCTTAATATTTTTTCTGAACCTTGCCTGCCTTTCTTTCTTTTTCTTTCTTTCTTTCTTTTTCTTTCTTTCTTTCTCTTTCTTTCTTTCTCTTTCTTTCTTTCTTTCTTTCTTTCTTCCTTTCTTCCTTTCTTTCCTTTCTTTCCTTTTTTTCTTTCTCTTTCTTCCTTTCTTTCTGTCTTTCTTTCTTCCTTTCTTCCTTTCTTTCCTTTCTTTCCTTTCTTTCTTTCTCTTTCTCTCTTTCTTTCTTTCTTTCTTCGTTATCTTTCTATCTTTCTATCTTTCTTTCTGAGATGGGGTCTCTCTCTGTCATTCAGGTTGGAGTGCAATGGCGCGATCTCGGCTCACTACAACCTCCACCTCCTGGGTTCAAGTGATTCTCCTGTCTCAGCCCCCCGAGCAGCTGGGGCTACAGGTGCACATCGCCATGCCTGACTAATTTTTGTATTTTTAGTAGAAATGGGGTTTTGCCGTGTTGGTCAGGCTGGTCTTGAACTCCTGACCTCAGGTGATCCACCCACCTTGGCCTCCCAAAGTGTTGAGTTTACAGGTGTGAGCCACGGTGCCCTTCCCTAGTTATTTCAATAAGATAAAACAATTTATGTAAACAATTTAAACATTGTATAAACGTTAATAAAAGTAACTTTAAAAGTAAAATTGTATTAGAAATATATAAATAATATTTTTTAGAAATAACTTTTTTAATGGGGTCAAAATATCCAAAAGAATTAGGTCAGCTATGCAGAGATGCATATTACTTAATGTCAGAATGCAACAAAGTCAGCATTAATTCCATTCTATTTTTCATTTTTATAGTTATACAGGTGAAAAATACTTTCATAAATATGCTGATATTAATCACAGTATTTTTAATATAAGTATCACTTAATTATTTGAGTCCTATGTTATAAGCAAAAAATAACATAGTAATTTATAATAATGATTGTTAATAACATATTAATGGATAGCTCAATTAGATCCTCCTTCAATTTTGTCAAAAGCAAAGAATTTGAAAGCCACTGATTCCCAAAAGAATCTATTATGTAGTGGTCAAAGTCATTTATTTTCTCCATATCTAGGAAGTATTCTGAAATGGCTTTACTAGGGTTTATCAAATGACAATTCTCTGTAACTATTACTCTTTCACTAATATCTAGTTTAGCTGAAGAATAGCTAAGGCTTATATAATATAGTCTTTAGTCTTCACCATGTGAATTGGAAGAAATATTTCTTGATATGACTTGACAAAATAGATTTTAACTACCTTGTTGCATAATGCATAGAAAATCAGAAAGAATTTATAAAAATTTCATCCATGGCCTTTTTCCGTGGATAGTTTTTGATCATCTCAAAACATGTTCAAATTGTACTTAGAAAATCTACTTCGTTAACCTACACTGCTTCAACTCTTCAAAGCTTTTCTTTTCAGCTAATGTCATGTCCCAAAGGTGAGTGTTGAGAATAGCTGAAGAGAACTGCTTACATTTAGATACACAGAAAAAGCTGTTTTCCATACTCAAAAACTTTAATAATATGCTGTTGGCTTTCCTCTGGTGGAATTCTCTCAAAATTAACACATTCTTTGATAGTTGTAGGAAGATGGAGAAGTGAGGTCTTTAAATATTAATTATCAATGCCAATCTGTTTTAAATCCTTTTCTTTCACCTTTAACAGAAATATCTATCACATAGGGAAAACACAACTCCTAAGATAGTTTATGTTTCCTTGGTTATCTATTAAAAGTGATTTCTTTTCTTAGACTAATATTTCATATTAACTTTGTTTTATGTCTGGAGATGTTTTGAGGTGTGCCTTTCTTTTGTGAAGCAGGATAAAAGAGATAGGAAGAGGAATGTGGAAGAAGGAAAACTACCTTAATTTCTTCCACAGATTCACTCTCAGGTAGATCAGTCTTAGGAAAAAAGTATACGAAATTGAGTATATGGAAATTGATATTCTTAAAGCTATCTTTCTCTTTTATTCCTTTTAAAGTTTGGCATTATAGGTATTTCCAACCTGAGTCTGAAGACTGACCAAAGGGTATTGGAAAAGCAGGGATTGGAGAAAACTTAAACTCTTTTTGTACCCCACCAATTCAGATTCATCAATAACCAGATGAATAGATGGATGGATAGTTGGATAGAGATGGATGTATGTATAAACATGTTTTTGACAATCGGATAGGTTCCTTTATAATCATGCAACTGCCTTGCAGTTTCAACATGCTTGTGTTTATGGTCTTTTTAGTCCAAGATAAGAAACTATGTTTAGTAGTTAATGGCAGTATTTTCCAATCTAGGGTCCATACATCCTTGGTGATCCACAGATAACATCCTCAATTTTCTGCAGTTTTTCATGTCTGAGAAATCCTGGCTAATAGACATGGTCAATAGGAGCTCAGGCCATCAGAGCTAGTCACACATGAGTCAAATTATAGCTCCTCCCCTTACTAGCTGTGGATCTTTGGGAAAGTTACCTTCCCTGTCTGAATCTGCTTTCTGATCTGTAAAATGAGAAATGTAATATAAAATGTTCACTTCCTTTTATGATGAATTAAGAGAAACATTTCATTCACCCATGAAAATCAGAGAGCCAAATATGCTACTTCAGAATAACAGAAACTCCTTGCTATTCTGATGTTTGGGTTCTGGATATAATTAGTAAAAATAAGGTACAATACTTCAAAACTAATGGTACTAGTTTTGCTAGCCGTTGTGATAAAATTTTTTTTGTACACTTAAAGAAGGAGAAATTTTTATTGCTAAAAACTAATCAGCCCAGCAGCTAGCAAGTAATTTTGTTTTGTAATAGAAAGTAGAAAATATATTCATTTCATCAGATAAATTTAGATGAGGATTAATTCTAATTGGAATATGTATTTTATGATATGATTTCATAATATGGCTTTTAACTATCAACACAGCTTTTCATTAAATCAGACTCCTTTGAAGCCCAAATTGTTCTTTTTCTATGATAGGAAATTGTCCAGTAGAAATATATTAGCAGAGAATATGGAGTATGTGGGAGAAGAAATTATTAAAAATGAGCAAAAAAATTTTATTTTATTCATTATTATTATTATTATACCTTAAGTTTTAGGGTACATGTGCACAACGTGCAGGTTTGTTACATATGTATTCATGTGCCATGTTGGTGTGCTGCACCCATTAACTCGTCATTTAGCATTAGATATATCACCTAATGCTATCCCTCCCCCCTCCCCCCACCCCACAACAGTCCCCAGTGTGTGATGTTCCCCTTCCTGTGTCCATGTGTCCTCATTGTTCAATTCCCACCTATGAGTGAGAACATGCGGTGTTTGGTTATTTGTCCTTGCAATAGTTTGCTGAGAATGATGGTTTCCAGCTTCATCCATGTCCCTACAAAGGACATAAACTCATCATTTTTTATGGCTGCATAGTATTCCATGGTGTATATGTGTCACATTTTCTTAATCCAGTCTATCATTGTTGGACATTTGGGTTGGTTCCAAGTCTTTGCTATTGTGAATAGTGCCGCAATCAACATACATGTGCATGTGTCTTTATAGCAGCATGATTTATAATCCTTTGGGTATATACCCAGTAATGGGATGGCTGGGTCAAATGGTATTTCTAGTTCTAGATCCCTGAGGAATCGCCACACAGACTTCCACAATGTTTGAACTAGTTTACAGTCCCACCAACAGTGTAAAAGTGTTCCTATTTCTCCACATCCTCTCCAGCACTTGTTGTTTCTTGACTTTCTAATGATCGCCATTCTAACTGGTGTGAGATGGTATGTCATTGCGGTTTTGATTTGCATTTCTCTGATGGAGAGTGATGATGAGCATTTTGTCATGTGTCTTTTGGCTGCATAAATGTCTTCTTTTGAGAAGTGTCTGTTCATAGCCTTCGCCCACTTTTTGATGGGGTTGTTTGTTTTTTTCTTGTAAATTTGTTTGAGTTCATTGTAGATTCTGGATATTAGCCCTTTGTCAGATGAGTAGGTTGCAAAAATTTTCTCCCATTCTGTAGGTTGCCTGTTCACTCTGATGGTGGTTTCTTTTGCTGTGCAGAAGCTCTTTAGTTTAATTAGATCCCAGTTGTCAATTTTGGCTTTTGTTGCCATTGCTTTTGGTGTTTTAGACATGAAGTCCTTGCCCATGCCTATGTCCTGAATGGTAATGCCTAGGTTTTCTTCTAGGGTTTTTATGGTTTTAGGTCTAACATGTAAGTCTTTAATCCATCTTGAATTAATTTTTGTATAAGGTGTAAGGAAGGGATCCAGTTTCAGCTTTCTACATATGGCTAGCCATTTTTCCCAGCACCATTTATTAAATAGGGAATCCTTTCCACATTGCTTGTTTTTGTCAGGTTTGTCAAAGATTAGATGGTTGTAGATGTGTGGTATTATTTCTGAGGGCTCTGTTCTGTTCCATTGATCTATATCTCTGTTTTGGTACCAGTACCATGCTGTTTTGGTTACTGTAGCCTTGTAGTATAGTTTGAAGTCAGGTAGCGTGATGCCTCCAGCTTTGTTCTTTTGGCTTAGGATTGACTTGGCAATGCAGGCTCTTTTTTGGTTCCATATGAACTTTAAAGTAGCTTTTTCCAATTCTGTGAAGAAAGTCGTTGGTAGCTTGATGGGGATGGCATTGGATCTATAAATTACCTTGGGCAGTATGGCCATTTTCATGACATTGATTCTTCCTACCCATGAGCATGGAATGTTCTTCCATTTGTTTGTATCCTCTTTTATTTCATTGAGCAGTGGTTTGTAGTTCTCCTTGAGGTCCTTCACATCCCTTGTAAGTTGGATTCCTAGGTATTTTACTCTCTTTGAAGCAATTGTAAATGAGAGTTCACTCATGATTTGGCTGTTTGTCTGTTATTGGTGTATAAGAACGCTTGTGATTTTTGCACATTGATTTTGTATCCTGAGACTTTGCTGAAGTTGCTTATCAGCTTAAGGAGATTTTGGGCTGAGATGATGGGGTTTTCTAGATATACAATCATGTCATCTGCAAACAGGGACAATTTGACTTCCTCTTTTCCTAATTGAATGCCTTTTATTTCCTTCTCCTGCCTGATTGCCTTGGCCAGAACTTCCACCACTATGTTGAATAGGAGTGGTGAGAGAGGGCATCCCTGTCTTGTGCCAGTTTTAGTGTTTTATGAGGCAATGGAAGAATATTGTAGCTCTATGGAAAGCATTGTACACTTTTAATTTAGACTTACATTTCTTGTAAAAATGCTGAAAACAATTGATAAGTAGATTTCCTAGTAATATCCAGATCAAATTCATCTTTATTTAAATTATATGGTACATAATTAGTGATAATATTCAGCAACATTGAGCATATTGAGTAGTAGCTAAGAGAGGAAAGCATAGACAAGAAGTTTGGAGTTGTTCTCATATCCTCTGTATTACTCAGGTTAAGCTATCCATTGTGACAAATTCTTGCCAAATCTCAATGGCTTCAAACATTAAGATTTATTTCTCACTCACATCACACCTGATATGGGTAGTGATGGACTCTACTCCTCAGGGTGATTCAGGGATCTAGCTCCTTTCATGTAGCTCTACGCTTTTTTAAGGTCCTATAATTTTCCACTGGATTCTCGCAGACAGAGAGCAGACAGAGAGCAGACAGGAAGGTAAAGGATCTGGAGGATCTCGTTCAAGGGTTTAGGGGCCAGTCCCAGAGAGCATATTAGACCCACATTAAATTGACCAGATTCGGACTCATTGCTTCACCGTGTGAGGGGCTGGAGATGTAGTCCAGCACCATGCCGAAAATGAAGAAAACGTAGATATTGGTGAAAAAACTGGTTAGGGTTTGGTCAGTCTTATATGGAAATTCAGGAGATTTGGTTTAAATTCAGATTTTTCCTGATATGGAGATGATATTATGTTTTACAAATGTTCTGTTACACTCACTCCTGTTTTTATTTATCATAACTGATATTAATTCATTGATTCCTAACTCCACAAGAATCTGAATAATTTTGAATACGTGTTGACTTAATTCTACTGTTAAAAAATTGAGTTAATTATAGCAAGATCAATTAAGTGCCACCCAGTTAAATTGGAGTGCATTTAAATCCAATTTTCTAAAAAAAGTCCACCAAGTTTAAGTATAGCATTCCATAACACCCAAGTAAACCAGCATCAAAATGTATGTGTTAATATTAAAATAACAATAAACCATTGTAATAAAACTAAAATCTCCTAGGAAATCATCTTGCAAACAAATTATTACACTTGTGGGTAATAAGATATACATCTTATGATGGCAAGATCTAATGATAAGGAAGTTCCACTCAAACCTTGCTAATATTATATCTTAACATCTTCAAAGTTATCTGACACATAAACATTCTTTAGCTTTGTATTCTGTTATTTTACAAGATCTTAAAGCCTGGCCCATTGCTTTGTATTTTCAAAACACTCATATTTAGAACTTTCCATTTCTTGTTCTCTTAAAATTCTAGCAGTAAAGCTTGGGGTTTGTCATCTCTAATTAATTTTAACTGATTCTTCATTAAATATATTAGGGATTTAATTGTTTTGTTTCCACTCCTAATTATATTATTCTTTTAAGAGAAGTTGCTCAAATGCTGCTGGTCAAAAATGCTAATATTTGTTCGTCAGAGATCCGTGATATCTGGAGCAGAATTTTTGATTTTCAGCTTCCTCATAGTGAAATAAATCATGACCATATGTCTCGAATAGAAAAGTGCATGCTTTACCTGAGGTTCAAATCCTAGTTAAGCCACAATATTTTTATTCCCATATTTCTAAGCCTTAAACAAATACAGTCATAATATCATGTCCAGAAGGAAGATCAGATTTGTTTCATTTTAAATATCAATACAAATGAGTCTATGAAGTAATCTATCTTCTACAACCCTTTAAAAATATTTTTGTATTTGTGCTTTACTCTTTACCTCAAAATCTTGCCTTTTCTGATTTGGTTCTAATTCAATTTCCTCTACATACCATCAGTTAGTCTTCAGTACAACACTAACTTTTCAGAGGCTCAAATTTCTTACCTATAAAATTGGATTGTTACATCAATTTACCAAGGTTTTGTGAAACTGAAATAATAATGAGCAATAAGCTCTTTATAAAAATAAATACCAACATACACTGTCCTGCTCTTGCATTCTCCTTTGCTGAGTGCCCTTGAGGTTTTGTTTCTATGTCTTATTCAATAACTCATTCACTCATCCACTTAGTAAATCAGTTGGCAAATCAGATGCAGTCACCAACAAACACTTATCAATACCTACTATGTAACAGTATGAGCTAGCCATCATGGATAGGAAGGTAAGAGAGATCACAGAGTTGTAGTTTATTGGAGCAGAGAGTGAAGGGTGATAATTGCTATGGGAGTGGAAGAACATAACAGAGGTACCTATTATACTTAAAAAAAGCTTCCAGGCCAGTTGCAGTGGCACTTGCCTGTAATCTCAGCACTTTGAGAGACCAAGGCATAAGGATCACTTGAGTCCAGGAGTTTGAGACCAGCAAGGTAGTGAAATCTCGTATATATGTGTGTGTGTGTGTATGTGTGTATACATATATATGTATGTATATGTATGAATATAGGTGTGGTGCACCTGTGGTCCCAGTGAGCCCAGCGGCTGCGCCTGGGCGACAGAAAGAGACCTTGTCAAAAAAAGAAAGAAGTAAAGAAAGAAAGTGGGGGGAGGAAGGAAGGGAGGAAGGAGAGGAAAGGAAAGGAAGAAGGAAAGGAAAGGAAGAAGGAAAGGAAAGGAAGAAGGGAAGGAAAGGAAGAAGGAAAGGAAAGGAAGAATGAAAAGAAAGGAAGAAGGGAAGGAAAGGAAGAAGGGAAGGGAAGGAAGAAGGAAAGGAAAGGAAGAAGGAAAGGCTTCCTGGAAGAAGCAAATAACAAAGATATGAAGGCTGAGTAGGAATTAGCAAAGCAAATAAGAAAAGAATAGTCTAGAAAAATGAAGCAATGTGTGTAAGCAGAGGGGGTAGGAACCAGTCAATAAGGAACCTGAAAGTTCAGGGGGCAACTTGGGAATGTGGTAAGAGATGAGGAGGGGAAGCTAATGAGAGGCTAGATAATGAAGGGCCTAATAGGACAGGGGTTGAGGAATTTGAGGTTTATTTGGGTTACAATACATAAAAAAAAATTACTTTCCCAGTTTCTTTTCTATCTCTGACACACATAGTCCATTTCTTAGGTCATAATTTAGCATAAAGGCTTACGTGAGTTTTCTCAATATACGATTGTGCTTCTCATGTCACTCCTGTCATTACTATATCGTTTGGACTGCACATTCTGCATATTACCTTTAATTATATGCTGCGGGGTACACATCCATCAGTGTAGTATCACAGTAGATACTGTTTTCACACTGATTATGAGGGTATCTGCAACTTAATGCTATTACTTGCAGCTTCTGAACCATTCCATCTGTGGGTCTATTTTCTCAGCAACCCACGAAGATCCATTTCTCCCTTCTTTTTCCCAAGGCATGATGATGTTCTCTAAGTAAAATTCAATGAAGGGAGTAGTAACCTCCAGGAAACAATATTCATACACACGTGTATATAGGCACATGCATTCATAAACCTTCAATTAGTTTCTGTTACCCTAAAGATAAATTCTGTATTACATTCTATGGCTTATAAATCACTAATAGGACCTTATAAGTCACGACTACTTCACCTGACTGTTATTGACCACTGCATACGGTGAGGTGGGATTGGCAGGGAGAGAACGAAGAGGCAGAAGAGTGTTCCATACAGAGGTCACAGCATATGAAAATAGCTGGAGATGAAGATGAGAAAAGAATACATCCATCTGAATCACTGAAAAAAGATTAAAGCCATTTTCATATGCTGTTTCCTCTGTCTGGAACATGCTTCTGCCTCATTTCCTACCTGACCCCAGTCTACTCCTGCAGTCTTAGCTTAAAATTAATCAGAAATACCATTTGACCCAGCAATCCCAGTACTGGGTATATACCCAATAGAATATAAATCATTCTATTATAAAGACACAGGCACACATATTGCAACCCTATTCACAAGAGCAAAGACATGGAATCAGCCTAAATGCCCATCAATGATAGACTGGATTTTAAAAATGTGGTACATATATGCCATAGAATACTCTGCAGCTCTAAAAAGAACGAGATCATGTTCTTGCAGGGACATGGATGGAGCTGGAGGCCACTATCCTTAGCAAACTAACACAGGAACAGAAAAACAAATACTGAATATTGTCACTTACAAGTGACACCTAAATGATGAGAACACATGGACACATAGAGGGGAACAACCCACACTGGGGCTTTTTTGGAGAGTGGAGGGTGGGAGGAGGGGGAGGATCAGAAAAAATAACTAATGTGTACTAGGCTTAATACCTGAGTGAAGAAATAATCTATACAAGAAACCCCCATGACATACATTAACCTATGTAACAAACCTGCACTTGTACCCCTGAGTTTAAAATAAAAGTTAGAAAAAAAATCATCTCCTCCAAGAAGCCGTCTTTGGCTTACCTTCCTCTCCTACCTTCTTCAAGAATCATGACTGTGCTCCCATACTCCCATAGTACTTTCTTGTAATTGATTGTTTAATTTTCTCTCCGACTAAACTGTAAGTTCCATGACAATAGTCTTGCTCCTGTTCTATTCCCATTAGCTGCAGGATGCCTCGTATATAGCTGGTGCCTGGTAAATATATGCTGAATGAATGAATGAAAATAACCACCTATTTAGTACTAACTGAATTACACACTGTACCAAGCACTTTGTATGCATTATCTCATTTAGCCCTCCAGTAGCTCCAGGCAGAATCACTGTTATTGTTCCCATTTCACACATGAGGAAACTAAGCCTTGAAATTAAAAACTGGACCAAAAGCATATGGCTAATAAGCAACAGAGCAAGGACTAAAATCAGGGACTCAGCTTGAGCTCTTAAACTGTATATTATAATTATTTATCCCTGGTCTTCGCTGTTACATTTACCCTTTTGTTTCTGATGTTCTGGGATCACAACATGTTAGGCCCACATTAAAGGCTTTTGTAGTGACTGAAGAAATTAATACGATCTTAAAATGTTTTTGAGTTTCCTTTCTTAATTTCCCTCTCCTCCTAGCTAATATTTTCACATGTTCTGAACCTGAAATTCTGTTAATGTGCCTCTACTATATGGTTAAAAGATTTCTTGTTTCACTTTTGTTAATACGAGGGGAGATTACAGATGACCTTAAATTGGAGTTCAAATATTATGCTCTTTTGCTCTTAGTAAATCTTTTTGTTTCCATAATTGCATCTGATGCTAATGTTACTTTTTAAATAAATGTTCTGTCTCCAAAGGGAAATTTGAAGTGAGTTGTGCCCTTTCTTTTGCAAGCTTCCTGATCATTATCTTTCTAATCTTAGATGATTACATATGTTTTTGAGAGGCAGAGAAAGATGATTGCCTACAAAGTCCATGTTTCCTAGATCCAGGTCTTGTAGAAATTCTTGATCAAATTACCAAAACTAAACTTGCAGTAATTTAAACGTTTGCATGATTTTTTGTTGTTGGATTCATTAACATGTATATTATAATAAGTCATTTAATGTTACTTTCTAATAATATTTGTGAAGAAAAGAGCAGATTTGAGGGTTATAAAAAACACCAATAAAATATGATTAGCATTCAGTTGTATGCAACATAACCAAATCCCTAGAACAGATTTAATTTTATTGTTACTACAAAAATCTTTAATTTGCTCTAGATAATTATTTTGGGTTTCATAGAAATTAAGGAGTTTAGTTACATGTCTTAATTACTAGACAATTAAAATAATTGCTTTTGAACGTTACCACAAATGTATATACAGTACTGAAGATCAAACTTATTTGTCTTCCATGGAATCTTATAATGTACTACTATCTGTAGCACTGCTAAAGTCAATGGGCAATACACATATGACAGATAATAAAGAACTGTGTAGGAGTAAACGTTTGTCACTTTTCTATTACAGATTATATAATCCTCAAAAATATAATGTTAATGTTTGAGGAGATTTTGCTGGATATTTTAAAGCTAAAATTTTAATTTAATTACTGATTATGGTCTATGTATCATTCAAAACAGTATTGCTTGCAGACCAAACTAAAGGTTTAAATCAATTCTTAAAGCATCTAATCTCAGGAAGACAAAGCATAAAAGAGGGATCTGTTTAGCTGAGCATCTGCCACTTCTATCATTGTCTACACAAGGTGGCTTTTTGTTTCTGTTTTTTTTTTTTAATACTTTAAGTTCAAGGGTACATGTGCACAATGTGCGGGTTTGATACATAGGTACACATGTGCCATGTTGGTTTGCTGCACCCTTCAACTCATCATTTGCATTAGATATTTCTCCTAATGCTGTCCTCGCCGAGACCCCTACCCCCCGACAGGCCCCAGTGTGTGATGTTCCCCGCCCTGTGTCCAAGTGATCTCATTGTTCAATTCCCAACTATGCGTGAGAACATGCAGTGTTTGGTTTTCTGTCCTTGTGATAATTTGCTAAGAATGATGGTTTCCAGCTTCATCCATGTCCCTGCAAAGGATATGAACTCATCCTTTTTTATGGCTGCATAGTATTCCATGGTATATATGTGCCACATTTTCTTAATCTAGTCTATCACTGATGGTCATTTGGGTTGGTTCCAAGTCTTTGCTATTGTGAATAGTGCTGCAATGAACATATGTGTGCATGTGTCTTTATGGTAGCATGATATATAATCCTTTGGGTATATACCCAGTAATGGGATTGCTGGGTTAAATCGTAACTCTAGTTCTAGATCCTTGAGGAATTGCCACTCTGCCTTCCACAATGGTTGAACTAGTTTACACTCCCACCAACAGTGTAAAAGTGTTCCTGTTTCTCCACATCCTCTCCAGCATGTTGTTTTCTGACTTTTTAATGATTGCCATTCTAACTGGCGTGAGATGGTATCTCATTGTGATTTTGATTTGCATTTCTCTGATGGCCAGTGATGGTGAGCATTTTTTCATGTGTCTGCTGCCTGCATAGATGTCTTCTTTTGAGAAGTGTCTGTTCATATCCTTTGCCCACTTTTTGATGGGGTTGTTTGTTTTTTTCTTGTAAATTTGTTTGAATTCTTTGTTGATTCTGGATATTAGCCCTTTGTCAGATGGGTAGATTGCAAAAATTTTCTCCCATTCTGTAGGTTGCCTGTTCACTCTGATGGTAGTTTCTTGTGCTGTGCAGAGCTCTTTAGTTTAATTAGATCCCATTTGTCTATTTTTGCTTTTGCCATTGCTTTTGGTGTTTTAGTCATGAAGTCCTTGTCCATGCCTATGTCCTGAATGATATTGCCTAGGTTTTCTTCTAGAGTTTTTATGGTTTTAGGTCTAATATTTAAGTCTTTAATCTGTCTTGAATTAATTTTTGTATAAGGTGTAAGGAAGAGATCTAGTTTCATCTTTCTACCTATGGCTAGCCAGTTTTCCCAGCACCATTTATTAAATAGGGAATCCTTTCCCCATTGCTTGTTTTTGTCGGGTTTGTCAAAGATCAGATGGTTGTAGATGTGTGGTGCTATTTCTGAGGCCTCCGTTCTGTTCCATTGGTCTATATCTCTGTTTTGGTACCAGTACCATGCTGTTTTGGTGACTGTAGCCTTGTGGTATAGTTTGAAGTCAGGTAGTGTGATGCCTCCAGCTTTGTTCTTTGGGCTTAGGATTGACTTGGCAATGCGGGCTCTTTTTTGGTTCCATATGAACTTTAAAGTAGCTTTTTCCAATTCTGTGAAGAAAGTCATTGGTAGCTTGATGGGGATGGCATTGGATCTATAAATTACCTTGGGCAGTATGGCCATTTTCACCATATTGATTCTTCCTATCCATTAGCATGGAATGTTCTTCCATTTATTTGTGTCCTCTTTTATTTTGTTGAGCAGTGGTTTGTAGTTCTCCTTGAAGAGGTCCTTCACATCCCTTGTAAGTTGGATTCCTAGGTATTTTATTCTCTTTGTAGCAATTGTGAGTCAGAGTTCCCTCATGATTTGGCTCTCTGTTTGTCTGTTATTGATGTATAGGAATGCTTGTGATTTTTGCACATTGATTTTGTATCCTGAGACTTTGCTGAAGTTGCTTATCAGCTTAAGGAGATTCGGGGCTGAGATGATGGGGTTTTCTAAATATACAATCATGTCATCTGCAAATAGGGACAATTTGCCTTCCTCTTTTCCTAATAGAATACCCTTTATTTATTTATTTTGCCTGATTGCCCTGGCCAGAACTTCCAACACTATGTTGAATAGGAATGGTGAGAGAGGGCATCCCTGTCTTGTGCCAGTTTTCAAAGGGAATGCTTCCAGTTTTTGCCCATTCAGTATGATATTGGCTGTGGGGTTGTAATAAATAGCTCTTATGATTTTGAAATACATCCCATCAATACCTAGTTTATTGAGAGTTTTTAGCATGAAGGGCTGTTGAATTTTGTTGAAGGCATTTTCTGCATGTATTGAAATAATCATGTGGTTTTTGTTGTTGGTTCTGTTTATGTGATGAATAACATTTATTGATTTGCATATGTTGAATCAGCCTTGCATCCAAGGGATGAAGCCCACCTGACCATGGTGGATAAGATTTCTGATGTGCTACTGGATTTGGTTTGCCAGTATTTTACTGAGAATTTTCGCATCAATGTTCTTCAGGGATATTCATCTAAAATTCTATTTTTTTGTTGTGTTTCTTCCAGGCTTTGGTGTCAGGATGATGTTGGCCTCATAAAATGAGTTAGGGAGGATTCCCTCTTTTTTCTATCCATTGGAATAGTTTCAGAAGGAATGGCACCAGCTTCTCTTTGTACCTCTGATAGAATTCGGCTGTGAACTGGTCTGTTCTTAGGCTTTTTTTGTTTGGTAGGCTATTAATTATTGCCTCAATTTCAGAGCCTGTTATTGGTCTATTCAGAGATTCAACTTCTTCTGATGGTAGTTTGTATTTCTGTGAGATCATTGGTGATATCCACTTTATCATTTTTTATTGCATCTATTTGATTCTTCTCTCTTTTCTTGTTAGTCTTGCTAGCAGTCTATCAATTTTGTTGATCTTTTCAAACAAACAACTCCTAGATTCATTGATTTTTGAAGGTTTTTTGTGTCTCTGTCTCTTTCAGTTCTGCTCGGATCTTAGTTATTTCTTCCCTCCTGCTAGCTTTTGAATTTGTTTGCTCTTGTTTCTCTAGTTATTTTAATTGTGATTTTAGGGTGTCGACTTTAGATCTTTCCTGCTTTCTCTTCTGGGCATTTAGTGCTATAAATTTCCCTCTACACAGTGCTTTGAATGTGTCCCAGAGATTCTGGTACATTGTGTCTTTGTTCTCATTGGTTTCAAAGAACATCTTTATTTCTGCCTTCATTTCGTTATGTACCCAGTAGTCATTCAGCAGCAAGTTGTTCAGTTCCCATGTAGTTGTGCGGTTTTGAGTGAGTTTTTTAATCCTGAGTTCTAATTTGATTGCACTGTGGTCTGAGAGACAGTTTGTTGTGATTTCTGTTCTTTTATATTTGCTGAGGAGTGCTTTACTTCCAATTTTGTGGTGAATTTTAGAAGAAGTGCGATGTGGTGCTGAGAAGAATGTATATTCTGTTGATTTGGGTTGGAGAGTTCTGTAGATGTCTATTAGGTCCTCTTGGTGCAGAGCTGAATTCAATTCCTGGATATCCTTGTTAACCTTCTGTCTCGTTGATCTGTCTAATGTTGACAGTGGGGTGTTAAAGTCTCCCATTATTATTGTGTGGGAGTCTAAGTCTCTTTGTAGGTCTCTAAGGACTTGCTTTATGAATCTGGGTGCTCCTGTATTAGGTGCATATATATTTAGGACAGTTAGCTCTTCTTGTTGAATTGATCCCTTTACCATTATGTAATGGCCTTATTTATATCTTTTGATCTTTGTTGGTTTAAAGTCTGTTTTATCAGAGACTAGGATTGCAACCCCTCCTTTTTTTTTGCTTTCCATTTGCTTGATAGATCTTCCTCCATCCCTTTATTTTGAGCCTATGTGTGTCTTTGCACATGAGCTGGGTTTCCTGAATACAGCACACTGATGGGTCTTGACTCTATCCAATTTGTCAGTCTGTGTCTTTTAATTGGGGCATTTAGCCCATTTACATTTAAGGTTAATATTGTTATGTGTGAATTTCATCTTGTCATTATGATGTTAGCTGGTTATTTTGCTCGTTAGTTCATTCAGTTTCTTCCTATCATCAATGGTCTTTACAATTTGGCATGTATCTGCAGTGGCTGCTACCAGTTGTTCCTTTCCATGTTTAGTGCTTCCTTCAGGAGCTCTTGTAAGGCAGGCCTGATGTGACAAAATCTCTCATCATTTGGTTGTCTGTAAAGTATTTTATTTCTCCTTCACTTATGAAGCTTAGTTTGGCTGGGTATGAAATTCTGGGTTGAAAATTCTTTTCTTTAAGAATGTTGAATATTGGCCCCCACTCTCTTCTGGCTTGTAGAGTTTCTGCTGAGAGATCAGCTGTTAGTCTGATGGGCTTCCCTCTGTGGGTAACCCGACCTTTCTCTCTGGCTGCCCTTAACATTTTTTCCTTCATTTCGACTTTGGTGAATCTGACAATTATGTGTCTTGGAGTTGCTCTTCTTGCAGAGTATCTTTGTGGCATTCTCTATATTTCCTGAATTTGAATGTTGACCTGCCTTGCTAGGTTGGGGAAGTTCTCCTGGATCATATCCTGCAGAGTGTTTTCCAGCTTGGTTCTATTCTCCCCGTCACCTTCAGGTACACCAGTCAGACGTAGATTTGGTTTTTTCACATAGTCCCATATTTCATGGAGGCTTTGTTCATTTCTTTTTATTCTTTTTTCTCTAAACTTCTCTTCTCACTTCATTTTATTCATTTGATCTTCAATCACTGATACCCTTTCTTCCAGTTGATTGAATCGGCTACTGAAGCTTGTGCATTTGTCACGTAGTTCTCATGCCATGGTTTTCAGCTCCAACAGGTCCTTTAAGGACTTCTGTGCATTGATTATTCTAGTTAGCCTTTCGTCTAATCTTCTTTCAAGGTTTTAACTTCTTTGTGATGGGTTTGAACTTCCTCCTTTAGCTCGGAGACGTTTGATCGTCTAAAGCCTTCCTCTCTCAACTCATCAAAGTCATTCTCCGTCCAGCTTTGTTCCATTGCTGGTGAGGATCTGCATTCCTTTAGAGGAGGAGAGGCACTCTGATTTTTAGAATTTTCAGTTTTTCTGTTCTGTTTTTTCCCCATCTTTGTGGTTTTCTCTACCTTTGGTCTTTGATGATGGTGACATACAGGTGGGGTTTTGGTGTGGTTGGCCTTTCTGTCTGTTAGTTTTCCTTTGAACAGTCAGGACCCTCAGCTGCAGGTCTGTTGGAGTTTGCTGGAGGTCCACTCCAGATCCTGTTTGCCTGGGTATCAGCAGCGGAGGCTGCAGTGCAGCAAATATTGCTGAACCGCACATGTTGCTGCCTGATAGTTCCTCTGGAGGTTTCGTCTCAGAGGGGTACATGGCCATGTGAGGCATCAGTCTGCCCCTATTGGGGGGTGCCTCCCAGATATGCTGCTCAGCGTTCAGGGACCCACTTGAGGAGGCAGTCTGTCCGTTCTCAGATCTCAAACTCCGTACTGGGAGAACCACTACTCTCTTCAAAGCTGTCAGATAGGGACATTTAAATCTGCAGAGGTTTCTGCTGCCTTTTGTTTGGCTATGCCCTGACCCCAGAGGTGGAGTCTACAGAGGCAGGCAGGCCTCCTTGAGCTGTGGTGGGCTCCACCCAGTTCCAGCTTCCAGGCCACTTTGTTTACCTACTCAAGCCTCAGCAATGGTGGGTGCCCCTCCCCCAGCCTCACTGCCTCCTTGAAATTCGATCTCAGACTGCTATGCTAGCAATGAGCGAGGCTCCGTGGGCATGAGACCCTCTGAGCCATGCATGGGATATAATCTCCTGGTGTGCCATTTGCTAAGACCATTGGAAAAGTGCAGTATTAGGGTGGGAGTGACCCGATTTTCCAGGTGCCGTCTGTCACCACTTTCTTTGACTAGGAAAGGGAATCCCCTGACCCCTTGCACTTCCCGGGTGAGATGATGCCTCACCCTGCTTCGGCTCACGCTCAGTGCACTGCACCCACTGTCCTGCACCCACTGTCCAACAAGCCCCAGTGAGATGAACCCGGTACCTCAGTTGGAAATGCAGAAATCACCTGTCCTCTGCGTCGCTCATGCTGTGAGCTGTAGACTGGAGCTGTTCATATTTGGCCATCTTGGAACTGCCTCCCATTCTGTAGGTTTTAACATGTTTCTTAAATACATCTTTCTTTAAAAATAAAAATAAATAGCTTTTAAAAATATTTTAAAATTTTTTTGCAGAATCATATTTTCAGGATTTAACATTTGGAATTATAAAGTTCAGGATTATATATTTCAGGATTTTGATAGGCTCATATCTGTAGGCTACAAAAACTAAAGCTTATTATCCTATAAAAGAGTTAATACAATATTCAAATTGATTAACCTAAGGAATGGATTATTAATTGATTCATCTATGCTATCTGGAAATAATTCAACAGCCCTAGTATGCTTGAAGTTTTTCTCCTGATGTTAGGTTTCAGAATTGTCTGTTTTTGTGATTTTCTACCTATGAAAGATTCAGCCTGCTAATTATGATCATGCCCTGAATGACTTCCACCAATCCTTTCAGATGTTGAATGCCTTCCTTTATCTTCAACTGCTCCCAGACTCTTCTTATTCTCTGCTTGGATATTTGCCCAGATGATTAATTCAGTGTATGATGTTCATTCATTCAGGTAGTCTCCTTAACAAAGAGCTATTAAATGTCAACTCTATGTCATGTATTGTATTAGTCCGTTCCCATACTACTATAAAGAACTGCCAGAGACCGGGTATTTTATAAAGGAAAGAGGCTTAATTGACTCACAGTTCAGCATGGCTGAGGAGACCTCAGGAAACTTACTGATATCATGACAGAAGGCAAAGAGGAAGCAAGGCAAAGAGGAAGCAAGGCACCTTCTTCACAAGGCAGCAGGAAGGAGAAGTGCTGAGTGAAGGGGGAAGAGCCCTTTATAAAACCATCAGATCTCGTGAGAACTCACTCACTATCATGAGAATAGCATGGGGAAAAGCATCCCCATGATTCAATTACCTCCACCTGGTCTCTCCCTTGATATGTGGGCATTATGGGGATTATGGGGATTACAGTTCAAGATGAGATATGGGTAGGAACACAAAGCCGAGCCATATGAGGTATATATGAATACAAAGGTCAAGAGAACAGACAGTTTTTTGCCATATATCATGATGTTTATCTTCAAATGGTCAGATATAGAAAATAAAGAACTAGCACACTGTAACACAGTAAATAAATATTATTCTGAATAAGGATGTGTGGACTAAGATGAAAATAAAACAAAGTGACAATCAAATCAATGACTTCTGTAATGAGGTGATATTTAAATTAAGATGTGAATTATAGGAAGAAATCAGCCAAGCAGATATCTAGGAGAAGAGCCCTTTAGATAGAGGGATGAAGGGACCAGTAAGGGCAAGGTCTGCATTGTGGGAACAAGCTTGGCATACATGGGAGTTAGAACTAAACAAGTGATGTTGGAGCATGTTGTGGTTGTGACATGCAGTCTGATAGATAGAAGTGGGTTGATTATGAAGACTTTCTATACTATGGAAAGAAGTTTAGATTTTATACTAAATTCAGTTAAGAGTGATTGGATGGATTTCAAGAAAAGAAGAGATATTATCTTATTTATACTTGTAAAGTTTTGGGGTTCTAACCCTCCTTATTATAATCTTTACCAAAACCATTTGCTACTAATTCTGACATTTGTGACCAACATCTCAAAAACAGAGATAACTGCACCTTTAATTTCCATTTTAATTTCATGGAACTTCAGTACTGGATCCCCCCTTAATTCAAGTTCAGGAAGCCCTTTCTTCTAGAATCTTTATTTTATTAATAGTTTTGCTTGTGGGTTAAACAGGCACTTAATTTCTCAACCATTTGCAGTCTTTGCTCATTTCCTTTTGAATTCTGCTTTTGGGAAGTATCTACCAACAATGACAATAAAACTTTAACACCTCAAGCCCCATTTTGAACTTTTTAAGGAGTGGGTTGGGTCCTATACAAACATCTACCAACAATGACAATAAAACTTTAACATCTCAAACCCCATTTTGAACTTTTTAAGGAGTGGGTTGAGTCATATACAAACCAAAACAATTTTAATGTGGTCAAATGTTACCAACTGTCCCTCATTTACTGTCACAACATATAATTATTTTACAAACTGGAGAACAGTCAATGGCTATTCTAGGCCCAGGGCATGGAGCCTGCCCAAGAAATATCTTAACCTTAGTAAAATATCAGTCGCTTATTAAAGATATCCCTCTCTCTCTCTCTCCTTCTCCCTTCTAAAATATAGCCTCCTTATATTATCAAGATCATGTCTTTCCCATGTAAATTATCTGCAGTAGAGAAACGTTAAACAGAAACAAAGAGGGGTATTCCAAGATGGCTGAATAGGAACAGCTCCAGTCTGCAGCTCCCAGCATGATTGATGTAGAAGACAGGTGATTTCTGCATTTTCAAATGAGGTACCTGGTTCATCTCAATGGGACTGGTTGGACAGTGGGTGTAGCTCACAGAGGGCAAGCCAAAGCAGGGCATGGCGGGGTGTTGCCTCACCTTCTACACGCTGCTTTAAATGTGTATACACTTTGGGAGGCTGAAAATATACTGATTTTCAGGGCTTAAAAAAAGCCGAAGTGCAAGGGGTTGGGGGATTTCCCTTTCCTAGCCAAGAGAAGCTGTCACAGACTACCTGGAAAAAACGGGATACTCCCGCCCAAATACAGTGTTTTCCCAAGGTCTTAGCAACTGGCAGACAAGGTGATTCTCTCCCATGCCTGGCTCGGTGGCTCCCACGCCCATGAAGCCTTGCTCACTGCTAGTGCAGCAGTCTGAGATAGATCTGCGAGACAGCAGCCTGGCTGGGGAAGGGGCATCCGCCATTGCTGAGGCTTGAGGAGGTAAACAAAGCGACCAGGAAGCTCGAACTGGGTGGAGCCTACCACAGCTCAACAAAGCCTACTGCCTCTAGACTCCACCTCTGTAGGCCGGGTGTAGCTGAACAAAAGGCAGCAGACAACTTCTGCAGACTTAAATGTCCCCGTCTGATAGCTCTGAAGAGAGCAGGGCTTCTCCCAGCATGGCGTTAGAGCTCTGAGAATGGATAGACTGCTTCCTCAAGTGGGTCCCTGACCCCCATGTAGCCTAACTGGGAGACACCTCCCAGTAGGGGCTGAAAGACACCTCATATAGGTGGCTGCCCCTCTGGGTCAAAGCTTCCAGAGGAAGGATCAGGCAGTAATATTTGCTGTTCTGCAGCCTCCGCTGGTGATACCCAGGCAAACAGGGTCTGGAGTGGAACTCCAGCAAACTCCAGCAGACCTGCAGCTGAAGATCCTGTTAGAAGGAAAACTAACAAACAGAAAGAAATAGCATCAACATTAACAAAAAGATCATCTACGACAAAACCCCATTTGTAGGTCACCAACATCAAAGACCAAAGGTAGAAAAAAACCACACAGATGGAGAGAAACCAGAGCAGAAAAGCTGAAAATTCTAAAAATCAGAGTGCCTCTTCTCCTCCAAAGGATCGCAGCTCCTCGCCAGCAATGGAACAAAGCTGGATGGAGAATGAATTTGACAAGTTGACAGAAGTAGGCTTCAGAAGGTCAATAATAACAAACTTCTCCGAGCTAAAGGAAAATGTTCAAACCCATTGCAAGGAAGCTAAAAACCTTGAAAAAAGATTAGACAAATGGCTAACTAGAATAAACAGTGTACAGAAGACCTTAAATTACCTGATGGAGCTGAAAACTCTGGCACAAAAACTTCACGACGCATGCACAAGTTTCAATAGCTGATTTGATAAAGTGGAAGAAAGGGTATTGGTGATTGAAGATCAGATGAATGAAAGGAAGCGAGAAGAGAAGTTCAGAGAAAAAAGAGTGAAAAGAAACAAACAAAGCCTCCAAGAAATATGGGACTATGTGAAAAGCAAAAATCTAGGTTTGATTGGTGTACCTGAAAGTGATGGGGAGGATGGAACCAAGTCGGAAAACACTCTTCAGGATATCATCCAGGAAAACTTTCCCAACATAGCAAGGCAGGCCAACATTCAAATTCAGGAAATACAGAGAACACCACAAAGATACTCCTCGAGAAGAGCAACCCCAAGACACATAATTGTCAGATTCACCAAGGTTGAAATGAAGGAAAAAGTGTTAAGGGCAACCAGAGAGAAAGCTAATCTGCCCGCCTCGGCCTCCCAAAGTGCTGGGATTACAGTCATGAGCCACCATGCCCGGCCAATATGTGCTACGTAATCCCAGCAGTTTTGTCACCACCAGGACTGCTCTAAAAGAGCTCCTGAAGGAAGCACTAAACATGGAAAGGAACAACTGGTACCAGCCACTGCAGATACATGCCAAATTGTAAAGACCATTGGTGCTAGGAAGAAACTGCATCAACTAATGAGGAAAATAACCAGCTAACATCATAATGACAGGATCAAATTCACACATAACAATATTAACCTTAAATGTAAATGGGCTAAATGCCCCAATTAAAAGACACAGACTGGCAAATTGGATAAAGAATCAAGACCCATCAGTGTGCTGTATTCAGGAAACCCATCTCACCTGCAAAGACACACATAGACTCAAGATAAAGGGATGGAGGAAGATCTACCAAGCAAATGGAAAACAAAAAAGGCAGGAGTTGCAATCCTAGTCTATGATAAAACAGACTTTAAACCAACAAAGATCAAAAGAGACAAATAAGGCCATTACATAATGGTAAAGGGATCAATTCAACAAGAAGAGCTAACTGTCCTAAAAATATATGCACCCAATACAGGAGCACCCAGATTCATAAAGCAAGTCCTTAGAGACCTACAAAGAGACTTAGACTCCCACACAATAATAATGGGAGACTTTAACACCCCACTGTCAACATTAGACAGATCAACGAGACAGAAGGTTAACAAGGATATCCAGGAATTGAATTCAGCTCTGCACCAAGAGGACCTAATAGACATCTACAGAACTTTCCACCCCAAATCAACAGCATATACATTCTTCTCAGCACCACACCACACCTATTCCAAAATTGACCACATAGTTGGAAGTAAAGCACTCCTGAGCAAATGTAAAAGAACAGAAACTATAACAAACTGTCTCTCAGAAAACAGTGCAATCAAACTAGAACTCAGGATTAAGAAACTCACTCAAAACCGCTCAATTACATGGAAACTGAGCAACCTGCTCCTGAATTACTACTGGATACATAAAGAAATGAAGGCAGAAATAAAGATGTTCTTTGAAACCAACAAGAACAAAGACACAATGTACCAGAATCTCTGGGACACATTCAAAGCAGTGTGTAGAGGGAAATTTATAGCACTAAATGCCCACAAGAGAAAGCAGGAAAGATCTAAAATTGACACCCTAAAATCACAATTAAAAGAACTAGAGAAGCAAGAGCAAACACATTCAAAAGCTAGCAGAAGGCAAGAAATAACTAAGCTCAGAGCAGAACTGAAGGAGATAGAGACACAAAATTTCCTTTAAAAAAATCAATGAATCCAGGAGCTGGTTTTTTGAAAAGATCAACAAAATTGATAGACCACTAGCAAGACTAATAAAGAAGAAAAGAGAGAAGAATCAAAGAGATGCAATAAAAATGATAAAGGGGGATATCACAACGGATCCCACAGAAATACAAACTACCATCAGAGAATACTATAAACACCTCTACGCAAATAAACTAGAAAATCTAGAAGAAATGGATAAATTCCTGGACACATACACCCTCCCAAGACTAAACCAGGAAGAAGTTGAATCTCTGAATAGACCAATAACAGACTCTGAAATTGAGGCAATAATTAATAGCTTACCAACCAAAAAAAGTCCAGGACAAGAAAAATTCACAGCTGAATTCTACCAGAGGTACAAGGAGGAGCTGGTACCATTTCTTCTCAAACTATTCCAATCAATAGAAAAAGAGGGAATCCTCCCTAACTCATTTTATGAGGCCAGCATCATCCTGATACCAAAGCCTGGCAGAGTCACAACAACAAAAAAGAGAATTTTAGACCAATATCCCTGATGAACATCGATGCAAAAATCCTAAATAAAATACCGGCAAACCGAATCCAGCAACACATCAAAAAGCTTATCCACCATGATCAAGTGGGCTTCATCCCTGGGATGCAAGGCTGGTTCAACATATGCAAATCAATAAAAGTAATCCAGCATATAAACAGAACCAACGACAAAAACCACATGATTATCTCAATAGATGCAGAAAAGGCCTTCAACAAAATTCAACAGCTCTTCATGCTAAAAACTCTCAATAAATTAGGTATTGATGGGACATATCTCAAAATCATAAGAGCTATTTATAACAAACCCACAACCAATATCGTACTGAATGGGCAAAAACTGGAAGCATTCCCTTTGAAAACTGGCACAAGACAGGGATGCTCTCTCTCACCACTCCTATTCAACATAGTGTTGGAAGTTCTGGCCAGGGCAATCAGGCAGGAGAAAGGAATAAAGGGTATTCAATTAGGAAAAGAGGAAGTCAAATTGTCCCTGTTTGCAGACGACATGATTGTTTATCTAGAAAACCCCATCATCTCAGCCCAAAATCTCCTTAAGCTGATAAGCAACTTCAGCAAAGTCTCAGGATAGAAACTCAATGTGCAAAAATCACAAGCATTCTTATACACCAATAACAGACAAACAGAGAGCCAAATCATGAGTGAACTTCCATTCACAATTGCTTCAAAGAGAGTAAAATACCTAGGAATCCAACTTACAAGGGATGTGAAGGATCTCTTCAAGGAGAACTACAAACCACTGCTCAACAAAATAAAAGAGGACACAAACAAACGGAAGAGCATTCCATGCTCATGGGTAGGAAGAATCAATATCGTGAAAATGGCCATACTGCCCAAGGTAATTTATAGATTCAGTGCCATCCCCATCAAGCAACCAATGACTTTCTTCACAGAATTGGAAAAAACTACTTTAACGTTCTTATGGAACCAAAAAAGAGCCTGCATTGCCAAGTCAATCCTAAGCCAAAAGAACAAAGCTGGAAGCATCAAGCTACCTGACTTCAAACTATACTACAAGGCTACAGTAACCAAAACAGCATGGTACTGGTACCAAAACAGAGATATAGACCAATGGAACAGAACAGAGCCCTCAGAAATAATACCACACATCTACAACTATCTGATCTTTGACAAACCTGACAAAAACAGGAGAAGGGGAAAGGATTCCCTATTTAACAAATGGTGTTGGGAAAACCAGCTAGCCATATTTAGAAAGCTGAAACTGGATCCCTTCCTTACACCTTATACAAAAATTAATTCAAGATGGATTAAAGACTTCAATGTTAGACCTAAAACCATAAAAACCTTAGAAGAAAACCTAGGCTATACCATTCAGGACATAGGCATGGACAAGGACTTCATGTCTAAAACACCAAAAGCAGTGGCAACAAAAGCCAAAATTAACAAATGGGCTCTAATTAAACTAAAGAGCTTCTGCACAGCAAAAGAAACTACCATCAGAGTGAACAGGCAACCTACAGAATAGGAGAAAATTTTTGCAATCTACTCATCTGACAAAGGGCTAATATCCAGAATCTACAATGAACTCAAATTTACAAGAAAAAAACAACCCCACCAAAAAGTGGGCGAAGGCTATGAACAGACACTTCTCAAAAGAAGACATTTATGCAGCCAACAGACACATGAAAAAGTGCTCATCATCACCGGCCATCAGAGAAATGCAAATCAAAACCACAATGAGACACCATCTCACACCAGTTAGAATGGTGATCATTAAAAAGTCTGGAAACAACAGGTGCTGGAGAGGATGTGGAGAAATAGGAACACTTTTACACTGCTGGTGGGAGTGTAAACTAATTCAACCATTGTGGAAGACAGTGTGGCGATTCCTCAAGGATCTAGAACTAGAAATACCATTTGACTCAGCAATCCCATTACTGGGTATATACCCAAAGGATTATAAATCATGCTACCATAAAGACACATGCACATGTATGTTTATTGTGGCACTATTCACAATACCAAAGACTTAGAACCAACCCAAATGTCCATCAATGATAGACTGGATTAAGAAAATGTGGCACATATACACCATGGAATACTATGCAGCCATAAAAAAGGGTGAGTTCATGTCCTTTATAAGGGCATGGATGAAGCTGGAAACCATCATTCTAAGCAAACTATCACAAGGACAGAAAATCAAACACTGCATGTTCTCACTCATAGGTGGGAATTGAACAATGAGAACACTTGGACACAGGAAGGGGAACATCACACATTGGGGCCTGTTGTGGGGTGGGGGTAGGGGGGTGGGATAGTATTAGGTGATATACCTAATGTAAATAACGAGTTAATGGGTGCAGCAGACCAACATGGCATGTGTATACATATGTAACAAACCTGCACGTTGTGCACATGTACCCTAGAACTTAAAGTATCATAAAAATATATATATATAATTAAAATAAAACCTACAGAACACATTATAGGCCATTTTAAGCAATAAAACAGATAACAATAACACATTTTTTGGAAGCATAAACAGTAAGATATACTAACAACATTTGCACAGGTATAACAGTTATAAGAAGATGAACCATATTTGTGAAGAAATAAGTTAAAAAGCAAAGTGTATAAATGCATGCCAATATGGTGGATAATTGTGTGCACCCAAAGTTTCTAACTTTGGTATTTGAAATACTACAACAGACAACATAAGTCTTTTTGCAAGATCAATCAAAAACTGTTATGACTCATCACCACATATGCAGTCACCCAAAGAGCTGAGATCTTGAGAAATTTTATCTTTCACAAATACAGTTTTACTAAGTGGACATAATTCCGTTTATTGAAAAAAGTTTTATTGTCTTTATGTACACAACCAATGCTTACACACAAAGTCAAAGATTTTAATGCACTTTGTGGAGTCAAATTAGCAAAAATAAATACAACAAATTTGATCTGAACTCTCTAAAAGTCTTTAAACAATTATTCCTCCTGTATTGGAAATGATAAACGAAAAATACACAACAGAGAAAATTGTAAAAGTCAATGCTGACCACTTAAAATAGTGGGAAAGAAACTAAAAAACAGGAAGACTATAATACCTAGGAATATATTTAATCAAGGAGATGAAAGATCTCCACAAGGAAAACTAGAAAACACTAATGAAAGAAATTGTAGATGACATGAATGGAAAACCATCCCATGCTTATGGATAGGAAGAATCAGTATTGTTAAAATGACTATATTAACCAAAACAATCTACAAATTCAATGAAAATCCTATCAAAATATTGATGTCATTTTTCACAAAATTAAAAAAATTCCCAAAATTCGTATGGAACCAGAAAGGAGCCCAAATAGCCAAAGCATTCCTAAGCAAAAAGAACAAAGCTGGAGGCATCACATTACCTGACTTCAAATTATACTACAAGGGTGTAGTAAGCAAAACAGCATGATACTGGTATAAAATCAGACACACAGATCAGTAAAATGAGTAAAGAACCTAGAAATAAAGCGACATACCTACAGCCAACTGATCTTTGACAAACTTGACAAAACACACACTAGGAAAAGGTCACTCTATTGAATAAATGTTGCTAGGAAAGTTGGAAAGCCACATGTGGAAGAATGAAACTGAATGTCTTTCTCTCACCATATACAAAAATTAACTCAAGATAGACTAAAAACTTAAATGTAAGACCTGGAACTATACCTATAAAAATACGAGAAGAATTTCTAGGAAAAATTTTTCTGGACATTGGCCTAGGCAAAGAATTCATGACCAAGACCTAAAAGTAAATGCAACAAAAACAAAAATGGACAAATGGGACTTAATTAAACTAAAAAGTTTCTTCACATTAAAATAAAGAATCATCAGAGAAAATAGACAACATGTTGAATAGGAGAAAATATTTTCAAACTATGCATCTGAAAAAAGGACTAATAACCAGAATCTATAAGGAAATCAAACAACTCAACAAAACAAACAGATATAAATAGCCCCATTAAAGAGTGGGCAAAAGAAATGAACATATGTTGTGTGAAAGAGGAGATACAAATGACCAACAAGCATATGAAAAAAAATGCTCAACATCACTAATCATCAGAGAAATGTGAATTAAAACTACATGAGATGCCATCTTATGCTAGTCAGAAACACTATTATTAAAAAGGAAAAAAAATGACAGATGTTGGCAAGGATGTGGAGAAAAGGGAACACTTATACACTATTGGTGGGAATGTAAATAGTACAGTCTCTCTGGAAAACAGTATGGCGATTTCTTAAAGAACTGCAAATAGAACTACCTTTCGATCCAGCAACCCCACTATTGCCTGTAATCCCAAAGGAATAAAACCACTGTATCAAAAAGATACCTGCATCCGTGTGTTTATCACAACACTATTCACAATAACAAAGATATGGAATCAAGCAGAATATCCATGAGTGGATGACTGAATGAAGAAAGTGTGATATATCCTACCCTAAACACATAAACACACACACACACACACACACACACACACACACACACACGCATATATAAATTGGCAACCTAAATTGTTGGGCAATCAACTACACTTTATGAAAAATATTATAACAAAGGGCATTTCTTTTTCTTTTCATAATCTGTTACCATGATAATGAGATAATTTCTTATATATTTAAAGTTATATTGCCAGTATTTGAGTACCACACAGTGGTATTAGTTAGGAATATGAAACAGACACAGAAACAAGATAATTCTTTTGGAATTATCTCTGCAAAAGAGTTGAAATCACCTTTTAAGGATTTGGGTTATTTGATTAAAATATTAGTAATTTTTATTGAAAATACTTGCCTACGTTGTTGTTCCCTTCATGTTTTTCTCAAATAGAAGTAACTAGATATGGTTTTTTTTTGTTAGTTAGTTGTTTTTTTTTTGTTTTTTTTTTTTTTTTTGAGATGGAATTTTGCTCTTGTTGCCCAGGCTGGAGTGCAATGGTATGACCTTGCCCCACTGCAACCTCCACCTCCGTGGTTCAAGCAATTCTCCTGCCTCGGCCTCCTGAGTAGCTGGGATTACAGGCATGCACCAAGACACTCGGCTAATTTTGTATTTTTAGTGGAGCCGGGGTTTCTTCATGTTGGACAGGCTGGTCTCAAACTCCCGACCTCAGGTGATCTGCCCGTCTCGGCCTCCCAGAGTGCTGGGATTACAGGCATGAGCCACCGCGCCCGGCCAATATGTTTTTTAATTAGAAATAACTTTCAGTTGTTTTGTTTTTTCAGAAATAAAAATAAGATTAGTGGAGGATATTTGGCTGCTAGAATGAACTGGAGTTGTAGAATGCCTTCCCATCTATTGGAATGTTACATGTTTTAAAATGATTCTTTCATCTGCCTTTTTCTTCTTTTTTTTTTTTTAACTGCAGTTACTATTTGGGAATAAAAAGAAAGTTTCAAAATAGGAGTTTACAATTTTATTACTATGTATGATTTCATTTTAGACATTTAAAAACTATTTTTTAAGCCCTGAAAATCAGTATATTTTCCAGAAACCCTTTGCTAAATCATAATAAACTTGCAGTGTTTCTGCAGGGGCAAACTTCAGCTCAGCCCTGCTGCACAGATGAAGTACTTTATGCAAACCCCTCCACATATACTTGCTAAGTTTTCAAAATATTCAAGAAACCAGAAGCATGGAAGTTACAAGCAAACCTTTTTTTTATTTTTTTGTGACAGAGTCTCTCTCTGTTGCCCAGGCTGGAGTGCAGTGGCATGATCTCAGCTCACTGCAACCTCTGCCTCCCAGGTTCAAGCGATTCTTCTTCTCAGCCTCCCGAGTAGCTGGGACTACAGGTGCTCAGCACCACGCCTGGCTCATTTTTGTATTTTTAGTAGAGACAGGGTTTCACCATACTGGCCAGGCTGGTTTTGAACTCCTGACCTTGTAATCTGCCCGCCTTGGCCTCCTAAAGTGCTGGGATTACAGGTGTGAGCCACGGCGCCCAGCCACAATCAAACATTTTAGTAGCTCTAGTACTTGTAGTTAGACATTTGGCTCTTAAAATATTTAGGTGAAAATATAAATTTTGTGGCCGGCAGAATGCATTATTTTAAAATTGTTATAATTTAACTACTTTCTCATTCTCTTTCTCTCTCTTTCTCTCTCTCTGGTAAAAACGTTAACCTCTACTAGTGATGACCAAACCTGGTAAAGATTGTAAAGTGGGAAAAATTGGATTGTAGGATCCTTATATCTTTTCTCTCTTTTAATTATAATTCCACTCTGTTCTTCCTTTGTATTTCAGCATTTTTTCCTTAGGCATTAGTATTCTTTTTTTTTTTTTTCCTTTTGAGATGGAGTCTTGCTTTGTGGCCCAGGCTGGAGTGCATCGGCCCGATCTCCGCTCACTGCAACCTCTGGCTCCCGGGTTAAAGTGATTCTTCTGCCTCAGCCTCCTGAGTAGCTGGGATTACAGGCCTGCGCCACCACACCTGGCTAATTTTTGTATTTTTAGTAGAGATGGGGTTTCACCATGTTGGCCAGGCTGGTCTCGAACTCTGGACCTCAGGCGATCCGCCTGCCTCAGCAGGCATTAAGTATTCTGACTGCAGTTTTCTTCCCTCCCTTCATTCTTTCTTGAGCAAATTTCCACACCTTTTTATTCTCTCTGATCTTCTTTCTCTGCACTGTCTCCATTATTTTGCTCTTTCCATTAGCTAGAATGCTTCTCTTAAATAATTTTGTCAATAAATCTGCTTATGATGTTTTAAAATGCCATCCTGAATAGCATATTAATTATACCATTATGACATACAATGAAATAAATACTATGCATTAATAAGCTGGAGTTTTAGCATGCTTAACCATTGAAAAGATTGTGATTACCGTGTACCTCAAATTAATTAAAAATATAATTTTATTTTTTGAAATAATACAGAATTTATATGCATGCTTAAATTAAAATTGTTTCTTTTGAGAGGTTCTGATTGTTACATTTTAGGTATGTTAATTTGCAGGGTTGAATTTTTAGATTATTTGGTTGTTCACTGGCTTGGCTGCTGTCCTAAATTAGCTTGGCTTGCTACTGACCCAATGCTGAGCAATTTAGACATATTTGAACCTTGCAACAATCCTGTGAAGTAAGATTATCAGCTTCAGATTACAGATGCAGAAACTGCAGTTCAGAAAACTTAATTAACTTTCCAAATTTTCACACCTAATAAGTGGCAGTAGTGTAATAATATTCAACCTGAGACTTCATGGCTCATGATTTTAATCTTTTCATATGCTTAATGACCAATCAACAGGCTCTTGGTGTCTTAATTTAAAGGCTAATAGTTTATCCTGAGGTACTGACTTGCATTTGACACTATTTACACTCGTCTGTCTGACTGTTTGTCCAGTACAATCTTCTAGTTCCACTGGCCTTTCTTGCTCTACCTGTACACTGAACACTCTCCAAACCAGACCCGCTGCATTTCCTGGATTATGTCTATACTTATGCTCTCCCTTCAGCCTGAAATGGAGCTTACAGTAACAATCTATTGTATACAATTACTTTCAAAAGAAAAAATGGTATACTGATGGGTCCAGAAAAAGTGGTTTCATCTGGCGATACGGGGGTCTAACTTTGCCTCATGTGATCTTGTAATTAGTTCCTTGTTTTTAAGCTCTGAACTTCATACTTCCTTCTGAACCTTCAGAGGAACCCAGCACCTCCAAAACTTGAGACATACCAGGTTCCTAAGGAGAAAACGGATTCTCCTTAGGAAAATCTATTTTCTCCTCCACAAGCTCCTCCTCCCACTTTTAAGTCATATTCCACAGATTCATCTTCTTTCTGTTCTTTCATTTGGTTCCTTTTCTTTTCCTGTTCTCTTTATCCTTGTAGGATTTTTACCACGACCACCGCCCTCTTTGATTCTCTTTCAGTGGAGTTTCTTTAAGGAGAAGAATGAATGTGGCTATTCAATTTGTCATATTTTACTGGAATTCTAAGATTTTTTTTTTTTTTTTAAAGTAGAAGATACTCAGCCTGGAATTAAAATCTTGGACTTTGGAGTCAGATTCCCCTCCTTGTTCAAGTTGTGGCACAGAGATAAAATGATCATATTTGCACAGTATCCTGGAGTGAGTGACAGGATTAGAGTGGGTTTTACCCTAGCCCTCCACCTTGAGGTGTCAGTAAATTGTATCACGGCATATCTGTAATTCAAAGCATCTGGGCTTTGAAATACTGGGCATCCATAAAGTTTGAATCCTGACTGTTTCTCTTGCTAGCTGCGTGGCCTTGGGCAAGTCGATCTATCTCTATACTAGCTCCATTTGTAAACATGGGATTATGGTTCCCACTTCTTGGTACTTTCGTGAGAATTACAGGAGCTAACATTTGTTTAAAGTGCCCAGTACAATGTGAACACATACTAGGTGCCAATAAAAATCTGTCGTTCTGGAGAGGACGAAAAGGTTAAATGGCTTTGTAACTTTCTCTGGATTTAAATGGTGACTGTGTCTTTGGCCATTCGACATTATTTGATTTGAGACCTTTGGAAGGACTAAAGTAGACTGCAGATGTCAGGGAAAAGTCTAGTGCCTTGCCTCTCAGTGGAAAGGGAGGTGGTTATTTAAAGAAATATTCTCTGTTTTGCATTACACTTACTTCTGTTCTGTTTAGCCTTTATCTCCACATTACTCTTTTCCTGCAGAATCATTTGTTTACGGATTCTCAAGTTATGATCCTTCCCAAGGTCAGGGGCATGCCACTATTTCTCACCTCAGATTTGGAAATACGTATCTTTACATTTAAAACTGCAAATACTGTCACACCGAGACAGAATGTGTTTGGCATAATATTAAGGCAAAAGATTGCATCTGAATCTCGCTAAAGCATGAATAATAGCGGAGCTTGACGAATGTTAAACCTAGACAGTACTATATACCACCTTTCTTTTTACATTTTCCCAGTTTCCTCTTTTGATTCATCTTTACTTACTTCCTATTTTTGTTTTTTGTTTATTTGTTTGTTTTGTTTTCTCATTAAAAAAGCCACAGAAACTCCAAGCAGGCAAATTAGAAGGGAGGCAATGCAACAAGTCCTATCTGTTCTCTGTCTAGATCACATGCGGAGTCTGGTCAGCAGGTGAATCCGCATCCCAGTGGGGTCACCTTCCCTGTGGCCTGTCAATCACCCCAAGAAGCACTTCCCAATTTGTCTGGCACAACCTCCTTCCACTCCTCCTACCCTCTCAGTGGTCAGGAAATCCCGGAGCAGTCCTTGCCCTGGAGCTGCTTGTGTTTTTAGTAACCAGGGACTGAGCTGATTTTGAAAAATCAATCAATCAATAAATAACAATCAAAGAGCCTTGCCTCAACGCACCGAGTTGCTGGTTTCCTGCAGGTCAGAGGCGATGCCACCTCCACCAACGACCTTCCAAAGATTAAACCAGCCGTGTACAAACTGCTGGATTGAAAATTGAAAGAGATGGGCCGTTGGCCTCCTCCTAGGAGTACTTGTGTGTTGAAATCGGAAGGACGTTCTGGAGTTTGAGCGCGATTTTTCCGGGAAGGCTGCGGGGTTGGAAGTTTGGATCTCGTGCAGCAGCGCAACTAACCTGCTGCAACGGCGCTGTGACACCCCTGTCCCGGGGCCCCCACTTTAGCCTGTTGCTTCTCTGGTCGCTCCAGGTCGGTTTTTCCCGGCGACTCTAGTGTGGCTTCCAAACTTCTGGGCTCCGGGCTCACTTCGGAATTTGCCCCCGCCCCCTACTCCCTTCCCTCAGGCCCCAGGAAGTTGCAAGAGTACCATTTGTCGCACACTCGGGGACCGCGGGTGGCCGGAGGAGATGAAACCGTCTTGGCTGCAATGTCGTAAAGTCACCAGCGCCGGGGGGCTCGGAGGGCCCTTGCCTGGGTCCTCTCCGGCCCGGGGAGCCGGTGCGGCCCTCAGGGCTTTAGTGGTCCCGGGCCCGCGGGGCGGTCTCGGGGGCCGGGGATGCAGGGCACTGTCCTCCGGCAGTGGCAGCGAGTACAAGACCCACTTCGCAGCCTCGGTGACCGACCCCGAGAGGTTCTGGGGCAAAGCTGCCGAGCAGATCAGCTGGTACAAGCCCTGGACCAAAACGCTGGAGAACAAACACTCGCCTTCTACCAGTTGGTGAGTGACTTCTGTGCCAACCCTGATCCCCCATCCCTGGTAACTTTTTGGGCGCCAGGACCTCCCTGGGACCTGGAATCTGGCATTCTATCACGAAAGAAAATTGAAACTGGAGATGTGTTCAGACCCCTCAATTCGTGTTTCATTTCAATTTCATAGTCAGTTCTCTTGCCTTCTGCTCTTGAGAGACCCTGTTACCTGTGGTGAACCCAGTGTCCCATAAACGGGAGATTTACCTGACTGGCAAGGTTCTGCTTTGGCAGTGGGAATATTAAGAAAACTAAAACAAGATCCTGCCTCCAGGGACCGCACAGTCTAGTAAGGGAGATACTAGGTAAACAAAGCAAGCGGTACAATAAACTAGGGAATTATAACTAAGTGTCCTCCTACTATGGGGAGGGAGGGTTAAGAAAAGACTTCAATGAAATCGCACCCCATAAGGGTTTGGAAGGATGGGTATGTCTTCTCGAAGTCGACAAGGCCCTAATTATCAAAGTTCTAGAGGTGAACAACAGCTTGAACTGTGACTGAGATAGTGACTGCCAATGATTGTGTTGGCTGGAGAGGTGGGAGGGGAAGTGGTGAGTCAGGGGCTAGGTTGGGAAGGGATTTATGTACTGTGCTAAGTAGCTTGGATCAGATCCACAGGCCTGTTGTGTATATGAAGCTGCAGTATGGGGTACCCAGAAAGAATACAGGTAGATATAGGCCAGGTGATGGTAGAAGTCATGGTAGGAGTAAAGTCTTCTACCTGGAGTTGGAATTATAAGAAGTTATAAGCATTATTTTTTTTGCATTACAACAAACACAGACACATTGTAGAATAAATATCAAGCTTGCTAAGATACTGAGGGTGAAGCACAGTCAGTGATACTCTTAGAGTGTGGCTCCTTATGTGTCTGCCCTCTGGGGGTGTGATTGCTCTCATCTGCCAGCCATTAGAGAGGATGTTTCCTGTAAAAGTTTGAAAAACACTGCTCAGCAATGAGATAAGGGGAATGATATGGTCAGGTTTGCAGTGGACGAATGGCTCTATGGTCAGAGCAAGAAATCTGGAATGGAATTGGCTAGAGCCTGTTCTGTGTCTCCACCATGCCCAGTCCTCTCAAAAGTGTGTGGGGATGACATGGTGTTCCCTTTAGAATCTGAGCACCTTGCCCCTTCCTATCAATTATTTTTTCAATAGTATTTGATCGGTCCTCTTTTCTGTGCCAGACAGTGAACAAGACACTGGGTGTTCAACAATGAGTAAAACCTAGTCCCTGCTTTCTAGAAGTCATAAAGATTAAAAGCATGGACTCTGGGGCCAGACTACCTGGTCTGAGTTTGGCTTCTCACAGTTACTGTGTGTTCACAGTCAAGTGACTTAATCTCTCTGTGTTTCACTTTCCTGAAATGCAAATATGGAAATAATTGGAGGCTTAACTTAGTAAAGGATGAAGACTATGTCTTTATACACTAGACCCTATACATGTTAGAGGAAGAATAGCTCTCTTTGTATTCTCAGACCATAATTATCTTAGGAGCAGGAAACTCTCCTAGTATTCCTCAGATGAAAGCACAGAGATTATTGCATCACTGTTTCTCAAAGTTCTGTGTACAAATATCTGTCATAAAATATGGTACTATAAATGATTTTATGTGGCCATCTCTATTATAAAACTAATGTGCAGAGAATTCAGTTAAGAAGCCACAGGTATATTCTAAATGAAAACCAGTGAGGGCCAGACCTAAGGCAGTGGCAATAAGAATGGAGGAGAAAGGACAGATTGGAGTGATTCGAGAGGACAATCGGGGATCAGCAAAGGCCCAGGAGAGAGCTTTGGAAGTGAGTGTCAATGTCCCAGCAAGTAGAGCTTAAGACCAGGAGATTTCCTTTTCAATAATTTGCTTTTTGTTTGTAATATCTAGTTGCTTGTCTACATTTTTTAAAATGGTGTGTATAAGATGTGTTTAATGAGAAATTTTGTGAAAGGGTCACTATATTTTTATAGATCACAATTTGATAACACCGTATCTGAATTCTTTATCTTTTTAGTCTTGAACTCATGCCCAGAAAATCAAAGTGAAGAAGTGATAAAACTTTGACTCTATTTATTTCAGCAGTGCGATTCAATCTTACAAGAATTCTGGTTGGGCAAGCAGGGTTGGGAGGGAAGTAGACATAGGAGACCAATCTTAAATTTCAGTTAGTCAGTAGTTTCAATTTGAATCTATGACTGCATTGGATACCTAAATGAAGATAGTCCTGATTGGTTAGCAATTTTCCACAAAGCCGAACAGAAGGGCAGACTGAATTTACTTTTATTTTGTTTGGCTTTATATCTGCAAGATCTAAGGCGGAGCTGGCATATAAATTTTTAAAGTGAGAGTCAACTAACTGGATACATAGCTTTGATGATTTTTGTTGCTATAAAACAAGACACCTCTTTGGGAGGTGATAAGTGGATTTAGGCACAATTTGGTGTGAAGGAGCTTTACTTACTTTCTTTGAAGCTGGGATCTGGAGAAGGGAGATATTGACAGCCAAGTGCTTAAGCAAAACAAGGCGAGATTGCTATAGCTAATTGTTCTCTCCTCTGTGGAGCTGGCATATGTGTAGTCACAGTCTCTGATGCCCTTTGGCTTCCCAGAGGCAAGAGGGATTCTTCATTATAAGCTTGTCTGTTTGTTGTTCACAAAAGTAAACTCCCCTCAGAACCCACAGGCTTATCAAAAGTCTCAGCATATAAATAGTATTGCATATTAGCTTTCACAATGACATAAGCTATGCAATATTTTATGCGTGCAGTAATATAGACATGGAGAATAAATCTTTAAGGGTGATATATGGAAGGGAACTTCCATTGTAGTGAATGGCTCTATTAAATGCATTTCCAGTCCTGTAATTTCTAAGACCTTCAAAAAACAAATCCAAATTACGGGTAGGTGCTTTAGGGATTTATACGTAATTGCTTCTCCTCACAGTTTGGTGGTTACTCCATATTGTTAACACCTGGCTCTTTCGGTAATAAAGTCTCTATTAGAGAGACTTCAGTGGAGAACTGCAATCATAGTAATTTCTTCAGTCCTGGAACAACAAAGTGGATGTTTCTGGTTATTTTCTCCGGATAGACATCCTGCTGCCTGTCCTGAAATTGAAATCCAGCTGCCACTCTCTGAAGGATTAGTCAATTCACTTTTCTATTATATATTGTGGTTGACTCTCTGGGCCATCAATTTATCTCTTTCTATGGAAGCATTGCAATCCAATTTTAGTTTACTTTTATTTAAACAACATTCAATGATAGGATTCTCATATACCATTTGTTTAGAAATCAATATGTATTAACAGTGACTATAAACCAAAAAGGAAAAGACTAACTAAATGCAGATTATTAGAAAATAACTTAAGCTTGGCTAACATTTCTGTAGTCAAAATACTGTGGGTTTCTCAACATGCAGGATCTGAATTCCTTACTAGCTGAGATTAAGGTTGTTTAATCCTGCCAAGTCTTAAAATGGCTTTTAAGAATTAAAGGACATCAATCATTCACCCACTGCATGTACAGTACAGAGGAAATGATGAAAGAGATAGTGAAGGAACTCACCACACAGCAGCACGAAAGACATGCATTAAATTATTACAAAAGAGACTAATTTTAAATTTTAGATGCAGGGGTACATGTGCAGGTTTGTTATATGGACATATTGTGTGATATTAAGATTTGGGCTTCCATTGAACTCATCACCCAGATAGTAAACACGGTACCTGGTAGGTTTTCGACCCTGCCCTCCTCTCTCCTTCCTTGCCTTTTGGAATCCCCAGTGTCTATTTTTCCCATCTTTATATCTGTATGTCTCCAGTGTTTAGCTCCCACTTATAAGTGAGAACATGCGTATCTGGTTTTCAACATGATGAACACTATTTAGAGTTGCAGTAGATGCTAGGTAATCCAACCTTTATTGGGGGATATGATACTGTCTTCTTTAGAAGGATCATGAGAGGGGTCTAGAGGAAATGATGTTTAAACTGAGATCAAAATGAGTAGGAGTTGGACATGTGAGAAGTGGGGAGGAACATTCCAGGGAAAGAAAATAGCATATGCAAAGGCCATGAGGTAGACATGTTTAGTAAGTTCCAGAAACTTAAAGAAGGTTTACGTGGTTGGGGCTTAAGAAATGAGAGAAAATTATCTTGAGATGGAAGGAGAGAGCCATATTGTGAATGGTCTTTTGAGTTATGTTAAGGATTTTTAAATTTTTTCCTGGCATATAATACCTGTCAGGTAATACATGACCAAAATGTAAATTTCCTATTCCTTCTTCTTCACTGGGTCAATACAGGCTTGAGTTCAACTGTAGCTTTGCCGCTTACTCTGAGAAAGCTTCAATACCTTTATTTGCAAAATTAGAATCATGACGGTATCTATTTCTAAGGATAAAATTGGGTGAGAGAAGCTTGTAAAGTGCCTAGGACTGTCCCTGACACATACAACTAGATATGATTATCTTTGGAATATGAAAGAAATACTCCTATGAGCTAATGTGGTCCAATAAGTTTTGAGGGGAAGTGGTAGCATTTAGAGTGAATCTTAAAGTAGGACTTAGGAGGAAAGTCATTTATGTTCAGGGAACAAGATGACAAAAACATAGAGGTAAGAAAAGCCAAGTGTCCTTAGAGGATAGTTATAGTAGACCAGCTGGCTTCTAGTGGCTTGTCTGAGTTGCTGGGACTTACTTTCAGAAAATAGTTTCAGCCTGCTTTTAAAAGGCTTGGAGTAGCGAGCTAAGGCATTTGCATTTACTTCTTAGGTCACAGCAGGGCTGAAAGCCTGCAGGTAGGCTTTGTTTGACCTACAAGTTTTGTTTGTTTAATTTCTTAGCATTTAAATATCGGAAGATAAAAATCTAAATTTCCTGTAAAAAATTCAGCTTTTGGTCTTTTTTTTTTTCTTCTTTTTTTTTTTTGAGACGGATTCTCACTCCGTCACCCAGCCTGGAGTGCAATGGCATGATCTCCGCTCACTGCAACCTCCATCTCCCCGCTTCAACCATTTCTCCTGCCTCAGCCTCCCGAGTAACTGGGATTACAGATGTGCACCGCCACACCCGACTGATTTTTGTACTTTTTTTTTTAGTAGATTTGGGGTTTCACCATGTTGGCCAGGCTAGTCTCGAACTCCTGACCTCGTGATCCGCTCACCTCGGCCTCCCAAAGTGCTGGGATTACAGGCATGAGCCACCGTGCCTGGCCCTTGGTCTTCTCCTTAAAGAATAAAAAATGGGCAGGGCGCAGCAGCTCACGCATGTAATCCCAGCACTTTGGGAGGCTGAGGCAGGCAGATGACGACGTCAGGAGATCCAGACCATCCTGGCCAACATGGTGAAACCCCGTATCTACTAAAAATACAAAAATTAGCTGGATGTGGTGGCACACACCAGTAATCCTAGCTACTTGGGAGACTGAGGCAGGAGAATCGCTTGATCTAGGGAGTCAGAGCCAAGATTGTGCCACTGCACTCCAGCCTGGTGACAGAGTGAGACTCTGTCTCAAAAAAACAAACAAGAACAACAACAAAAACCCGGAATGTCTGTCGGCGATGGGTCAGTATTCCTGCACAGCTACACTTGGCTGGAACTGAGCAGCTCTGACCCTTTAAATGGTGCATGTGCTTGTTTGTTATTCACTGTCCCCACCCCTATTGCATTATACTTTGCCTGTCCCAGCCGTTAACTTTTCCATTGTGATCATTTTTGTTTGCAGTGCCTCGTAAGGCAGTAATGATCCATGGAAATATTTTGTTAAGAAGGTGATAGGATGAAAGTATTATCAGAAGCCAAGTTTGACTTCAGATTTCAATATTTCTTGGTAGGTTGGGAAATGAGGGATATTGGGAAACATGGAGTAATGAGAACATAAAATAATGTGACTAATGAACTAGGGTAATAGCAGGAGGTGTAGAAAGAGAGGAACTTCAGGAATAAAAATTAAATTACACATAGTGACTTTTTGGCAGCGGGATGCAGGGAAGTAAAGACATGGTAACTGTAAGAATCTGACTTAAATGTCCAGATGAGGAATCGATGGGGCAATTAAAGTTACGAGGCTAAAAACTGGGAGAGAGCTTGATGTAGAATTATAGATTTTAGTATAAATCTTAAAGAGGTGAGAGGTAAAAGCTTATGAAAGTTGAAGTGAAAGAGAGAAAGAAAGAGAAGAGAAGAGAAAAATAGTAAGGACTGAACTTTGGGAAAAAGTGGGAGAAAAAAAAACTATGGAAATGGATGGACATTCAAAGAAAGAGGAAAAGAAAGAGCAAGATAGTCTAGTGTCATGCATTGTAAAGGAGAGAAAAGATAAAAATAGTGGTCAAGGGCTCTAGAGATGCTTTGAGGCTATTGAAAATCAAAAAAAAAAATCTGCTGTGACTCAGAGATTCTTGATGACTTTCTATAATATGATATCAATGGTGAGATGAGGGCCAAAGCCAGAATAGCACATTACAGAGTGAACTGGTATAGGCAAAAACATTCCATGAGGATATTCAACAGTGACAGGAAGATGAAACAGGATAATATATGGCAGTATGGTGGTATCTGGGTCAAGTAAAATATAGTTTCTTCCTCATTCCTTATTTCCTCTCCTCCCTTTAAGAAGAAATCTATGTTTAAATGCAGAAGTGAAGAAATTATGAAATAGGAATGAAGGGAATTTTGCTTGTTTTGAAGCCTACTGCTCAACAGGACTCCTTGTTTTTGCAAGTTGAACTTTGTGTGGTTTCTTATATTATTTTTTTGCTTTTGCTGCTACAAGTTACTGAAAGAAACAGGTTGCAAAAGTCTCAGAATTGGTATAAAGAGTACTCAGTAGATCTGTTTGTTCTTTTTAAATACTACAGTGATTCTAGTGAGCTAAATATCTCAATATTTGTTTGTGAGTCTGACAGGGAGGGTAAGGAAGCAGCTGAAAAGGGAAAAGATAATGAATATTTGTTGAGTCCTTTCTCTGAACTATCAACTATACAATAGAGTCATGTATTTCCATTTATTCCTTCCCCAGATGCTGCAAAGTTAGTATTATCATGCCTTTTCTACATATGAGGGAATTGAATCTCAAGGCCACACAGCTAGTTAGTAGAGGCTAGACCTGGGTTAGTATTAATAGCTCCAGTGGCTAAGCCCAGAATCTTTTCCTCCAAATATCAAGGCAACTGTTCCAGAAGGCAGGTTGCCAAATCTTGGCCAACCTGAAAAAGATTTTTGGCTACTAAATTGAAGGAGACCAAAGAGATATGAATTAAATGCAAAAGGTAGTTTCTGAATATTTTCACCATAATTGATATTTCTGGGGACAAGTAAGAAGCCAGAACAGGATTTCAGGATTGGATGGTGGTAATGTGTCAATATTAGTTTCCTGAAGTTGATGGTAATAGTATCGTTCTCTAGAAGAATGTCCTTATTTATAACAATTACATATTAAATTATTCTAGGGTTCTTGGGTATCATGTCAGTAAATGTTTCAAAGGGGAAAAAAAAGTACTTTATCTTGTAATTGCAAATTTTCTGTGAGTTTGAGATTGCTTCAAAGGAAAATAAATACAAATATAATGGGGATTTTATGTATCCAGAAAGCAATTTAATCCCCCTATTGAACTTTGGCTCTTTGGCAAACAAATGCTCAGCTACATTAAACTGTTTGGGAAATTCAGTATTTGTCAGATATTTTTAAAATTACATTTAATTCTGGTTTGAAGGTGAGAGTGTTATATAAAGAGGAAGAATTTTTCTCCTTTTGACAAACTCTAAATTAAATGAATTTATTCATAGCGTTGTACACAGTAAAGGTATATTTAAAATATAAAATCATCATTATTTTATAGATTTAAAAATATTTTAAGAAGGTATCTGGTTGGCATGAAAAATTGCCTGTTAGAAATAAGGCCTCTCAAAATAACCTCATCAAGAAAGACCAGTTTTAAAAGATGGACCTTATTTTATATTCTGAAGGTCAGCAGCTTGGTACTGTGCCATACCTAATTTTCTCAGCCTGTCATGCTGCTGAACCTTCAGGACAGAACAGAGTGAACTACAGGAATGCTGCAATTACATAAGCAAGGATGAATTGCCTGGCAAATGGTGCAATCAATGAACAATGGAAATTCAATCGGCTGTGACTGATCAACTACTAGCTGTTGGGGGAAAATCCACACTCTTATCACCTCCTGAAAGGTGGCTTACTTTTCTTTTGTCATGCCACATATAGTATTAGTTGAAAGGACAAAAAAAATCCAGTAGTTGAAGTTATTTGCTTGTTCTTCTTCTTCTTTTTATTTTTTTTTATTCTACTTTCATAAGCAACAAGCTGCAACTCCATGAGGGAGATCATTGCTTTCCACTGTGATGTGACATTTGTAAGAAAAATGTGTAGGAGGCTAATGAATCTTTGCAATTATATATATGAATGTAATAACCTCTCTAAATTACAGTTTCAAGTATATGTGAATGTGGAGCTCAAATCCTTTATCTAAACTACGTGGATAGGGAACTTGTTATATCAAAGGTATTAATTATATTTGTTTTTGTCAGTGTTTTAGTTGAATGAGGTAAGGAACAGTGCATAGAAAGGATAGGTATTATTTTTATAATATCTTAGGAAAATTAAAGTTTGTGAATTTTGAGTTTGAAGGAGTCCAGTTGGAAATATGAGGATAGTAAAAAACAGAAGGTCTTTCAAATACTAAATTAGAGAGGGATAGAGTTTAATTATATGGCTTTAATAATTTAAAACATTAATTGCCTTAAGAGGGAGGAAAGCAATTAAAGTCTGTAGGTCTTTGACTTATGACCTGACTCTGGACAATAGGAATACCTTCTCTTAAGGTGTTTATGGTAGAATAACAACACTTGCCAAGTATAATCTTTCAAGGTGTCATTCCTAAGTGGATGCAGCAGTTAAGTAAAATAAATTTGGTAAGATGAAGAAGAAGGAGCAGGAGAAGAAGAAGAGCAGGAGGAGGAGGAAGGAGGAAAGAGGAAGAGAAGAAGAAGAAAAGAAGGAGGAAGAAAAAGAATGCTTAATTTCTACTGTAGATCTGGCCAGTATAGATATCTGTAGAAAAATTTAGTAAGACTAAAAATAATTAGTCACTCCGTATTATTGTCCATTTGCTAAATAACTTTAATCTAATGAGTGCGTGGGAGCTTAGAGAAGTCCACTTTTGCACTAATCTTACTTTGCATTCTCTCCATACATTTTTTCTTATTTTCATAGAATTCCATTGATTTTCAATTGAGAGGCAAGTATTTTTCTATAATAAACCACAAATACCTAGACTGTGCCTTCGTCTAACTCTCCCTCCCAACTCTCCCTCCTTAAGTACAGATGAAGTTTGCCACTCTTATCAATGGGATTTGTTGGATACCCTAATTTTGGTGGTTAGGAGGAAAAAGTATTGAGAATTAGTTAGTGGAGAAAACAAACTGATTTCTGGTTCAAAATCTTGGCTCTACTCTTTGAACAGTATCTTGGTCCAAATAATTATAATACGGAAGAATTATAAAATGCATACTGTGATGGGTATTACTATGTTTTGTGTTGTTTCTTTTCTCGTCTGTTCTCTTCTGCTAGTATGTAGGAAGATTGGTCTTCCCCACATATACATGATTATGCGATTAGCTTTGGCCACTGCAATAAGAGGAGCAAGGCTTTTCACTTAGTTAATTGCCAGAGCTTCAATTCTTAGTTCTTTGTCATCTGCCATGGCCATTTGGAAGTACATGTAGGATAGAAGCAGTTTGGATTGCTAAGCAAAAACGTATAGATGACAATGTTTTGGGGAGTCTACCTGAATCCACAATGGAGTGGCATGAGTGAGAAATAAACGTTTATTTTTGCAAGTTACTGAGATTTTGCAATCGTTACCGTATGGCATAATCCAGCCTGTCCTTACTGATTGAGGGGTAAATAATAACTTTATGACTGTTGGGATAATTTAGTCTGCTAAAGTACATAAACATTGTCAGGTATATCATAAAATAGCTAACCTTTTTATTATCTGTTATCATAAAAACAGCTGTTATGAAAACAGCTAACAACTAAGCTTTTTATTGTCTCCATAGTATGTGCTAGATACAACACTAAGTGTTTTAATTTATTTAATATTTATAACAACTCTGTGAGGCAGGGCCAATTTTTATTCTTATTTAAAGGGTTTGGAAATATAGTTTCTGAAGAAACTTGCCTAAACTTATAAAACTAGTAAATAGCAGAGCTAAGATTTCAACCCAGGTTGGCTGAATTTAGCATCTGTGCTCCTAAATATATTGTATTGCTTGTTGAAAATACTCTCAATTAATTTTAGATTTTTAAAAATTTTTTAACTCTTCTCCTCTGAAACTGTTTAAAGTTTTTACTTTTCTTTTTAAATAGTGATATAAGAAGAGTTTTTAAAGTTTGGGTCTACATCTCAAAAACATTCTAGATATGGAATAAAAAATAGCTGTTCTTTCAAAAAATAAACTTTTAATTTTTTATTGTGTATGACAGTCCTAAAGGTGGGAGGAAGGGAGCTTTAAATGAGTTGACAGCTTCTTTAGAAATGTTTCCTGGACAGTAGAAAGCAATATTAATCTCTTCCTTAAAACTACTCTGTTGATTTTCTGGCTTAAGGAAAATCTATAATGACCACATTATTCATTGCTTATAGTATGCTTTAATGTTATTTTTATAAGAACATGATAAATAGCCTAATTAATTTATCTAATTATGAACACTTGGAAATTTATTCCTCCAACCTCTCAATAAAAAAATAGGATTTCTTTATATGTTAAGTTTTTGGTTTTATTTACTTTTAAATGCGTTGATGTGTACTATTTCTTTTTATTTTTCTTTCATTCTTTTTTATCTTGATCCTAATTCCCTTCTGCATTTTCAAGCAGAAGATATGTAGGTGGGGAAACCTTGATTAATGGCATATGTTAAGTGCAGAGATATATTTCTTGGAAATTGCATTGCAACTGGCTCCCTTAGTTCTAATAAGAATATCCCATTTTTTAGGAATCCAGTGCAAGGTCAATGAGTTGTAGTGTCTCTCACCTGTGTTATTCCATAGACATTGCCAAACTTTGGAAAACAAATGATCTAAAAATGTTAAATGCTTCCTTTGAGTGTTTATGGGATGAGTCAAAAATATATGTGGAGAGTCTGTAATAGAATGAGAAGGAAACTAACGTGATTATTCTCTAGCTTGTTACTGAGTCATTCCTTTCTGTAACCTGATGTATTATCGTCAATAATGATAATGGTGATAGTAATAATAACAAAACAATGACAATGGCAAAGACTATAGTACTGCTGTTTTGGTACTAATTATGAAGAATTTGATTTGTGTCGGGCCCTATGCTAATCACTATATGTATATTATCTCTTTGAATCTTCCCAACAACTCTTATAATGCATTTTTATAACACTGTGAACAAATGCACAGAAAGATAAGTGGCTTGTCTGAAGTCATACAGTGGTGGACTTAGTTTTTTCAACCCAGTTGGGTCACACTGTAGAGCCTAATTTCAGTTATAAGTTGTAATTATGCTCTCTACCTTCTGTTTTACATAGCAGAACCTAGAGAGTGAAAAAGCATGAGAGCAATGTAGCATTCTTAAAAATGTTAATCGGGATTTAACTTCCCTTTGCTTTATTTGTTCTCTGTGTTTCTGTGTGTTTTCCACTCTCCTCTTGTCTTAGAGAAATGTAAGTCCTCACTGTTTTCCCAGAGCCAACTTGCACATGTCTTTTTGATTTCGTCGCCTTTCAATGTCTCTAGGGATTTTATCTTAAAATCTTTAGTGGTTCTTTCCTAAAAAGCATTTCAATCTTGTTTTCTTTTAAGCAAATTTGGCAAAAATGCTCAACGTTCATCTACATTTTGTCACTTCACATCTATTATGTGAGCTCATACTCTACTGATACTTCTACCAATAATTTGATACATCACCACTCAGTAATAGGAGAGTAGGGTTCAGGTCTAAATTACATTTGTGATCTTCGCAGCAGAATGCACAAAGCCTTCTGTATATATCAGTTGAACTGACATTAAAACTTCACCATATACAGATTTACCTTCTAATCCATCTCCTAAATCTGATTTTTTATATAAATTGCAGGTAGATACTACCTGAATCATCTATCCAATCAGAACCTCAAATAATCCACAAATCCTCTATCAAGGAACCAAAGAGTTTGAAGTTTTGTCATCTAAGCTTTGGGTCTAAGCTTTATTTTGAGGCAGTTGGCTTCCTTTGCCTCTCCTTAGCTCATTCATTGATCCTTAAGCTGTAGTAGAGGATATTTTATAATCCATGGGTTTCCATTTATCAAGACAAATACATATATACTGCAAGTAGGGAAGGTAGGGAAATACTTCACCTATGTGGGGGATTGGTTCCAGAACACCACCCACTCCCTGCAGATACCAAAATCTGCAGATGCTCAAATCCCTTATATAAAATAGTGTAATATTTGCATATAACCTATGCACATGCTCCCATATACTTTAAATCATCTTTAGATTACTTGTAATACCTAAAACAACTAAGTGCTATGTAAATAATTGGTATACTGTATTTTTCAAATTTGTATTTTTTAATTATTATATTGTTATTTAAAATTAATTTTTCTCAAATATTTTTGATTCACGGTTGGTTGAATCTGTGCACGTGTGACCTGTGGATATGGAGGGCTGACTGTTCCTATATGAGAATGAACTGGAAAAGTTGCCTCTTACGCACATATGAGATTCCAAGGATCTCAGATTAAGAGTTGGGTTGATATTATGTTATCAGATTGTCATCTTTTAGTAAATATGTTAAGAAAATTAAAATCACAGAATGAAAAAGTGATAGCAATCATATAAAAATGTTGAATTAGAATGCATTTATGTTATCATAAATTATGATACAATTTTAATATATTAGAGTAAAAGCCTATCTTGATCTGTTAAAAGCTTGAATTTTAGAAAAATATAAAACTGATTTTATTATTATTTAAAAATATTGGGTCTTGACTGCTCAAGATCTCCTACATATGTCTAGCATAAGCATCGTTTTACTTCACTAGAATATTTCAAGAGCAGTCTGAAAATGTAATTTGTAATTAGAGGCTTAGTAGACCTAATTTGATGAAATTTTCTCTTACCTTGGTTTACTTAATTTATAAAAATATTAATTTCCAAGTTTATCATTAGTAAAAAATACTTTAATAAGGAGGGTTTTAAAAAAATTAAACATTTCAAAGACAGTATTTGATGGAAATAGTATAATACCACTCTTAGATGAAAATCTCTTAAATTCTAAAAGATGATTTTACTCTAAGTGTGCATACCTGTGTATGTGTATGTTAAAATGTTACAGGATACAAAACATGTTGGTACATAATAACAGCATCACCTCTTACCATAGTAATTTAACTTCTTAAAAGCATCCTGAGTTCTCAAGAATTGAAGGAAAGTTAAGTAACTTGCTAATGCTCACTTGCCATGCAGAGATAGCAGATCTAGGATGAAAAAACAGACTTACTATGCTTGAGAGTGTATCAGTTTCTCATTGTGTCACGTTTCCTCCCCAATTAATCCTATCTTATCCTCATAATACCAGTGTTACAGATTTAAAAACGAGCTGTGCATACATACATATATACATACACATATATGTCTGTTAGCCTTTTATATTTATAAAAGTGGGTTTTATTTTGTTTTTTTGCTCTGGAGCTTATTCATTTGTTAATGCATTTGTTTCTTCTTTATTTTGTTCATTCATCCAATATTTACTGAATGACTTCTATGGACCAGGCACTATTCCAGGTGCAAGATGAGAGTCCAGATAGAGTTTAACTCTAAAAAACAATGTTATACATCAAGCGAGGAAAAAGGGCATTTTGCTTATAGTAAAATAGCATTCATTTTCCTGTTCAATAAAAGAAGAGTAGTAACAAGTGATATGGATTATCTAGTTATTATTTTCTGAAAATAAGAGTAACAAAATCCATTTTATTCTACAATCAGTTCTACTCTGAATTGCCTTTGATTGTTGAGGTGTGAAAAACTAGAGCACATAGCATTCCATTTTGGTGAACAGTGGCCATTTTCTAACTAATGAATCCTTTAATAGATTAAAAAAACATTTTAATTTTAATTTTATCCCTTTGTGCAGCCTCTCATTTTTTGTTGGAGGTGAAAACAAGCAGGAAGGCAAGGGAAAGACAAATCAGAAAAGAGAGAATAAAGGGAGATAATGGGTTTCTTAGCACCAGCTAGATAATGAGATCTTGGATAATTGAGCAGGCTGCACTGTATTCAAGTTTCAAATTATCAAAATGTTAATGGAAACGTTTCATCTAGGAATGTGGTTGGAGATAGTGGGGTAATTGACAAAAATATAATAAAGATGTACTTCGTAACATTGTTCTCAGATTATTTTGAGTATAAGGCTAGAAAAAAAGGATAAAAATTTTATGTTTTGCTTAGCATTAAAGTTATGTCCAATGGTGTCTATTTAGTGTAGTTGGATTTATCTTTGAGGCTATGTCTAGGTTATGTTTGTGTCTGTGTGTTTAAGGTTTTTTTTGGGTGCAAGGTATAGGTTGGACATTAGATGGAGATGTAGTGTGATTTAATTATCAAGGGAGAGGTTTTATAAATGCAAGGCCTAGGATTGAGACTTACGTTTAAATTACTTTCATTGGCATTTATTTATTCAGAGGTAATTCTGAGCCAGATGCAGTGGCTCACGGCTGTAAGCCTAGCACTTTGTGAGGCCGAGGTAAGCGGATCAGTTGGGGTCAGGAGTTCGAGACCATACTGACCAACATGGTGAGACCCTATCTCTACTGAAAAATACAAAAAAATTAGACAGGCATGGTGGCTCATGCCTGTTGTCTCAGCTACTCAGGAGGCTGAGGCAGGAGAATCGCTTGAACCTGGGAGATGGAGGTTGCAGTGAGCCGAGACTGCACCACTGCACACTCCAGCCTGGATGACAGAGCAACACTCTGTCCCCACCACCACCAAAAAAAAAAAAAAGAATTCTGATTAAAATGTAGGTTTATGCCTTTTTTCCCACTGTAAAAATAGGTATTACTTTACATTTTAATTAGGTAAATGCAGGAAAGTCAAATATCTTGCTATATTAGGTATAGTTCCCTTCAGTGTTTTTTTTTTTGGAAATAATTATAGACTTACAAGAAGTTGCAAAAATAATGCAAAGAGTTCATTTGTATCCATAATCCAGCTTCCCCCAGTAATAACATCTTACATAACTATAGTACATTATTAAAATCAAAATTGTCATTGGCGTAATGCAATGAACTAAGCTATAGGTCTTATTCAGATTCACCAGTTTTTGCATTTATTTATTTACATTTTATGTGTAGATGTTATGCCTTTAAAAAATCAAGAATCTATGTCTGTCAATCTGTTTGACTCCTTGGATCTCTATTTCTGTTCTTATAGAGAAATGGAATTGTACTATCCATCCATATTATTTGGTAGCTCATTTTTTTTCACTTGTAAGAAGTGTTTTTTCCATTTTTCTAATTCATTATTTTTAATGTATACAGAATATTTAACATATTGGGTGAATATATAAATATTTCCTAATCCTTTCATATTGGCATTTAGATGGTTTCTCTTTATTTGCTATTATAAATCGGCAGATAGACTTGCATCTTTGGGCTTGGCATTCCAAGGATATATTTTTTTCCTCTCTCTCTCTCTCTCTCTGTCTCTCTCTCTCTCTGTGTGTGTGTGTGTTTCTCTTTCCTTCCTTCTGGTAAATTCTTAGCAGATTTCAATGTATATTATCCAGCCATCCTCCAAAAAAATAATAAATATTGTAAGTTCCCACCATGTTTTTCCTTATGAAATATTTGAAGAATAAAGATAATAACTTAGAGGACACTCAACACTGAATTCTGTGAAATCTTAGTATTTTGTCACATTTGCTTCAGATCTTTTTATCATAAGCAGTAAAACATTACAGACACAATTGACGCTCCCTGTGTATCTCTCCCAATTACATGGTATTTACAGAAACAATCTTAGAATAATTTGTAAGGCTCGATGGAAAGGAAAAGTTCTTTGTGGACATTCTCAAATGATTGATTGTATCCCCTCTTTTTAATAGGAGCTCATATTCAACATCTCTCCATGGACATGAGCTAAGTGTTGAGCAGAATGAGTTAATGAATATGCTCTCTGCCTTCTGGGAGCCTCGACTGTAGAGGAGCATTTCATCAGAACATTGCAGCATGTTGTTTTGCATGAATTATAAGCTGAAAGAGAAAGAAATGGATAGTTAAGATAAAGATGTAATATGAAAAAATGAAAAAATGTATAGTCCTAAAGTTCTCAGGTTTAGAGAACATTAATTTCAATCCTTGTCTATTGCTCTCCTGTCTTCCTCCCATTTCTCCTTAACCAGAGCAACATTAACACCAGGTCAGCTGGTTGGGGTCCTCCTCCCCTGCATGGTGCTGCTGCTGCTCTTTCTCTTTCTTCTCCTCCTCATTTCCTTCTTTGTTCATCATTTCATTATTGTTATCATCAGGAATACATGCTTCTGTTTTTTCCAACAAATACTAGCTGTCATTAGGCAGAGTACACCCTCCATTCCACTCCTTCCTGGTTCTCTGGATAACTCTGAGGTTTCTTCAAAGTTATGTACTTGTGGCCCTGGGGTCATTCTGGATTGTAGGTCTGGTTTCTAGGAACCTGCTCTCATTTGGAGTTTGGTTCTTTACAAGCTCATCATGACATTTCTGAATTGGTTGATTGGGGACCACTGTTCCTAAGAGAGTCCCTAAAGTGTTATGAAAAGGACTGACTGAGGAAGCATGCTTTCCTTTAAAAACTCTACTTTTAAGTTTATGTTATTTGCACTGTATTTGAATTTAATATACTTATGCTTTGAAACCTAAATATTTTTATCTTTTACTTTGAACCTTAATATTAATCTAATTATCATTTTACATTTTCCACTTTTTTAGATTAAACCAAATCCTATGTCCTTTTACTTATTGGTTTTTCCTGCATTTTCCTCTAGAATACAAATAAACAAGATAAAATGTATCCTTAACGTCTTTGAATTTACTGTCAGGCATGACTCGCAACCGGAGAATCTTTAAGATCATTTATTCATGTCTTTTCATTGACAGTGGATTCAGTTCAGATAACAGGCATTGATTTCCTGAAAGCTTTTCTTTCTATTCTTTTTCCTGTGGGCTGCATTTCTCACCACTGGCAATTCACCTAGCTTTAATCCGAGATGATCTGGCAGGGCTGAAGATGTCTATGTTGTCCTTTCATGTGGAGATGGGACAATCTGGCTAGAGATGGTGTGATGGGGCCGGATTCTGAGTATACATACTCATGTAGGAAGGATCGGTGGGACTAAGGAATGCCTCTGTCTTTACATCAGGTTTCTCTGTTAAAATAATTATCTGTGCTATGGAGAGATGTGCTTTCCAAGTACTTTCACAAAAACAATATCCCTAGTGGTAAATTAACATAAGGCTATTATTCTGTTCCAAGTAAGCAATTACCCAATTTGGAGAGTTTCCTGGAACAGTCAGTTGATACTTCCCAAAGGCCAAGTATCTGTAATTCAGATGGGATATCACTGTGTGAATAAAGCAAAATGTTGCCCTCTTAAGAATACTTAAAGCCTGCTCTGTTTCTGTGCAACAGTAGTCTTTTGAGCTCGTCATTGTTTTTGCTGAGCACTGACTATTGACCTTATAAGAGTCTTTTTATTATTTGTCAGAAGAGAATGTGTCAGGAGAGAATTTGTAAGGAGAATGTGTCAGGAGAGTATATTACATTTCACATTTATTCACACTTACAAGCTTTTATTTTAAAATAATCATTGAGCATTTGTTGTGTGCCATTAATGAACTAGCATGTGGTCCCTGCCTACAGAAAGCAGAGAGTCTGGGAGGACACAAAAGTACACAAAAAAGAACATGGATACTTAAAAGCGGACATGCACTCGTACCATTTTCTTTTTCTTCTTCTGTTACTATTATACTTTAAGTTCTGGGATACATGGACAGAAAGTGCAGGCTTGTTACGTAGGTATACATGTGCCATGTGGTTTGCTGCACCCATCAACCGGTCATCTACATTAAGTATTTCTCCTAACGCTATCCCTCCCCTTGCCCCCCACCCCTTGACAGGCCCCAGTGCGTGATGTTCCCCTCCCTGTGCCCATATGTTCTCATTGTTCTTCTTCCACACACTTCCAAGTGTGGCTATTGAGCACTCGTATGATGGCTACTGTGGTGGAGGAACTAAATTTTAAATTTTATTGTATTTTAGTTAATTTAAATTTAAATTTAGTTAGACACATGTGGCTAGTCGTTACCCTACTGAGCAGCAGAGACATAGAACATTTCCATTGTCACAGAAATTACTAGACAGAGCTGCTCTAGAGAAGGGAGTGGGAATGCTTTTCTTTTCAGGACCAGATTGAATATTTTTGGCTTTGCAGGCCAGACCAGTTCCATTGCAACCTCTCAGTTCTGCTGTTGTAGAGCGAGAACAGCCACAGAGAATACACATAAATCAGTTATATGTTCCAATAATGTTTTCTTTGCACAAACACATAGTGGACCAGTTTGACATGTGACTTGTAGTTTGCTGACCCCAGCCCTAAAACTTTGGTTTCTTTGGTATTCGTTTTCCTTACTCTTTTCCTGTTTGCCTCTAAAATTTTCCTTTACAGTATTCCATATTTCTCAAACACCTCCCTGCTTCCATCTTTGTTATCACAACACACTTCATTGTTTCAAAACACTATAAATGTTCACCCTCCACTTGTGTCCTGCTCCTGCCCATTCTACCTGTGACCATAGAGCTATGCCCTCCTAACTCACCTTAGCCAGTCTGCTCATCTGTTAATGTGTGTAATAATAGTAATTGTCTGATGTGGTTATTGAAAGGAGCCAATGAAATGTATATAAAATTACGATCGTGGAAGGCATGAACACTCTCACATTAACACATTAACACAGAATAGCTGAGACTCAGAGCCCAACTAACACTAATACCAGTGTGTCACTCATTGTGTGTGGACCTCAGGTAGGAAACTTGTCTCTACCTCAGTTTCCTCATATGTAAAATGAGGATTATTGGATGTAGTAGGTCCTTGAATAACGGCATTTTGTTCAACTTTGTTTTGTTGTAATATTGAAGTGGAAAAAAAAAAAAGAGCAATTCTTGGGCAGCGCCACTGTCTGTGTGTGTTGTTTGCATGTTCTACCCATGTATAGGTGGGATTATTCCGGGTACTCTGGTTTCCTTTCACATCCTAAAGATGTGCACATAAGGTGAATTGGCATATCTAAATGGTCCCAGTATGAGAGAGAGAGAGAGAGAGACTGAGAGAGAGAGAGAGAGAGTGTGTGTGTGTGTGTGTGTGTGTGTGTGTGTGTGTGTGTGTGTGTGTGACTGTGCCCTGCGATAGGATGGTGTCCTGTCTGGGGCTGGTTCCTGCCCTGTCCCCTGAGTTGCTGAGATAGGCTCCAGCCGCCCACAACCCTGAGCTGAATAATTGGGTAAATAATGCTCTTAGTGGTTGTTATTTATCTTTTTTAAATGTATGGATAGCTCACATTTATTTCAGTGTTTACTATTAGAAGTGTTTTGGGTCCTTATTTAGAAATTTGATGATGTTTTTGTGACCAGAAATATGCCCTAGGAACTTAACACTTGTTTATATCAATTAGCCTGTGGTGAAATTAGTTTCCTTGTATGTCATTTTGCTTAAAGTCTCCATTTCCAAAATCCTATTGATGATGTTAAATGAAGACCTATTGTATTTACCTCACAGAGTCCTCATGAAGATTAAGTGAGTTAATTTGTGTTAAATGCTCATAGCATTGTCTTGATACAATTCTTTAAAAATTTTCCCTAAGGTTTATAGATGAAAAAAGAAAGTCTTAGACATGTTAATTTGTCTGCAGTCATTTAAATAACTAGCAAATGACATGGCTAAGATTCGAACTCTAGTCTGTTGGCCTCAAAGCTCAGGCCTTAACATTGTACTACATTCCTTTTCACATCCATCAGCTCCTAACCACGTTCCCTAGTTTAGAATTAATCTCTTTCTTATTATGTGCTTTCATCATGCTTAGTTTGTACCTCTGTCAGGAAATTTGGCACATTTTGCATCTTATCATAGTTATTGCAAACCAGTCTTCGTTTTGAGAGTGGAGAACATGTTCCCAGTTATAATGTTTCCCCTTCCTTCACAGTCTCTGGTCTAATCAATAGAAAATTAATATGAAATTTATTAAATAGAAACACTTTTGAATAGAAAAATTATTATAGTTAATATTTGGGATTCTAATCTGTTGTAGTCTTCTTATGAGATAATGAATTTTTTTATAAAGATTATATATTCACCTTTTTTTAGTATATAGATAATCAAATGTAGCCTTCATCTTTGAATTGTTTCCAATATGTTGGCTTTGGTTGATTTTACTTTAGAAAAAGAGCCTGAAGTTCTTTTGTTTTATTGTTTATTTATTTATAAATTGTGATGAAGACCCATGTATATAGGAGGTCATCAAGGAAATAAATTGTAATGTTATTCTAAGAAGGAAGCTCATAACAGAAAGTAAATATAAACCTGAACTTTTCAGTTATTTAATAATAAATACATGCAAAGTGCAGAAATCAGTGACTGAGAGCACAGATAAAGTTGCAACATTATGACTACTAAATATGGTTGTGTTGGAGGAAGCTTTCAACAGTTATTTCATACAAAGTGCGATATGGCACTTTTTGAGAATTTCATATTATAGGCCACACTGTTAAAAATATATTAAGCTTTGTTCTTGGAATGGGAGAGGATGGTGGAATTGAGAGAAACATTTTAGGTTTTACTAATTTAACTTTCTGTAGCTCAGTAACCAAATTTGCAGATTAAAAGCTGTCCGTTACTCTCTGAAAAAAGGCTATCATTCACTCTGAAAGAAGACTTTTTTTTTCAGTATCAGTCTTATTCCCTTTTATAATATTTGAATAGTAAATACACATTTAAATTAAAAATTTTTAGCTCTCAGAAAAGGGAAGGATGGAAATTGGCAGTGATGAAAAAAATTGATGGGAAGAGAAGAATCATGTGAACATTTACTATTAGCCACTTCTGGCACCCAGAGATCAAGACCATGGAGGACAGGCTCCCTACCTCTTAAAAACCCTTCAGATAGCCACACACGTTCACTGACTTAGCTCAATGTGTGAACCAAATACATGCCCCAGTCTCACTTATTTGATAAACAAGGCCACAGTCAAACATAGAATGGGGGAAGTTAACATTAGGAAAGACAGCGAAGACTCAGGGTAGGCTAAGGTGAAGAAGAGAACAAATCAGATTCAAGCAAGATTCTCTCAAAGGGCTGAGTCCAGGTTTTTATGCTGGATGTGAGTTAGCAGGCATTAATGAGCAAGGGGCAAGGACAAATGCAAAATTACCTGTTTTTTCTTTTTTTTTTTTTTTGAGATGGGGTCTTGCCATGTTGCCCAGGCTGGAGTGCAGTGGCTATTCACAGGTGTGATTATAGGAGAAAATAGAAAATTATGTAAAATAAGAAGTCCAAAAGGAATTTTAAAAGCTATCTTCTTTACAGATCGCTTTGGGGAGGCCCTCAGTCCTGTCTCTGAGAGCTCACATGATGAAGGTGCATCTTTGACTTCTTTACAAGGACATCTAACATTTCTGTAGTGACTATTTATTTACAGGAGCTGAGATTCTTCCCATTTCATTTGCCCTGGAGTGCATCCCTCTGCCTCTTAAATTATGAAATACAACAATTTCAAAGTTTATTTGAATTTGCAGAAACTGATAGATCTTAAGAATTTTATATCAGTCAGAATAGCCTAGGGTATGCTGCAGAAATAACCCCCAAATCTTCCTAGTACATCATAGCCCAGGTATTTCTCGCTCATCCTACAAATTGATCTTAGGTTATTAGGAAGATTTGCCCCAGGCCATCCATCCTCACTCAGAGATATAGGCTGACAGTACAGTCAACATTTGGGATGTCACAGGCTTTTGTGGCAGGGAGGCAGGGAGGAGGATATGTAGTAAGTACCCACTGGCTTTTGGAGACTACTTTGCTTGCATTCCTTCTCTTGTTAGGCCCTGGGCTACAGAAAGCGACATGGCCATGCCTCATTTCAAGTGGGTATGAAAGTGCAATCTTACAAATGCCTAGAAGGAAGGCAACCAAAATCATGATAGACAGCAGGAATGATGATTGATAGCATATCTCTCTTTGTGATCTGAAGGTTCTGTGTAGCCAGTTATTATTGACTTTTTAGCTGCTTGAGGTTGATTCTGTCGAGAAAATAAAAAGCAGAAGCAAAATTTTTATGGCCCAGATTTTAGTTTCATAAAACTGAGTTTAGATGTTGTTATAAGTGGAAGAAATGCTTCTTTTTATCAAAAGAAAAATTTAAAGTTATATTTTTACTTAAATATTTTTATTTGATTATAATTAAGCTGACTATTAAGGTAATGAGTCAGTTAAACCAAAAGCTAAGCAAGCTAGACCATTAACATTTATATTTTTTATTTAAAAAAATTTAAATCACCCATTCAGTATCTAAATATGTGCTCAAATAACTCAAATAACACAGAAGTTTTATTACATAAAAATACAGACTATCCCTTTTCTATTACCGCCCTCCAATTTTTCTCTTACCTGGAGTTTACCACTATTATTTTCTTAAGCATTTTTCCATACTGCTTGTGCATTTATATAATACAAAACATAGATAAACACACTGGCAACTTGCTCTGGCTGTGTAAAAAGCTAATTTTGATCATTGTTTCATATTGATATATGTATATATCACATATACATTGCATTCCTTTAACGATGCATAATATGTATTTAAAATATTAATAGATACTGATTTTGAGCCCTCCTAAGTTGCTGAACAAATTTATTTGCTCACCAACATTATACGAGAATGCTGTTTTCTCTTCACTCTCACTATAACTATGTATGATTTTTTAAATATCAAGTCAGAGGGACAAATGACATCTTATAATTTTAATATTAATTTTCTTGACTGTTAATAAGGTTGAGCATCTTTTTTTTATACTTACTGGTCATTTTCATTTTGTTTTCATCAGTGGATATCATGCTGAAATTGTTTGCCTATTGGATTTTTAAGTTTTTTCTTATTAATTTGTAGAAACACTTTAAATATTGCAAATATGTCTTTCCCTTGTTAAATATGTTGAAAATATGCTCTCCCCATGCCCTGGCTTTATATTCTCTTCTATTTTATGCACACACACACACACACACACATATTCTTGCGTGTATATATATATATATATATATATACACACACACACTTATATACACACATCCACTCATCTGAGTGTCAAGATATCGGTAGTTGAGTGAAGTACATTTCAGAATCTGAATAAAGATCCTTTTTCACTTGTCAGTTAATGGAGGTTTTGGTTACTAAAATCCTTCTTCCTATGAGTGTTTAAGGAAGAAGAGGCAATGAGAGTAGGATTTCTAGACTTTCCGGAAGTCATATAGAGCCTTGTTCCTGTTCCACAAGTCTTAAATCTTGTACAGGATCCTCTATGGAGAAACTCCTCCTATCTCAGAAAGTTACACTCTAGGCCCAGAAAAGTTTGTGTGATGTCTGTGCATGTGCATGGGCGCAGGTGAGGGTGCAGGAAGCATAAGTGGGGGAGGGTATGTGTGGCTTAATAATAGTAACCAAAGAAACCAAAATTAAAACTATGTTTCACTTTTCAAATTGGAGAAGATTGGCCACGTGCAGTGGCTCACGCCTGTAATACCACCACTTCGGGAGGCCGAGGCGGGCAGATCACCAGGTCAAGAGATAAAGACCATACTGGCCAGCATGGTGAAACCCCATTTCTACTAAAACTACCAAAAAAAAAAAAATTAGCTGGGTTTGGTGGTGCACACCTGTAGTCCCAGCTACTCAGGAAGCTGAGGCAGGAGAACTGCTTGAGCCTGGGAGACGGAGGTTGCAGTGAGCCGAGATCATGCCACTGCACTCCAGCCTGGCAACAGAGCAAGACTGAATCTAAAAAAAAAAAAAAAAGGAGAAGATTGAGAGTCATCTGCATTGAGAGGAGTTAGATGCTCATGTTAGATTCAGGGAGTGCTGATGATAATATAGATTAATTCAGTATTTCCAGAAAACAATTTGATTATTCAATTTTAATGTGCACACGTGTTTGATTGTGGGAACGTAGCCTGCTAATGTAATTAGAAAGCAGTGTGACCAATATTTGTCTGCAAGAAACATCATCCTAGGATCATTTAAAATAATGACAATGTTGTGAAAGGCAATTAGTAACAACACAGGATTAATTTTATTATTGAATAGCCATTGAATGGAATATTACACCATCATTACCATAATTTTTGAGAATTCCTCAGGCCCTTGGGAAAAACTCGTAATGCAGTCCTCAATACAGAGGCAAACTATGAAACTACATAACAAGTGTGTTTGTATATAGAAAGAATAGAAAATACTCTAAAGTATATTTTTTAGTATTTTTACAGTGAGCATTAGTTACTTTTATAATCTGGGGAGACAAACCATTTAAAACCTGCCCACGAATTTAGAAGGAACAGTAGAGAGTCAGCACATAGAAGGCATTCAATCGACCTTTACTGAAATGATTTTATTTAAAATGAAATAAGAAACTTGTCATAGTAGAATAATCAAATCTTTGAGCTGGGCGGCTTCTTGCAGGTCACTTGGTCTAGTCAGTCGCAGTAAACCAATCTCTAAGCTTAGCCAATTTATATTGGTAGATTCATTACCTGTAACTGCCTCTGGACCATGCTGATTTGCTATCTCCTGCAGCAGTTCTGTGTAACATTGCCTGCAGAACCTACCTCATTTGGATCTTTATATTGCCTCCTCCAAAAGGTACTCTTATTTAAAAAAAAAAATTGTCCAAAGGTACTTTTAAAAAAGAAAATCCTAGGATGTTAATATTTTCAATATTAAACTACTCTAAAGTTGCCAACAATTGAAAAAAAATTCCAAGTTCAAGTTTTTTGAGTATTGTTTATAGAAGTAGTGTTGTATGTTTGAGGGTTTGGTTCTGTAATCAGACTTCCGTGAGCAAGTTGCTGTGATGAGTTTCCTTGTATGTAAAATGGGATTAATAATAATACCTGCTTCATAGGGAAAGGTTTTTTAAAATTAAATTTGTTAACATATGTGATATGAAGTCTTGGACTACAGTAAAAGATTGATAAATGTTATTTAGAGACTTCTGTTTTCAAGACAAGACAGAGAAAATATACTTCCTGCCAAATACAATAAAAAACCTAGGATGTTGTATATCAAACACACATAAGAAGACTCTGAAAGGTAGAGCGAAGGTCAACCAGCTAGGAAATTTGGGGATGTGAGGAATGGCATGGCCATGAGTTCCCTGGGTTTTCTTTTTTTCTTTCTTTTTGCAACCCACACGGGGTTCTTAAGAAGCTAGCAACCGAGAAGCACCAATAGGCACAGATTTTAAAAAGCCCCAATAAAAACTTTCTCTCTGTGACTACAGAACCAAGAAAGGGACAGCATGGCAAGACAGAAAACTTTTAGGTGAGTGCTGTCCTAATCCAGCCAAACACTCCAGAAAAATACTGTGGCCTCAGTTTCATCCTTACAAGTAAAGACCTGCTGGAGAGTCTAGATTTCTGCTCTTGCCAAGGTGTAGCAAGGTGCCCCAGACATTGCCTCCTCCCTTGGTGGGGTCAGATTAGTTTATGTGGGGAGCTGAAACTTTCATTCTGGCTAAGGTGAGGAGGTAAGAAGGTCCTCCCATCCAGCCATGTGGGAGGACATGAACGGTATGGGGGAGCAGTCACAAAGTGCCCTTCTCCTTTCATCTAGGATGAAAGGTTGTAAAAACCTCTTGGGAGCTTGAATTATTACCCTGACCCATCATTCATGAGCCATCCCCCAGCTGACGTGGTATCAAGGGAACCTGGAGATTAATTGGGACTTATACCTGTGCCTGGTAGTAATGAGGTGGCTCCCTGCCCACCAGCACAGTGTCAGAGAAGACCTGCTAAAACAGAAGATTTAAATCAGATTATTATTTTTGTTTATTTTTTAATTTTTATTTTTATAGATTTAGAAGGTACAAGTACAGCTTTGTGACATGCATATATTGCATAGTGGTGAAATCTGGGCTTCAGCATAACCATCACCCAAAGAGCGTATGTTAAATCAGATTATTCAGTAATCTGCAGACCCGAGATGTAATATAAGACCCGAGATGTCTAGATATGATTTACTCATTATACAAAGATCCAAAAATTATGTGTTATGCAAGAATCAGGAACATTTCACTCTGAATAAGAAAAACAATCAATGGGTGCCAGCACTGAGATGATACAGAGTTTGGAACTACCTGACAAGTATTTTAAAGCGGCCGTCATAAAAGTGCTTCAAGGAACAATTATGAACACACTCAAAACAATTTTTTTAGAAAGTTTCCATAAATAAGTAGAAATCATCAGCAAATAAATGAAATATATAAAAAATAACCAAATGGAAATTTTAGAACTTAAAAATACAATAATGATAATGAAAACTCAGGAATGGGCTCAACAGCAGAATGCAGATGACAGAGAAAAGAATCAATTGAACTGGAGCACAGAAAAAAAGTAAAATAATCTATAAATGAATGAGTGAATATGATGTTGCCAACTATAACACCAGTTTAGACATCTAGACTTGGGTTTCAGGTATGGCTTTCTCCAATTCCTAACCACGTGCCCTGGGTATTCTTCTTATCTCTATTCTCTTGACTTTAAAATGGAGAGTAAAAACTTCCCTAGTTACTCTGTCTGGGTCCTAAATCCTATGCTTCTTGAAAGTTTAGTAACATTCTCATTCATTCATTCATCAAACAAATATTGAGTGACTAATACATGGCAAGTGCTGTATATATTCTCCTTGTAATCTTAGGATCTAAAACAGTGTCATATTCTTGTAGTCTTTAAGACTCTTTTTAAAGAGTCTCTGCATTCAGGTAGATTACAGTGTAATGAAGGAAACATCTGAGTGGAGCAATGTTCTAAGTTAAGCTGTGTGATAAGTGCTATGGTGGAGAAACATACACAGGTACACAGGGCTTTTGAACTACTTGGGGAGGGTGGTGGTAAAATGAAGGACAGCCACAGAAGTGGAAGCTGACTGAATTCAAGGAACTGCAAACTTTGTAATCAGTACAGCTGGAGTTATGAAGTTGGATGAGCGGAAATGAAACAGAGTAGATCAATGGGTTTTGAATGTCATCTAAAGCAGGAGTCCCCAACCCTAGGGCCATGGACTGGTACCAGTCTGTGGCCTGTTAGGAACTGGGCCACACAGCAGGAGGTGAGCAGCAGGTGACTGAGCAAAGTTTCATCTGTATTTATAGCTGCTCCCCACTGCTCGCATTACTGCCTGAGCTCCAACTCCTGTCAGATCAGGGGTGGCATTAGATTCTCATAGGAACACAAGCCATATTGTGAACTGCACATGTGAGGAATCTAGGTTGCACTCTCCTTATGAGAATCTAATGCCTGATGATTTGTCGCTGTCTTCCATCACCCCAAGATGGGACTGTCTGGTTACAGGAAAACAATCTCAGGGCTCCCACTGATTCTACATTATGGTGAGCTGTATAATTATTTCATTATATGTTATAATGTAATAATAATAGAAATAAAGTGCGCAATAAATGTAATGCGCTTGAATCATCCTGAAACCATACCCTTCCCCCACCCCAGTTCGGTGAAAACATTGTCTTTTATGAAACCAGTCCCTGATGCCAAAAAGGTTGGGGACGGCTGATCTAGAGGTATATAGTTTTTATCTTGAACTTTAGAGAAATATATTAAATAATTTTGAGCACTATTTGAAATATTTTTGTTGACATATTTACGTAATATTTACAATGAACAAAGCCATTATAGCAGCATATGGAGATGGCTTGAGTGAATGGGGTCAGGTCTAAAACAGGGAGATTAATTAGGATGCACTCATTGTAATCAGTGAGAGAACCAAACCATTACAGAGACAATAAAGGCTCTATAAGATGTGACATTACATATAAATGAATATGGAGAGTGAGGGTACAAATCTGACTCTGGAGTTTCTAATTCAGGCCACTGGATGCAACATAGTTCCTTGAAATTTAGAAAACAGGAGGAGGAGCAAGTTTGCAGTTGTGATGGAGCTGTGGGGGTGGAGGTGGAGTGAAATGAGTATAATTTTAGACAGGTTATTCTTTTTAAGTAGAGATGTCCTGCAGACTTTTGGCTATAAGGTATGGAGCTCAGAAAAGAAGGTTAGGGCTGGAGATCAAAGTGGAAGTTGAAACCAGAAGAGTATAGGCATCATCTAGGGAGAAACTGTAGTGTGAGCTAAGGGATGCATATGGAACGTGAGATATCACAGCCAATAAAAGATGAAGCAGAGAAAACAAGATGCAACAAACATATTGAAAAAGAGCTGGCAAAGAAGTAGGAGAAGAATAATGCAAATAAATGACAAAGTAAATTCTGTGGAATTGAGGGAAGCCCCTTTTTTGGGTAAAATATCATGAACATAATTGAATATTGATCACAAAGAATGGTAGAATAGAAGTCATAGATAAAGGAAAAGAGAATAATGATATTATCAAGAAATATTCTAGCAAGTAAATAGTTTCCCTGTCAGAAATGTTTTTTTTTTTTTCAGGTACAAATATATATATATATATAAATGTTTTTGTGGGAAATTCTATAAAACACCTTTCCTTATTTCCACCACAGAATGACAACTTTACCTTTTTGTTGGTGTGTTAGATATTTATGGCCACAATTATACTATATGACCAGGAACCACAAAAATCTCCATAACATGAACTATTAAGAGTTTATTTCCATGTGTCTGCAGGTGGTCAAGGCATCAGCTGATCTAGGTTGGGGGTGGTTGGGAGCATTGCTTCAAGACATAAATCTAGCTGGTGTGGGCTCCCTGCTTCTTTGGGCTCTGTTCCCACCTGCAGGTGTTCATTCTTGGTGCCATGTTGAGGAGGGAGCAGTTATATCTGGGAGGCTGTTCTCCTGGAGAAGGTAGTGGTGCAGGAGATCTAGCCTCTGCTTGCATTGTGTCTGCTGACATTGCATTAGCCAAAGCAAGTACATGGATGAGCCCCAAATCAAGAGAGAGAGTCTCCACTCATGGAGGAAGGGCCGAGGAAAGAGACAAAATACTTTTGCTGAGAGTAGGATGCTGGGAAGAGGTAATATTTTTGAACAAACATGAGATCAGTCACAGGGGAATTCAGAATCATTATATTAATTAATTCTGTGCTATGCTGTAGGTAGTCAAATTTGCTATTATTGAAATACATAGGGTCATTTGACTTTGATTAAATGATTCTTCCTCCTATTGCTTTCTGTGGCTATTATTATTATTATTATTATTATTATTATTATTATTATTATTATTATTTTGAGACAGAGTCTTGTTCTGTCACCCAGGCTGGAGTGCAGTGGTGTGATCTTGGCTCACTGCAACCTCCACCTCCTGGGTTCAAGCAGTTCTCTGCCTCAGCCTCCCGAGTAGCTGGAATTTCAGGCACCTGTCACCATGCCCGGCTAATTTTTTGTATTTTTAGTAAAGACAGGGTTTCACCATCTTGGCCAGGTTGGTCTTGAACTCCTGACCTCGTGATCCACCCACTTCAGCCTCCCAAAGTGCTGGGATTACAGGCATGAGCCACTGAACCCGGCCTCTGTGGCTATGATTTTTTAATGCTGCCACTGTATCTGTAGCTGCTTTTAATCCACTGCTTCATTTCACACAGGGCTCTTTGAGTGAATACCTGAAAGTGATACTCAGCTATTTAACAAGAGCTTTTTTATTTACTTCAATATATTTTCCTGTTATTTTGCATTGTTACTATATTTGGTAGTCTGACATTGGAAGAAATGGACCATTACTGTACTTGCATATTTTATTCTAATTCCCATTTTACTAAAAATGTGGCATATGTAAAGCCTTTTCTTTTGGAAAAATGAGTTATATTTCCTTAAAAAATTATTCCATGTATCTACATGGTTTCTGTGTTTTCAAAGGAAACCATTGATCAATTAAGAGATGAAAAGCACTGAATTGCAAAGGCTTTCAAAAATATTTTATATGCATGTCCCTTCTTTATTCAAATTATGAAGCATTTCAAACATGCAGAAAAGAGCTTATCTATTCTTTGTGAAATTGAAGGCATCACATTTAACTGAAATAAAAAATACATATAGCTCTTTCAGAGCAGAATAGAATTTTTCAGTAAGTTTTTCTATTTGCAGCAGGTACCAAAACTTCAGTCACACATCTGCCATTTGCCCTTTCACAATCCCCAATGCCTCTGCACTGCACTTACATACCATTTATTTCATCTATGTAAAAAGGCTGATTTTGGTGCTCTATACCCTAGTTTTATCCTAAGCAATAAAATCCACAAAGTCGCCAGCTGGAAGTGTGAGGTATGTATTTTTTTAGTGCACATCAAAATAAATACATGTTTATTAAAATAAAAATGTATACTGTGTACCATCTTAAATATCTAGTTTACAGCTGTCATTACTTGACATAGAATGCACTAGGAAACATTGTTTTAAGGCCAGCTCTATCAAACTAGAAATATAATAACTTCATTAAGTGACAATATATTTTTAAAGCAATCATTCACTTTTACTTTTCAATTATTTTTCAGGTTTGTGGAAGGAATGCTTAACATTTGTTACAATGCCGTTGATCGTCATATTGAAAATGGTAAAGGGGATAAGATTGCTATCATCTATGACAGTCCTGTTACAAACACTAAAGCAACCTTTACCTATAAAGAAGTTCTGGAGCAGGTAATATCATAAACTTTATATATGTATATATGAATTCATATAGAAATTACTTAAATAGCATACATTCTCATTGTAGAGACTTCAATTCTCTAATGCATTGAAATATGTTGCCATGCTTTTCTTTTGATACACATTGGAAATGAATACAGGTGTGTTAACTCATGTAGACAGTTTTTATAGCCTTCAATTTATGTTTCACAGTGCTAAATGATGCTCATTTTACAGGGAGAGGATGGCAAATCCTGAGAATATGTGTCAGTCTTCCTCTGGTCTTTACTCTTCATCCACATTACCATCACCTTTGGCTGCTCCCCAGATCTTGTACTATTGAAACAGTCTTCTAACTGCCTTCCCTGTCACTAGGCTCTGCTCATATTAGATGATCACCAGGGTGTTCTTCCTAAGAAACAACATATTTCTCTATGCCACTTAAAAATCTATTTCTTAAAAAATGCTGTTATTCAGAGAGTAAAATCTAGATTGCTGTGGTGTCTAAGACACTTTGAAATCTGGTCATAACATTCCTTCCAAGCTTCATTTTCCAAAATTCTTGACTATGCACACAACCCTTTCTTTTACCCTAGATGTCTTGTTATTGCCTTAGATACTCCTGGGCCTTTGTAGCTCTTTGAACATGTTCATTCCTTTGGCTTATTTGCTCTTTTGAGTTCTTTCCCATCTGTGCAGTTCTTAGGTGGATCATGATATTAAGTGATGAGTTATGAGATTTTTCTCTTTTATTAACATTAGGGTAGAAATAAGGCCTCAGAAGTAATTATAAAAAGTATTTGGGAATTGTGGACTGTGGGAAAGTTATTCAAGCTCTGTGGAACATTTACTAAAAATGATTTAAAGAGAGGTAATGGTGCAAGGCAGGATTTCTCAACTTTGGCACTGTTTATATTTTGGATCAGATAATATTTTGTTGTGGGTGCTGCCATGTACATGGCACGACATTTAGCAGCATCCCTGCCTCCACCTTAAAGATGCTGGTAACACAACCCCACCTCCCTGAGTTGTGATGTCTGCGCACATAGCTAATATCTGCTGAGTGGTAAGATTGCCACTGGTTGAGAAACTGAAGTTGAGCAGAGTCTGTCATGCTAGGGTTTGGAGGCATTTGCTTTGACATGAAGGCTTTTAAGATTGCATTCTCTCCTTTTGCTTTTTGAACCCATTTAAGGGTTCCATTCCATTTTTAGAAAGTTTCATCAACTCTCCCTGACTCTTTGAAATCATATTATTTTTCATCAGCAAGTTCTTATTTTGCTTTGTAAGAAATTTTAAGAAAGGCAACTCAGGCTAAAGAATGACCTTTCCAGTCCTGAGTTGTTGCAAATAAGAGAGAAGAGTTAGACCAGTTTGCTAGGCTGGGTATCAGTCTGGTTGTAGCAACAAATTCCAACCTCAGCTGATTTAAACATAAAAAAAAGACCTTATGAAAAGGGTAGACTGAAGAGCCAGGCCAGGCTTAGAAAAATGGTAAACCCTAAGGGAGAAAGAGCAGAAGTGAGGAGTTAAGAAGAACCCACAAATTGTCCAATAACTAGACTCTCTGCCTTGAGTCAATCTTCTAGATTGAAAGACAGAGTAGTAACATCTGTCATGCTGAACCCCTATTGACTCCAGTGGGGACGGCACCACGTTCAAGAGGCCAAAGAAGAGACCTACAGCCCCATACAAGACATGGGGTTTTACTGGAGCCTTACATCCAGGGGAGAGGCCACTGGTGGCAGGCTGGGCAGGAGAACTGCACGACTTGCAAAAAGCATGCAGTTTCTATAGCATCTTCACTTAGCACCATCCCCCTAACAGTCTCCATCTGGCAACTTCCATTTAACCTAAAGCAAAGGGCCTCGATCCCAGATGGGATGGGGCTGACATACTCCTCAGAAATAAGGAATGGATGTGTGGATTGGCCACTCCTGGATTTGTATTCCCTAGCTCAGAACTCTGAACACATATTCGGCTGTGCCTGTCATACAGGGTCTTTCTCAGGGTATGGTCAAGTCAAGTCATTGCTGTCAAGGCGTCTATCATACAGCACTAGTTGGCCAAACTTAGGTGACTTGCCTAAACAACCAGGCAGTGGGGAAGAAATATCTTATCCTCCTTTGATTTAATAGTAGGAACTGGGGGCCTGTCTCCCTCTAGGATGCAAACAAGGGGAATTTCAGTCTAATAAGAATGGGGTTCAAATGCTGGGCAGCTCAAGACAGAAAAAAGCAAAATAATGCTGCAATATATCGTTTGGTATTTTTTATTGGTCTGTAACTGAAAACTGTATTTTTGGGATTAAGTATACAGAGACAGCTCTCACATTGGGATGAGTTAGAAAGGCACTCTGTTACCAAATGAGCTTGTTATTCTTACGAGGCTGCGTTCCATTATAAGAGATAATGTCGATTTCCTGAAAACCTATTATAATCTATGTTTTGTTTTAGGATTGCATTTTCATCTTAGAAGAGGTTTAGTCTATGATTAAAAATCGTGCCTGTGATTTTGGCATATTGCTGCACTCTCATGAAAATACTGGCAAATTCTTATTGGTATACAAATACGTAAATTTACTTACATATTGTAAAAACATTACCTATATCCACATATTTAATTTGATACATAATCAAACATCGGAGTCAGGGAAAAAGCTTTAGAGAAACCTAAAATAAGAAGAGTTGTTGACATTCTCATTTTCTGTTGTTGGTTTTCAATTAATTAATTACATAAGTGTATATGACAATTATACACATATGTTTTGCTTAGAAGCTTTTCTGCTAACTCATCTTTCAAACCCTTTCTGTGTTTGTGCTGGTTCCCTGGTTTCAGTTTAGCCTGACATCAAAGTAGTTAAAAGGACTGTTTCTCTCACCTGCTGACAACCTCTGATTCCCCAGGCTTTTCTTCTCTAAAGTACTAAAGGAAGAACTGTTAGGAAAGAGAGAAGCATTGTGTGCTACTTTGATTACTTGCTTCTGATTCCCTGTGGCCTTTATTTTATTAAGTAGAGAAGACAGAGAAAGAAAGATTTAATGGGTAATTCCACTGAGAACAAACGAAAAGAAGTGCCTTTGTACATTACTTGTTTTACTCTCCCATGTTTCATTTCTACCAGAAGTTTCTGGCTAGATAATACTTGATTAAATTTGTCTGTATTTCTTATTTAATTAATGAGCCAACAAGACAGGCTACCTTGTCTTAGTAACATGAAAGATCTGAAAATTTTACAGAATGATTCAGAAACAGAGGTTTTCTAAAACTATCATTTTTTCTATAGATCTGAAAATATTTTAAATAACCCTTTATTAAGGTTTTTGTACAGAGATTTGGGCCTAGTTCAAGATCCATCATTCACTCAATAAATATTTGTTTTGTATGCCAAACCCTGATAGGAATAAGAAATACAAAGTAAATGAACCCATTTCCTATTGTCAAAGAGATAAGAAAACATGTAAACAGGCAATTTCAATATAACCGAATAAGGGTCATGATAGGGGTTAATGTTATATTCTGTAGGAACACAAGTAAAGGCAGCCAACTCAGCCAGAGGTAAATAGAGTCTAGGGAGATTTCTGGAAGAGGTAATGCCTAAAATTATCCCAATTGCCTACCCTCCGCTAGAAATAATTTTTCCTCCAGATATCTTATGGTCCATGTTACCTGAATGTTATGTTCTCAGTGAGATGTTTTCTGACCATACTAAATACAAATGTTCCTTTCCACACCACTTCATAAATTCATTTTTTCACTTTCTTTTTAATTTAGCATTTATTACTCAGTATCATTCCTTACATTTTATTTGTCTGTCTTTTTTAGTGTCATTTTCTCTTCTAGAATGTAAGTTCCACGAAGGCAGTGACTTTGTATTTGTTTGCAGAATGGTGCCTTGCATGTAGTGAATAGTTGTTGAATGATGAATGAGTCAATGAAAGAATAAATGAATGAAATACTTTTTGAAATTTCTAAGTGACTCTAGCTTCTTTTACTGCAGGAATGTCTTAGATTTAAATTGTATCAGTAATGGAATTGGATTATCTTTCCAAGTAAATTCCATTGCTATCTGTGAAGGGTTTTAATTTATTTACATTCAGCTTGGTAGTTCAAGATGAATATATCCTCCTTGGATTTCCCACACTTAGAACTCAGAAGATCTTCATTCTAGAGGACATGTATGTTTTTACTGTATTCTTGCTCTTGTTAGCTCTTTTCAAGTTAGTCGTTATATTAAGCCTCAGTGAAATAAAAGGTATGTGTAAGAGTGTATTTTATGTGTATGTATATCTTATATATATAGTACTGGTCATTTTAAAGTATCTTTATTTTCACCATCACTAATTTTATGTTGAATTTACTTCTGTGTGTGGCAAGTGTGCTCTGTTTTTTATTTCAACAATTATGAATTTTTATGTATTTATTCACTAAATAAGAACGTGACCCCTGAAGGGCATTTGAGCAATTTTCATGAATACATGTATACTGGGAAAATTGATAAAACCAATTATGTGTTAAATTTTCCTGATTTAATTCAAACTGCAAATTCCTATTATCTTAACTAAAGGTAATTTTTTGAAACATAACTATGGCAGTAGTTGTAATTATAAAGGTCAAAAAATTTAGAGGAGAAAATTATTCTGAAATCAAGGGCCATGTCCCATGAGAATTCTTCCTTCCAACCCCTGCCCTGTAGGATATTTTCTTCAAAGTATGTATTCCATCTGCTCAGACATATGTCAGAGTAAGATAATCTGACATTTTTTCATCTGTCATATCAGTATTTCCTTAAGCAAACACTTAAGACACAAAAACCAGGACTTGCAGAAATTCAGCCCTGTCAATGGTTGTCTTTGTTCAGGGGAAAGGATGCAGTGGCTTTTATTATCTGTTTCCTTTCCTTAAATTCCCTAAATAAACAATAAAACCTTCATTTATATTATGGTCAGTGCCACTAAAAAGTGTGTCTCTGTAAGTTAAATTACCTTTTCCATGCTTGTTAAATAGGGGAATGATGCTAGTATGAGATAGAAGTTATAGTCGTTCATGCATTTCTTTTCCTGGCATGCAATTTTTGAACTTTTATTGATATATAATATATATTCAGATAGGAGAACAGATCACAAGAATAAATTTTGTTAGATTTTCACAAACAGAATAATTCCATGTAAGCAACAAAGAAACAGAGTATTTCCAGGCCCCCGGAAGCCCTTGTTGTGCCTCTATTTAGTCATCCTCAGCCCCTACATGATTGCTATTCAGACATCTAAAGGTTTACCTGCTTTTGAGCTTTATACAAATTGAGTAATACAATGTACTCTTTTGTGTCTGGATTTTTTCACTCAACTTTCTGGTGATGAGTTTCATTCATTTCATTGCAAGAGGTTGTAGTTTGGTTATTTGGGTAATGTCTGGTTGGGACTATTACAAACAATGTTGCTATAAATACGTTTGTACACAAATTTTGTTGACAATATTTATGCATTCGTGTTGGGGATGTGCTTAGGCATGAGATGAATTGTTCGTAGGGTATACCCACATTGGACATGAGTAGATAGTGCCAAACAATTTTCCAGAGTGGTTGCACTAATTTATATTCCTATCTGCAATTTATGAGAATGCCAGCTGTGAAAACAGTGTTGACAATTCCAGATCTTTCAAATTTTGCCCTTTCTAGTGAATGCATAGTGGTATTGCATTGTGATTTAATTTTTTTTTTCCCTGATGACAAATGAAGTTGAACTTCTTATCCTGTGCTTAATGGACATTTGTCTTTTATTTTGTTTTATTTTAAGTTTGCCGAGATGATATCTCGCTCTATCCCAGGCTGGTCTCAAACTCCTGGGCTCAAGCAATCCTCCCGTCTCAGCCTCCCAAAGTGTTAGAATTACAGGTTTGAGCCACCACACCTGACCAAATGCTGATGCTCTTTTCTGAAATACCATTAATATCTTTTGTCCATTAATTTTTCTATTGGATTGTTAGCATGCCATGTTTTGAAGTTTTGGAGAGAGACATTCTCACAATTAAAGAGAAGACCTTACCAATATTTGAAAACCTTAACAAAAATAATAAAGATTCTTTAGTGAGCTGATGGTGAGTTAAATGATTTTAGGAATCAAAGTTGAGAAGACATTTGCCCCTGTTTAAAAAATAATTAATGTTAAGGTCTACACTCTCTCAGTCTCTACTGGCCATTCTTTGAAAGCAAATTTGGAAATGAAAGCTTGCCAGTAGAATATTATGCAACAGGAAGCACCAGTGCCGGTGTTTAAGGATCTATAGAAGATGATGCTGTGTTAATGCATTTATTAATGTTAAAAGGTTCTAGTCACATTTAAGTGGTCTGACCCAACCATATGTTTTTGTGAGCTATGTTGTATAATGCAAGTATAATGTATATATTGTATAATGCTTGTGTACATATAATGTACACAAGCAGAAAGGCTTGTATTTCATTTTAAATAGATGAGTATATCCTAAATACTGACTTAAATTTTTATCAAAATTGTAACTGGAACTTTGGTTTAAAGTACTTTACAACTTACTAAAATTTAGGTTAAATTTTGAGAGGACTCAATATAAAGAAGATAAGCACTAGACAAATTTTAATAGAAAGTATAGGGAATTATTAAATGATGAAACAACAATTTAGTATTTCCTAATTTCCCCATTTATTCACAATTATAAGTGTCTAAAGATTATTTCATACTCAATCCAAAAGAGCAACAATACAACCAATCCCTTGAATATTCTCAGACAGATCTTTAGAAATTATATTGTCCATGAAATCAAGACCACTGTTGGAAGTATAAACTTACTTCTTTTCACTCCCCCCCATACCAGAAACTATTTTACCATTCTTTGAAGTCCAGAGCACTTTGCTTACACCTTCTCCTAATGTACTGGTTCATTATTGCTTTTTTAATCCAGTTATTAGGGTACCTACGTGATCTTCCTACCAGAGAAAAAGCTCCTTGAGATAAGGGTAATATTTTATTCAGTTTTTCACCTACACAGTAGCAAATGTAGGCCTCATAGTACATGGAGTCATATTATGTAGTGAATTAGTTTGTGAATAAACATTTAATAATTCATTTATAAGAAAGTAAAATCTAATCATTATCTAAGATAAATGATTATTTCCAAAAGTATCACTTGCCATCACATTGTGATTTTTGTTTTTATACATTAGGAATTTTTATTTTTAAACAGGGTGAGAATCTTTCTCATTTTAGTTCATTTTCTGACTTTGAAGGTCTGTGTGCTGTCTCATTTAAAGCCCTGATTAAAACATTTACCTTACTTTGCCATTTTAGAAATTGGAAATCTGGTCCATGGCTTTTATTCTTACATTTGCTTAATGCATTTATCATTCACTGATAGGTTCTTACTAGATTTGAATTATCTTCAGGATGGCTAAACCCTGGTCTTTTAGAAAGTTATCTGAAAATCTGCAGGCCATCTGCTTTGAATTTATTTTCTTGGACTAGAATGATCATGGTGTGAAATTTATTTATTGAAAACATGCTTGTGGAACACATAATATATATTTGACACTACTAGAGACACCATGGGTTTCAGTAGTGCATAAAATAATCTTTAAGAAAATTGCATTCTAGTTGGGAATATGTACTATGAATAAAAAGATAATACAATATAAATTAGGTATAAGTGAAGAACAATAAAAGGCTAGAGAGGGACTTCGCCTGCCATTTGAGACAGGCTTGTCAGGGAAAGTACTTGTCACTTATGAAATGACATTTGAGCATAGACTGAAATAAAGAGTGGGATAGGAACTATGTGAATATTTGAGTGAAAATTGTATTAGGGCTCTGAAACAAGAGTAGATTCCGACCATTGGAAAAGCCATGAGGACTCAGAGCTCATGAGAAGAGAATGGTAGAAAGTGAGGTTAGGTGAGTATCCAGGAGTCAGATCATATAGAACCTTGCAGGCCATGGTCAAGACTGTATCTAATTCCAAAGATGATGGGAAGCTCCATATTGCCAAAGAAATCACTTTGGCATCTCTGAAGATGAAGAGACTGTAGTAGGTAAGATTGGAAACAAGGAGATGACAAATGAATCGGCACCCCATAACATAAATTCCCCTTAGAACAGCAGTATTTACTTACATGTGGGAAATTAAGGGATAGGATAGATACAGTTTGTGCCATGAGATTCTGGAAGCTATTCTGTGTATGTTCCTGTTCTTGGATCCCTGGCTACATCCAGTGTGTTTGAAAGAAGTCTGATTGAACCAATTATGCAACAGTTACCTGTAAATGCCCTGCTTCCTCCCCATGTTTTCAGGTCTTTTGTGAGCATTCTAAGAAATTGTTTCTGTATAATTTTCAAGTAGAATTCTGGGAAAAGAAGATTATCTGTTGTAAGTATTTTAGTTCTATTTTTTTCACATACACACATACACTTTAAGGCTGATTTTCATAATTAAACATTTACTTAATAACTGATACACTATCCCCCCCCCTCCACTCAAATTTTTAAATGTTAGGTCAAAGGCTAAGCTGCTAAAATAAGGATGTGCAGTAAAATAGTGGCTTAATTTTTTAAATAATGCATTTGTCTTTTATAATAATCTAAAGATTATGAGGTTTAGCTTGGCATGACCCAAGATTATGAAGTCTTATTGTACCTTCATCTTATAGCTCATTGCCTTCATCTGCATCACTGAAGCTGTGGCAAAGATATGTATGTCCCAACTCTTGGGAAGGTGGAGGAGGATATAGAGGAATGGACATGCTATTTTAATATCCACACAGAGAAATGTCATATATGCCTTCTACACACATCCCATTTGGCCATCAGCTGCTAGGAAGGCTGGAGAAAGTAGTGTAGGTGGAGGCATCTTGATGAGGAGTTAGGAGTTCCTGCCACAAGTACTCTTTCATTTCACAGGCAAAATAAATATCAGATCTTACATGTAAATAATTGTAACCTGTTAATGTCAATAAATTGTAAGTCCAGGGAAATAAATAATACCTGAAATTGAAGTCTTATAGGTGGCATGCTAGAGATTAAGAACAAAGGCTTCAGTGATGTATTCCTCAGACACATACTGAATGCTTATTGTGTATTATTTATTGATTTAGGCAGTGGGGCCATAAAGATGAACTAAAACATGATTCCTGAATTTCAGGAATTTATAGTTTGCCCAGTGAGAAATACACAAAAGCTACTGAATGGTAGTGTGATAATGTAACAACAAAGCTTTGTGCATTTGTAGCATGGAGAAAGGACCAGCCTGGCCACAGCAGTTCAGAGAAGGCTTCACTACTGGGGGAACCCACCCCCAATATTTCGTAGGTTCTTTCTATTTTCCCTAAGTGTTGGCCGATCTGAGAAATAAAGAGAAAGAGTACAAAAGAGGAATTTTACAGCCGGGCCGCCAGGGGTGACATCACATAGCAGTAGGACTGTGATGCCCACCTGAGCCACAAAATCAGCAGGTTTTTACTGAGGATTTCAAAAGGGGAGGGGGTGCAAGAACAGGGAGTAGGTCACAAGATCACATGCTTCAAAGGGCAAAAAGAAGAACAAAGATCACATGCTTCTGAGGGTAATAAAGATCACAAGGCAAAGGGCAAAGCAAAGATCACAAGGCAAAGGGCAAAATCAAAAACTCCTGATAAGTGTCTATGTTCAGCTGTGCACGTATTGTCTTGATAAACATCTTAAATAACAGAAAACAGGGTTTGAGAGCAGAGAACCGGTCTGACCTCAAATTTACCAGGGTGGGGTTTCTTCCCCACCCTAATAAGCCTGAGGGTACTGCAGGAGACCAGGGCGTATTTCAATCCTTATCTCAACCACATAAGACAGACACTCGCAGAGCGGCTGTTTATAGACCTCCCCCCAGGAATGCATTCCTTTCCCAGGGTCTTAATTATTAATATTCCTTGCTAGGAAAAGAATTCAGCGATATCTTCCCTACTTGCACGTCCATTTATAGGCTGTCTATGCTATATGGCTCTATTCTGCCTGACCCTGCAAGCAGTCAGACCTTATGGTTGTCTTCCTTGTTCCCTAAAATCACTGTTATTCTGTTCTTTTTCAAGGTGCACTGATTTCATATTGTTCAAGCACACATGTTTTACAATCAATTTGTACAGTTAACACAATCATCACAGTGATCCTGAGGTGATGTACATCCTCAGCTTATGAAGATAACAATATTAAGAGATTAAAGTAAGACAGGCGTAAGAAATCATAAGAGTATTATTAGGGAAGTCATAAACGTCCATGAAATCTTCACAATTTTTGTTCATCTGCCACAGCTCCAGCTGGTCCCTCCATTTGGGGTCCTTGACTTCCCATAACACTTCACTGTGGAGGTGATGTAGAAGCTGGGTCAAGTAATAAAAATAGAAGTGTGTGCCCCACACATAGGTGACTCTTCCACAGGTGTCCCCTGAAGGTCTGCAGAAGATTTATCCAAGAGGTGGATTTGACATAGTTAATAATGAAAATGCGCACCCTGAGAACAAAACCGACTGCTTTTGTTGGCTTAAGTTCTAGGACAACAAGACAAATTAAGTAGGAAACAATATAGAAAGATTGTTGGAGAATAAAAGAAGGAGACAGGCAGTCAAAGTTTAGTAGGAAGAGAATAGAAGAAGAAAAAAAAATGTCCTTACAAGTGGAAGTGAGGAGAGCTGGTCACAATGAACACTTGTACCTGTTATACAGCAATGTAAAGACAGCTGAATGCATCAACAATTTGCTGTTTCTGACCTTTAAAAATTAACATATGAAACTATAAAATCATTTAATCTAGCACAATTTTCATAACAAGTAGAGGATAAAGCTAACTAACATAAATTGAGGACACTGGGTGGGTAAAGTGGTGCAAATTAATATATTAGAATCACACTTTGAGTATATAAGACAAACTATTTTTCATGTAAGGTTTTTTGAAATAGATAAATATGTAGCTATGAAAAATGATGCCACTAAATTATTTTAATTCATTTGGAAGTTTTATGCTCACATTTGTGCACTGTGTAGATATATGTAATACTTAAGTAAATGAATCTGAATAAATCAATATAGGTTGCATTCATTAGAATTATTGTCAAGATTAGAGACCTTGGAGATATTGACTGTTCATTTTCTCATGCCATACTTGATTTAAAAGCATTTCATTTCCATTACAAAGCTGAATAATATTAACTTTATCATGTATAGGTTTTATGGGAAATTTGATATATTTTAGAATATTTATCATAAATTCTTGGCACATACCATGATCTATGTTTGTTTTGTTTATTAGTTACTAGTGTATGCACTGTATTTGTGAATTTTTCTTCTCTTTAAATGTGTACGGCTCCTTTGGTTGAGCGATGTAGATGTTGTTAAAACTGACCCAGCTATTGCAATGATCTCATGTCTTTGTACCATTCCTGGGATATTTGGCAAGTTCTCTATGAGACCTTCACATATATTGATTGGCTTTCAAGATGTATTGATCAAAGAAACCGTAAAGGTTAACAGGAACATTGCCCAATCCTGGGAAGTGTGGTTGGTGTAGTCAGGGTAGTTGTCATGTTTTATGTACTGCCGGTAGAAGTGCTGGGGGTGTTTGTTTAATTAGAACTTTGATTAAATAATCACAGCAGAATTGATCTAAACAATGCAGCAGGATTCCTGTTGATATTTTTTGCATCTTTTATATTTGTCTTTCTTTAAGAGAAAAAAGCCTCTAAGAAACCAATTTGGCTTTTTTTTTTCATGAAATAGTGAAGCATATAAATGCTTCATAAAGGCAAAACAGTTTTACACACTTTTGGTGTTTACTTAAATTATTTTTATTTTAGTGTATTATTAAGCCTAGGCCTTAATGTTCTCTTTTTACAGCTTAGTACATAACTAAAGCCAAATCTGAGTTATAGGCAGGGTAAGAACAAACCCACAAAGCCAATCAAGCTCAATATGACAATATTAATTTACTATAATGAATGATATTGCTCTACTGGAGCTGAATGACTGATTGTAAAGTGTGTTTGATGCTGTGACCCTGGGGCTTTGAGTTCGGTGACATGTTCCCTGTGATGCCTCAATTCTCTTGTCACATATTAGTAATTGAACTTCCATAGAGGCTTTGATTATACAATGTGCCATAACCTTATCTGACCTTTACATATTCTGCATGAGATTACAAAAATAAACAGTGAAACTGCATGAGTGCTCAGATAATCCAGAGTATGCTATATTATTATTATTATTGTTGTTATTATTTTGAGATGGGGTCTTGCTCTGCTGCCCAGACTGGAGTGCAGTGGCGTGATCTTGGCTCACTGCAGCCTCCACCTCCCGGTTCAAGCAATTCTCCTGCCTCAGCCTCCAGAGTAGCTGGGACTACAGGTGCGTGGCACCACACCTAGCTAATTTTTGTATTTTTAGTAGAGATAGGGTTTCACCATGTTGGTCAGGATGGTCTTGATCTCCTGACCTCTTGATCTGCCCTCCTTGGCCTCCCAAACTGCTGGGATTACAGGCAGGCATGAGCCACCGCACCCAGCCTATTATTTTTTAATTGTATCAAAATGAAAACACAACGTTAAAAAATTCTCACGGAGAACTCATGGGCCCTGAGAATATCTCTACCGACTCTACTTGGAGAAACACTACAATAAAGAATTTATTAGATCAAGAGAAAAGGAATCTGGCCTTCATTAACAGTAGAAATTAATGTTCTTTAAAAAATATTATTTGCTAGCCCTTTAATGAAGTGTATATAGCAGACAACAGTGACAGTTTTAAAGTAACAACTTTGTTTCACATTTTGCATGTTTATTATTGTATAAACAAATATGTGAGGCAATTATTACTATCATACTATCATATTATGTTCACTGAAGGAATATAACCTTATCTAAACTTACATAAACTTGTGTTGACTTGAATAGTCTTTTTTAATAGAGTGTGGTAGATTCTGTACCTTTTCAAACACTCATTTGGGAAAGTGTGTACATTAGCCACAGAATTATGCTAGATTTTTCAGAATGCTTGTATATGTGAATGCATAACTGTGAAAAGTTACCTCTCTAATAGTTGAATTTTCTTTTTCATTTTAGTCCAGGTGGGTTACATATTTTTTATATGTAATAAAGCTTTCTTCAGCACTTGGGATATTTTCTTTACAAATACTCTAGGAAGCCTACAGAAAGTAATCAACTTTGAATTGTGTTATGTTTTAAAAAATCATTTGAAAAATTTTAAATAGGAATTTGTAATCTATTTCTCTATATATCTATCAATGGTACTTTTCTGAGTGGTGTTTGGGTTCCAGTCTGGCCACCCAACTGCTTAACATATAATATAGTTGAAATATAATGCATTTGCAGTAAAAAAAATCAATATTCTTGCAGTACTCATAAGGGAGGGAAATAAATGAATGTGAATTAAAAATTATTGGAAATGTTAGTTTTAGAGAAAAACAGATTCAATTAAATATCTCTTGAGGTGGGATAAATTGAATCCTGTGGTGAATGGTGGAGGGAAAGGGGCAATCATGGATATAATTTCCAAAAAATTAAAGGAAGATTTTGTGAAGGCTAGCTGGAAACAGATACATGAGAAGATCCTACGGTTTTGCTTTTTTGGTAGATAGAAGGTGGAGAAAGGCTAGAGAATATATGTAAATTAGGGCTTATAACTTTTAGAGTGTCTATTTTAAGCCTCTCATATTCTTATACAGTGCAATAAAACTACATTTTTAGATAGCATGCATTTTTAGACACAATACCTATTTAAATACCACAGGTTTTTTTTTGAACTTTTGTTTTAGGTTTAGGGGGTACATGTGCAGGTTAATTACATGGATAAATTGCGTGTTGTTGAGGTTTGTTGTTCAGATGAGCACAGTACCTGATAGGCTTTCAGTTCTCACCCCCCTCTCACCCTCCCCTCTCTATAGTCCCCAGTGCCCAGTGTCTATCGTTCTCATCTCTATTTCCATATGTACACAATGTTTAGATCCCACCTACATGTGAGAACATGCCATATTTGGTTTTCTGTCTCTGTGTTAATTTGCTTTGGATGACATCCAGCTGCATTCGTGTTGCTGCAAAGGACATGATCTTGTTCTTTTTTTGTGGCTGCATAGTATTCCATAGTGTATATGTACCACATTTTCTTTACCCAGTCCACCATTGGTGGGTATCTAGGTTGACTCTATGTCTGTGCTATTGTGAATAGTGCTGCAATGATGGAACATATGAGTCCATGTATATTTTTGGTAGAATGATTTATTTTCTACCAAATATTTATTTTCCTTTGAGTATATACCGAGTAATAGGATTGCTGGGTCAAATGGTACTACTGTTTTAAATTGTTTGAGAAATCTCCAAAGTGCTTTCCACAGTGGCTGAACTAATTCACATTCCCACAAACTGTGTGTATGTGTTCCCTTTTCTCCACAGCCTTGCCAGCCCCTGTTGTTTTTTGATTTTTTAATAATAGCCATTCTGACTGGTGTGACATGGTATCTCATTGTGGTTTTGATTTGCATCTCTCTAAAAATTAGTTATGTTGAGCACTTTTTAATATATTTGTTGGCCTCATGAAATACTAGTTTTAAATGATTTTGATGGTGTGTAGTCACTAGGTAAGGGTCTCTTCTGTGTTCACCTTTCTGTTATCCGGGTTAGGTTTTTTAGTTTAACCACACAACTCGTCTCTTACCAGTATCCTCACTTCTCCTGCATGTTGTTGTTCCATTTCACTCTGTGGCAAAACTCCAGACCTGGATCAATCCAATTTCTTATTGTCTTCATTACTGTATCTGATACGTTGAATCCTGTTAAAGAAAAATCACGTAACTACAAATATAGATTTAATATAAATTTATGGTCTCCAGTGTCCACTGGGACATCAGTGCTGCATTTTCTTTTTTTCTTTAGCATTTCTCGAGTAAGTTTCTCTTTTACTCTCCAAAGGCATTTTTAAACTTTTGGCTTTCCTGCCTCTGTGCCTCAAGCTTAACAGGGTACATTGATTCAAACCTAGCAATGATTATATAAATTTATTATCACCAGACCAACAGACTTGCCTGTATCCACACCCACTGTTTTCTCTTTCCCTCCTTTTAAAATAGAAGGTAATCTTTCTTTGGTCTCCTGGAACCATTCTATCAATTCTTTTTAGGGCTCTTGTTCTGTTAATCTATCTTATACCTATCTCACTGCTGGCTCTTTCTCTTAAAAACATGCATAAATGGGCCGGGCTTGGTGGCTCACGCCTGTAATCCCAGCACTTTGGGAGGCCGAGGCGGGCAGATCACGAGGTCAGGAGATCGAAACCATCCTGGCTAACATGGTGAAACCCTGTCTCTACTAAAAATACAAAAAATTAGCCGGGCGTGGTGGTGGGCGTCTGTGGTCCCAGCTTCTCGGGAGGCTGAGGCAGGAGAATGGCGTGAATCCGGGAGGCGGAGCTTGCAGTGAGCCGAGATTGTGCCACCGCACTCCAGCCTGGGCAGAAGAGCGAGACTTCGTCTCAAAACAAAACAAAACAAAACAAAACAAAAAGCATAAATGTTTCTACTACTAGCTAGTTTCTTATCTATTTTCATTCACTGATTAACTTCAGAAAAATGCCTTTTAAATTTCCTTACCACACACATAACCAAAACCCTCTAAAATATGCTACTGCCTCATTTAGCTAAGGTAATTAATGCTTTCTTCTTATTAATTCCAATAGGTGTTCAATATTTTACTTCCTCTCTTTATTATATCTAACATTTTTGTCCATTCTCTGCCAGTCTTCCCTTACTTCTATATACCATTCTGCCCTCATTTTCCTTTCTTTCCTGTGTTCATTTTGCCTAATTATCCTTCTTAAATTCTTCTTTTGCCTGTCCCTTCACTACCTGCTTCTAGGTTGCCTTCTTTTTCCATTTTATACATCCCGCCTGGGTGATTACATCTGCGCCAATGGCCTTTTTTGCCACATATGTGATGGTTACTCCCAGTGGCAACGCTGGCTATTCTCAGTTCTGTGTCATCAGCCCACATCTCTCTTCTGATGTTGAGATCATATGCAGGATTGCCGAGTAGGTGTCTATACATGGTTGTTCCACTAGCGTCTCAAATGTAAACGTGTCCAATGTGAATGGCATCACTTTCCAATCAGTTGCTAAAACCCAAACTGTGGCCCCATTCTTAATATTTCTCAAATAAACTTATTTATTTTTACCCCTATTACGCAATAATCGAGTTTATGCAATAATCATTACATTATTGATTCTAGTTTACGCAGTAATCATTACATTTTAAGAATGTGGAAAGCACTTACTTTTAAAGAGGATATTTTTCAATTATTACACATTGTTTTTCGGGTTAGTCTAAACTCGATGGGCATAACAAGACTCTGTATCATATCTAATATTGTTTATTCATACCTTTCCAGTTCATCTCACAACCCACTTCATCCTGAATGTTTTCTCTCTATATACTAAACTGCCTTCACTTTTTCAGCCAAATGGCACGTGCTGTGATGATTAGAGATATTGGCAGTAACTCTCCAGTGAGTAAAAGCAGGCGAAAGTTACAATTACCCAATTATTAATGTCTATAGTGGAGAGATGTTAAAATGGTAAAAAGTGGATGCAATCCTTAATTATTCTTTGTCTGTGTATTTTCTTTCCTTTTTATTGCATGCACCCTAGTCCTGTTGTGTGTTAATAACAGGCATCAATTACATTTTCCATTCTTTTAGGCCTTGGACTTCTCCTTGACGTAGAATTATTTTCTCTGTCCACAATGGCCTGACTGTTACACAGAAATACTGTTTTAAAATTAACAAAATATGCTTTAGAAGATGTGATGAATTCTGATGATTTTCTTGTAAATTTCAACATAAGTATCAAGGAAATGGAAGACAATATTCCTTATCAAGACTGAGCACCTATGCATAGGGAAATACAGGATTTAACTAATTTTCTGTGAAATTACAGTCTGAAAATCACAGTAGTCTTGAAAGCAAATATTATTGAAATATTGATTATTTTGAGCTTGAACTAAAGGGATTAAATAATTATCTATTTCACTTTGTGAATACATAGTCTGAAAATGACTAAATATTGATTGAAACCCATGTGTGAAGAAACTGGTAATGAGAAAAATGATAATTCTGAGTAATGGTATTTACTCTTTCATTTGGAGAAAATTATTTGAGAAGAAATGTGCTAGTAAATGTTTTCTAGACCACTATCAGATAACTATTTTGATTGCAAGATAGCATTTTGTAATTGTTCTTGAAAAATTTAATACAATGCCATTCTTAAATATAAAATAAGTATTCCTCTGTGTTTTAGATAAATAATAATACATTTTACTTGTAAGTGTAAATGTAATGTTTTCATCTTTAAAAGAAAGATTTTTCTTTTTTAGATAACATCTCTAACTTTCCTGGTTTTAAGAGACATATCTCAAAATAAATTGGCTTAGCATAGTATCATCTTCACTGAAAATTATTTCAATGCTGTATCTAATAAATTGTAACTGTCTAAAAATGTTACATTTCTAGAAGCTTCTTATGTTATATGAAAATATTTATATTCCTGAAAAATTCTCTTCCAAAAAAAGATAGTTTTACTATCATTCCAGATCTTAAGCAGTTTTAGAATAACTGATTATTTTCACAGATAGTTACCTGAATGCATAGTTAATGCATGGACTAAAGAATAAGTTATTCATTGTAGTTAAAATTTTAATCTTTTCAATGGCTGCCTGTATGTGTACAAGTAAAACAAACAAAAATGTGTATGATTAATATAATATGTTTAAAAGTAAGGTGCAAGTATTTTATATAACTCTTTCTATGGAAATTATACATATTCTCAAGAACAATTCATTTATCTATACTTTTAGTAATCTGTTTCCTCAGATATTATAATTGGTTTTTAAATTAGTTTTATTTTTTGTTACGGTTTAGAGCAGGGTTTGCAATGTAACATTGTGGCATTTTGAAAATATGCATTCCCTGTCTGCTTTTTCATACAGTTTTCTTTGATGTGGTTTAGAAGTTGCCCATGATCACTGCATTTTTACTACAATTTGGAAACTAGAACTATCTTTTTTCATACAAGCATGATTTTCCTTAGGTGAGCACACTTGCTATTTGTGAAGCAAGTGATAATTTGTTCTGTAGAATATAACTTTTGGCCAATTTTGACTAATCTTTATATTTGAGCTATGAGCATCTGGTCACAAAGCTATACTACCCCAAAGACTGTTTTTGAAAGATTTTACAGAATGATAACATAAAATTTTTTATTAATTTAGTTTTCATTATTCATAGCAATACGTTTTCATTTTATAACTGAAATTTAAAGCTTTGACTTCTATCTGATGCATTATATGTTATATTTATGTTATATATAAATGAAATATATGTGCATACCATTTTATAATATATAAATTTCAGTTGTTGCATTTTCTTTGCAATTATTATTCCTGTATGTGATTTTTTTTTTCCAGACTCCAAATTTCTTTGGTTTAAGGACCAACCATTTCCTTCTCATTTTTGTGTCTGTAGACTTAACCTCAGTTTAGGACATACAGCTGATACTACATAAATTGAACCAATGACAGGACATTTATGTGTTAAAATGGCTTTAAATTAGTACCAAAATGATTCATCTAATTTCTAGTGGGAAGAGTCACACATTGTTATATCTAAATAAATACATTTATTTCATTTCCTCTAGGCTTCCTTCACAGCCCAGTTATTCACACATTGGTAGCATAGTATCCTCATGCTAGCTGGCCTTGCTCCCATGGGATCTGTATTGCCCTTGATGTCAGACTGAAAATCAATTTTACTGGTCTATCCTTGTGTAAAACCATCAAGTTATTGACAAATTAAAAAACAAATTTAAGAAGGTGCAAAGATGAATGTGAATTGGGTGAACGGCACATGGTTAACTTTTCTTCAGTTGAAAAACTATTTATTATAAACAACCTATATTAAAATATTTTCCATTTTGCTAATAATAGAAATTGTAACTCTACACTCAGACTTTTATGGTAGGATAAGAATATGTCATTCCATGAAAATAATACCTGTTTTCTTCTTTGATAATTTTCCACCTGAAGTTGATAAAAACTAGGTGAACCCTGAAATAGCAGTATCAAATGCCTTCTGTTTTGGAGTTCCAATAATACTTTATTTGAGTGATTATGAACTCATATGTTTTCCCATGCATATTCTCATACATATATATTTAGATTTACAAATTATAATGGAAAATTTTACCAGAATGACATTTAGCCCTGAAAACTACTGGAAAAGAAAATCGTACTATTGATTCTGTAAACCTTTTGTCTGTAGACCAGCTCTGGTGTGGTTATCGGGTTATCAAAACATTGAGGAGCAGCTGAAACAAGCAAGGCCAAATAGACTCCATCTAGTGGTTACACGGGACTGGTGCAGCCTAATTTGACTAAAAATTGTTTTCAGGGCAGTGGTTGACAACTCAGATGCCTACAGAAGAGGGTGGATGGGAGAAAAATCAATTGTCGGTATGTATCACACTTTCTGTATGGTTAGGGAACTATGGTGTAAGCATATAACATAAAATAAATAAGAGGTAAAAAATATATTTTAAACTCAGAATGAAAAAAAATGCAAGCTGTATGATAAATGCCCCTGGGAATAGTGAGTTCTATGGCAAACCACTAGGCTGATCATCTGGTTCAACTGATTGCTGTTATTCAAGAACACAGGCCTGGTGCTGCTAGACTTCACAATTTTTCTAGAGAAACTGGAGATCTAGATTTGTATGTGAAACCTACTAAATTTAATATGCTGGTTCATTTTCTTAAAATGTGATATGGCCCCAACTTAAATACATCTTGGTCACATTTGTCTGTGACCTACCATTTTGAGATCTTTGTTTCACGCAAGGTCTTGAATTTTTTTTTATTATACTTTAAGTTCTAGGGTACATGTGCACAACGTGCAGGTTTGTTACATAGGTATGCATGTACCATGTTGGTGTGCTGCGCTCATTAACTCATCATTTACATTAGGTATTTCTCTTAATGCTATCCCTCTCCCCTCCCCCCACCCCATGACAGGCCCCAGTGTGTGATGTTCCCCGCCCTGTGTCCAAGTGTTCTCATTGTTCAATTCCCACCTATGAGTGAGAACATGCGGTGTTTGGTTTTCTGTCCTTGTGATAGTTTGCTTAGAATGATGGTTTCCAGCTTCATCCATGCCCCTACAAAGGACATGAACCCATCCTTTTTTATGGCTGCATAGTATTCCATGGTGTATATGTGCCACATTTTCTTAATCCAATGTATCATTGATGGACATTTGGGTTGGTTCTAAGTCTTTGGTATTGTGAATAGTGCCACAATAAACATACATGTGCATGTGTCTTTATGGTAGCATGATTTATAATCCTTTGGGTATATAGCCAGTAATGGGATTGCTGAGTCAAATGGCATTTCTAGTTCTAGATCCTTGAGGAATCGCCACACTGTCTTCCACAATGGTTGAATTAGTTTACATTCCCACCAGCAGTGTAAACATGTTCCTATTTCTCCACATCCTCTCCAGCACCTGTTGTTTCCTGACTTTTTAATGATCGCCATTCTAACTGGTGTGAGATGGTATCTCATTGTGGTTTTGATTTGCAGTTCTCTGATGACCAGTGATGATGAGTATTTTTTCATGTGTCTGTTGGCTGCATAAATGTCTTCTTTTGAGAAGTGTCTGTTCATATGCTTCACCCACTTTTTGATGGGGTTGTTTGATTTTTTTCTTGTAAATTTGTTTAAGTTCTTTGTAGATTCTGGATATCAGCCCTTTGCCAGATGGATAGATTGCAAAAATTTTCTCCCATTCTGTAGGTTGCATGTTCACTCTGATGGTAGTTTCTTTTGCTATGCAGAAGCTCTTTAGTTTAATTAGATCCCATTTGTCTATTTTGGCTTCTGTTGTCATTGCTTTTGGTGTTTTAGTCGTGAAGTCCTTGCCCATGCCTATGTCCTGAATGCTATTACCTAGGTTTTCTTGTAGGGTTTTTATGGTTTTAGGTCTAACATTTAAGTCTTTAATCCATCTTGAATTAATTTTTGTATAACGTGTAAGGAAGGGATGCAGTTTCAGCTTTCTATGTATAGCTAGCCAGTTTTTCCAGCTCCATTTATTAAATAGGGAATCCTTTCCCCATTTCTTGTTTTTGTCAAGTTTGTCAAAGATTGGATGGTTGTAGATGTGTGGTGTTATTTCTGAAGGCTCTGTTCTGTTCAATATGTCTCTGTTTTGGTACCAGTACCATGCTGTTTTGGTTACTGTAGCCTTGTAGTATAGTTTGAAGTCAGGTAACGTGATGCCTCCAGCTTTGTTCTTTTGGCTTAGGATTGTCTTAGCAATGCAGGCTCTTTTTTGTTCCATATGAACATTAAAGTAGTTTTTTCTGATTCTGTGAAGAGAGTCATTGGTAGCTTTATGGGGATGGCAATGAATCTATAAATTACCTTGGGCGGTATGGCCATTTTCACAATATTAATTCTTCCCATCCATGAGCACGGAGTGTTCTTCCATTTGTTTGTGTCCTCTTTTATTTTGTTGAGCAGTGGTTTGTAGTTCTCCTTGAAGAGGTCCTTCACATCCCTTGTAAGTTGGATTCCTAGGTATTTTATTGTCTTTGAAGTAATTGTGAATGGGAATTCACTCATGATTTGGCTCTCTGTTTGTCTGTTATTGATGTATAGGAATGCCTGTGGTTTTTGCACATTGATTTTGTATCCTAAGATTCTGCTGAAGTTGCTTATCAGCTTAAGGAGATTTGGGGCTGAGATGATGGGGTTTTCTGAATTTGCAATCATTCATCTGCAAACAGGGACAATTTGACTTACTCTTTTTCTAATTGAATACCATTTATTTCTTTCTCCTGCCTGATTGCCCTGGCCAGAACTTCCAACACTATGTTGAATAGGAGTGGTGAGAGAGGGCATCCCTGTCTTGTGCCAGTTTTCAAAGAGAATGCTTCCAGTTTTTGCCCATTCGGTATGATATTGGCTGTGGGTTTGTCATAAATAGCTCTTATTATTTTGAGATACATCCCAACAATACCTAGTCTATTGAGAGTTTTTAGCATGAAAGACTGTTGAATGGTGTCAAAGGCCTTTTTTGCATCTACTGAGATAATCATGTGGTTTTTGTCTTTGGTTCTGTTTATGTGATGGATTACGTTTATTGATTTTCGTATATTGAACCAGCCTTGCATTGCAGGGATGAAGCCAACTTGATCATGGTGGATTAGCTTTTTGAAGTGCTGCTGGATTCGGTTTGCCAGTATTTTATTGAGGATTTTTGCATCGATGTTCATCAGGGATATTGGTCTAAAATTCTCTTTTTTTGTGTCTCTGCCAGGCTTTGGTATCAGGATGATGCTGGCCTCATAAAATGAGTTAGGGAGGATTCCCTCTTTTTCTATTGATTGGAATAGTTTCAGAAGGAATGGTACCAGCTCATTTTTGTGCCTCTGGTAGAATTTGGCTGTGAATCTGTCTGGTCCTGGACTTTTTTTTTGATTGGTAGGCTATTAATTATTGCCTCAATTTCAGAGCCTGTTGTTGGTGTTTTCAGGGATTCAAATTCTTCCTGGTTTAGTCTTGGGAGGGTGTATGTGTCCAGGAATTTATCCATTTCTTCTAGATTTTCTAGTTTATTTGCATAGAGGTGTTTATAGTATTCTCTGATGGTAGTTTGTATTTCTGTGGGATCGGTGGTGATATCCCCTTTATCATTTTTTATTGCATCTATTTGATTCTTCTCTCTTTTCTTCTTTATTAGTCTTGCTGGCAGTCTATCTATTTTGTTGATCTTTTCAAAAAACCAGCTCCTAGATTCATTGATTTTTTGAAGGAAATTTTGTGTCTCTATCTCCTTCAGTTCTGCTCTGATCTTAGTTATTTTTTAATCTCATTTCTTTCAGAGGACAGAAAATTTGTGGGCATCTTCCAGCAACACTGTAAAGTGAGACTGGATTATAAAGTTACTGAATTATTGGTAGTGTGGGCCTTGGTTGACTGTCATTTTTATTCAGCTGGCACAATTCAAGATGCTGAAGTCACAGCTTTGGCTATGCCTAGCTATTCTCATTGGTCTCTCTCAGTGTGGTACCTTAAATGATGTACCCAGTAATGTGATCATGAAGCATGGTCGCTTTCTACAGGGGTTGCACTCTGAGATGTTTGGATATAACTTTCCAATTTTTGTCTTTTTTTTTGAGTTCTGTATATGATTCAAGTTCATGATTTTTATTACTTTGGTGTATCTTTCTCATAATCTTCTGCTAGCGTCTTTGAAGTTCTTGAAACATAGCACTCAATTATAGAGTTTGCAATATAAAGTAGAATAAAACACTAAAATCGTGGTTTTTTTTTCTTTCTGTCTTTCACCAGATCCCTTAACCTTCACCACACCTGTCCCCATCTATACAGAGGAAGTGAATAAATAGAAAAGAGAAAAACGGCCAGGATTCAGAATTCTTTAAACTTGTCCAGAAAGTAGGAGAGACAAAAATGAAAGGAGCCATAAATAGACATGTGACCTAATTTCTTCTCCCAAGCCTCCTCTGTTCATTGTGTTGGACAGTCACATTCAAAGGCAAGCCATGGTCCTTCCAATTGCCCACCATGCCCCTACAGGCCCTTTGGCCCCCTGACCTGATCGACAACTGTCTTTTCACTTGTTTCTCCTCCAGGCCCCTGGTTTCCTTGCTGTTCCTTGATCGCATCACATATGATCTCCTTTACCTCTTACATGTTTGTATTTCACTGATGTTCTCTTTGTCTGAAATAGTACATTCATAGATATCCACTTTTTTTCAACCTTCTACTTGTCTTACAAAACTGTTGCTTTCTTAATGAGCTCCCGGTGAGAATTACATCCACCCCTTCCCCTGCACTCTGAATCCTCTTTACTCTGCTCTACTTCCCTCCTCCATATGATTGAAGATTTTTTACCACAATAGATAATTTACTTATTTATTGTGTTTATTGCTTATTGTGAGTATTTTCTCTGCTAAATTATAAGTACTTGCAGGGTAGAGATTATTGTCTTGTCTTGTTTACTTATCTGATGTATCTGAAAACAGAGTCTGACATATAATAGATACTTAATATATATATTTTAAGTAAAAGAATGTTGAACTACTTATTGGTTAAGATCTGGGAGTACTTCCCACAGCCCTCTATAATTGCCCATGGGAAGGATTCTTGCAATAAATTTTATCATGTGTGGGCTTGTAATCTGTTTTGTCTTTATTGCTAGAAAGTACAAAAACATGTTACGGGGAAGAGACATTTATATGTTGAGGTCTCAAAAACAGGAAAAAAAAGAACTGTGTATGTTATATCCAAATACAGAGGAAAGTCATTTTGTATAATAATTAGTGTAAAAAAAAAACTATAAAGGCAGTAGAAAGAGCAAATAATATGAGGTCGGAAGACCTGTGATCGTGTCCTGTTACAGCATTTGCTAGTTCTCTGACCTTGGTTAGCTGTTTATTAGCTCTGAACCTTATTACCTTATCTTTAGGTGTAAATAATAATATAGTAGAATTTGTCTTATTTGCTTTATTAGTGTTTAGTGATATGTTTTCTTTATTAATATATACTTGCTTCCTTTAACAGTTACCCAACATCTATCTAAATTTGTAATTATTTTGTTTTTCTGTTCACCTGACAGATTCACCTTTTGCAATATATAGGCTCTACAGGGACAATTCTGTGTCTTTCTTTTATTAGTGTTACGTTCCCAACTCTTACATACTATGTCTGGTATATAATAGTTGCTCAGTAAAAATGTTGTGACATGAATGGTTAAGCAATCTTAAGTCATAAAGTTTATGTGACATAATAATAGTAGGTTGGTTTATAATCAATGATTATAATACAATTGTTATTACTCTCACCATCTAAAGCATTATCATCATCATCAAATATGTGTTACTCAGGCTCCTCTAATCTACTACCAAGCAGGTGATCAGCTTCTAGTATTACTGCCTTAAGTTAGAAGTTTGGTGAAATAATACAAAAAAACACTTTACTGATTTAATGGTCTTGGCATAGGTCTCCAAGCTGGCTGGTGTCTTGGTCAAGCATGGCATCAAGAAAGGTGACACTGTGGTTATCTACATGCCCATGATCCCACAGGCGATGTATACCATGTTGGCATGTGCAAGGATAGGTGCCATCCACAGTCTCATATTTGGAGGATTTGCTTCCAAAGAACTAAGTAGTCGCATTGATCATGTAAAGGTAAGTGCTTTATTTTGGGAAATCAAGTAGTAGCTACCTATAATTTAGTCATATTTATCTGTGGATGAATCATCTGAGAATGATCTATACTTGTTAGATCCTCCCTTCAAATAGGATGGTTGATATATACTTTTCCTAGAAATCATTATATTAAATATCAAAAGACGCCTACATGCGTATGTTTATTGCAGCTTAATTTACAATTTCAAAGACATGGAATCAACCTAAGTGAGCATCAACTGAAGAGTGGATAAAGAAAATGTGATATATATAATATATTATATATTATAATATACTTTATATATCACATTATATATTATAATATATATTATATGTCACATTATATATAATATATAATACAATACTTAAATACATATAATATATAAATATATATAATATATATAATATTATAATAATATATAAAATAAAATATATACACACACACACACCATGGAATACTTCTCAGCCATAACAAAGAATAAAGTAATATCTTTTGTAGCAAATTGGATGGAACTGGAGACCATTAGCTTAAGTGAAACAACTCAGGAACAGAAAACCAGATACTTCATGTTCTCACTGTTAAGTGGGAGCTAAGCTATGTGTATGCAAAGACATATAGAGTGGTATAACGGACATTGGAAACCCAGAAGGGGGATAAGGGATGAAAAACTACCTATTGGATACAATGTACACTATTTGGGTGACAGGTACCCTAAAAGTCCAGACTTCAAGCTATTTAAATAAATACATAAATAAAATGTTTTTTATTTCACATACACCTGTTAATCACACATTTGTTTTAAAGTCAGTCCTATGTGAAAGACATCTTGCTAGGTGCCTTGAGGAATATAAACTATAAGATAAGGTGTCCGCTTTCCAACTTAGCTTGTCATATATTTGGGTGTATAAGACATACAAGAAAAGGACTAATAACTAATTTTTTCATTCAACATATATTTTATTAAGCTCCTGCTATGTTCCTGATACTGTCTTTGCAACTGGGTAATAAGTAATACTTATCAAATGGATAGGACATATAACTAGTTAAAAATCCATATACTTCCAGGAAGTATATATGTTTGAATGGGGTACAAAAATAACAATTTAGTGAGTCTGTTGTGAAATATCATTGAGCTATTTAATCTAAAACAGCACAGTGTCTGGCATATGGTACACATTTAAAAAATGTTAACTATTATTAATCTATGAATTTAGTGCAGGAGTTAGGAAAATTTTAATGGTAATTGACCAGATAGTAAATATTTTAGGCAGTATGGATAACATGATCTCTATTGCACCTATTCAGCTTTGCTGCTGTAGCACAAAAGCATCCTTAGACAACATTTACATGATAGGTGTGTATTTTTCAATAATATTTTATAGAAACAGGCTGTGTGCCGGGTTTGGCTCACAACCATAGTTTGCAGACCCCTGATTTAGAGGAAGGGGCATTTTCTTTCAGTCGGGGTGGCCAAAGAAGGCTTCCTGAAGGAGGTGAGATTTGAGTTAGATCTTGGCTAAGATTCAGCTAGTTGAAGAGAATGACATAGTAGGATCCAAAAAGGCAGAAAAAGAATCTTGAGTCAAGCAGTAGAGACAGGAAATGGTAAAATTCATTTGGAAGGACAGTAAGTAGACCAATGTGACTAAAAGGTGAGAGAAGGTGAGCTTGCAAGGGCAGGTTTTGTCTGAACTGGATTCTGTTAATGAGTAAAAGTTTTTGAACAGGCAAGTGTCATGTTTTAAACAATGTTAAGAAGAGGCAGGTCTTGCAGTATGTAAGTGGGAGTGAAGCTGGAAGCTGTAATAAAAACCTTTGATAGGTGGTCTGTTTGTGAAACAGTGGGCAATATGAAGGGGAAAAAGGACTCTGGGAAGATTAAGGAAGGAAGGTGCTTATCAGAGCAACAGATTGTTGACCCTTAGAGTTTTACAAGCCCAAGATGAGGCATTCTTAATGGGAAGAGAGCTAATATATACTGAAGGCCCCCTGAGTACTAGGTATAGAGTGAGGCTTTGCATATCTCACTTTATCTTGTAATAGATTAGTTATTAAAACAAGAAAGCTGATTTTGGACAAACCATCTGGGTCCTTTTTTATCTTTTTTTTTTTCTTTTTAAACATGTTGAGTTAATGCCTATGAAGAAAATCTAGGGAAAAAATATCAGTCACTGACCTGCAAAAGAAACTGTAAAAAATTTTGATAAGATATAGGGAAATTACAATATGTAAAACAATAAGGATTTAAAAAACTTATGGTGTACCACTGAAGGAATTTTCATCCATCACACACACACACACACACACACACACACACACACACACACACACCCCTAATACTCCTTTGTTAAGGGGTTTATGCAATAAATGCTTTTATGGACAAGGCAGTTGGGCAGGTCAAATGTAAGGAGAGAAGATGGAGATATATATATATATATCTGAGATAGTTGGGTAAAATTAGTGTGTAGTTGAAATTAGGAATGATTTTGATGTCATGATCTTCAAATAAATAGGCTAAAGAAAAAGTTTTATTTTAACAGAAGAAGATGGAAAGGATGTATTCTAACAAGTCAGTCTAGACTCAATAAGATCTCCCATAAGACTGTTAATAGAAATGTGAAAGGAATTATTTTTTCAGAGGAAGAGTCTAATTTTGACTTTATTAAATTATTCAAGCTTTGATATATTCTATATATGCTACTAATTTGATATGTAGCTTGCTTTTGTTTATTCAGAATTCTAAGGAATGCTATCTAGAGCTATTTTTGTGAGTATTATAGACATTAAAATGTGAATTATATTCAAATGTCTGACCTTTAAAAATATAATAAAAGGAAACAAGACTTTCTGCTTTTTTCTTCCTTTTTGTTTTAAGGCAGCTTGATATGGTGGAAAGAGGTTCTGCAACCAGACAGAACTGGCCTTCCTTCTGCCTTCGCCACTTGTAACCTGGGGCAAACTATGTAATTGCACTGAGCCTCCGTTCCATGAATATTAAATTATATTCAAAAAGCAGGAAATACTATATATGCATATATTTAGCACAGTATAAAACTTTCCTAGATGAAATGTATTATAACTAAAAATCAGAATTCAGGAATACATGCAATACTTTGGGCCAATTATCTGCCTTCCGAATAACTTATTATGTGTCTCTTTTGCTTTGGATTTCTTGGTGAAGAAACAATGTACTTAAAAATATGAGGACTTATTTTTCTGCAAATTAATGAGTTCCACAAACGTTTACTGAAAGCTCATGACACGCCAAGCACTGTGCTAGGTATAGGAAACACAAAAATAAATGACATCCAAACTTGGCCTTATAGAGCTTACTGTGCAGTAATAGAGATGTATGAACACTGACTATAGCTGAACATTTGAGGCATGTCCAGAATGTACTGAAAAGAGAGGTTAACATAAGCTGTGGTTCCCACCAGGGATACATTTTGCCTACACCTGTGTTTATCTTGAAGAATGACTTAACAAGTTGGCAGGTAAAGAGTATAAAGTGTATCTTAAGGACAGGGGCGGGTCTAGGCTTTGTGGGGCTTGAAACTTTAATCATTTGGGAGCCTTTTTAAGAAAATAATATAATGTAATATTTGGTGAACATGAATATATATTTAGAATGAGAAAAAATTATTACAAATTATTGGAGATTTGGGTCTTTTTCTGCTGTAATCTCTTTAGGCATTTAGAAGAGAAATATATAGAAAACCTATGAAATGCTACTACAACCTCAGCAGCAGCCAGCTCTTATTGGGGCCTTTGCAAGTAAGGGGCCTCAAGATTTGCATTGTACTAGTTTATGGCAAATCCACCTGGCTTAATGGATTATTTGAAAGGGATTTATACATTTCATACATATGAGTCAAAAACATCATTGAGTATGCAGTTTTGAACAGGTAAGTGAGATTTGTGTAGAAGTGATTAAGTCTATAACAATTACAAAGGGTTTACTGGTTTTCAGACCATTCAATAGAAAACAGAAACATTCAGACATTTCTTTAGAAATGTTGAATTGCCAGTCTGCAACTAAAATATTGCGATTACCTAATTAACATTGTTAAAGCTTTCTCTCCATTATTATTTTTTAATTGTAGCCCAAGGTGGTTGTTACAGCATCATTTGGCATTGAACCTGGAAGGAGGGTAGAGTACGTACCACTTGTAGAAGAAGCGCTAAAAATAGGACAACACAAACCAGACAAAATTCTCATTTATAATCGTCCAAATATGGTAATCTGAATATTGAATTTGGTTCTTGCTTATGGTAGTATGCTAAGAATGAGTTTAGTTTTTACCATTTAAAAGACACATTTGATTTATAAGCTATTAAGTATACTGCTGAATGTTATTGTTATTTCTAAAAAAAATATGAATAAGACTTACTGACTTCATGAAAATCTAGCTTAAAACCAAAAGACTGAAACACAGAAAGATGTGTGAGATTAATGAATTGGATTCTATGTATATTGCTATTGTTGTGCTTTTTATTAGCTCAGATTATATTAGCAATAATAATAACAAACACGAAGTGACTGCTTACCATATGATTTTTAAGACATTCTACTAATGAATATATATATATATATAATTATTATTATTATTATTATTATTTTTTTTTTTTGAGACGGAGTCTCACTCTGTCGCCCAGGCGGGAGTGCAGTGGCCGATGTCCGCTCATTGCAAGCTCCGCCCCCTGGGTTCATGCCATTCTCCTGCCTCAGCCTCTGGAGTAGCTGGGACTACAGGTGCCTGCCACCACACCCGGCTAATTTTTTGTATTTGTAGTAGAGACAGGGTTTCACCGTGTTAGCCAGGATGGTCTCGATCTCCTGACCTCGTGGATCCGCCTGCCTGGGCCCCCCAAAGTGCTGGGATTACAGGTGTGAGCCACCGCGCCCGGACATATTTTTTAATCTTCCTGGTAACTCTATTAACTAGATGATAATATTATTACTATTTTAATAAAAGAAGACTCCAGTGAACATGGAGATAAACTAACTTGCTCAGTTTGAAAGTGCCAGAGTCAAGATGCGAATGCATGCACTCTGACTGTATGCTTAATCCCTCAGCTATCCTGACTCTTGGAGTGGTGTGATTAATTTGCATGCAAGTATCTTCTTAAAATTTTGAAGAGTATTTAGGCCAGAAATAAAACTATGCTTAGGAAAACAAAACATGAATATTCTAAGTAGATAAATTATTCTGTGATCCATGAAGGAAGGGAGAACAGTATAAGATATCAATGAATACAATTTACCGTACTTTTCCTGTAACTTTGAACTCATGATCACCTTACTTCTTCACCCAAGCAAATCTCTAGCTATTTATGATAAGAACAACTTGGGTTTCTAGCAGATTAAATTTTTTTTTTTTGCAGAAGTGAAATTGCAAGACTGCAAAGAATCATGTGCAATTTGTAGAACTCTTGACAAGTTTTCTTTGAAAATACTTAAATGACAAGATATGAGAACAGAGTGTTAAAAATATGTCATTTTGAATACCACCTAGCAATTCCCATTACCACATTAAATTCCTGTGTAAAGTTTTAGTAGTCTGTGGTTCATGAACTGCTGCACTTAATGATTTTTAATGTTCTTATGATCTTGAAGAAGAATTTTAAGTTTCTTTCAGAAGACCTCAAGCACTTTTTTTAAAAAAGCTTCTTTGCTGTTTAAATCAGGTAATGCAAAATCAGTAATATAGAAGGCTTTGGGTAAGAACAGTTTAGAGGAATGGCAGGAACACACACACAATGTATGCATATTTGAGTATATGTGTGCTGTTTACATTCATATGTAATTTGTTCAGAACTGATGATGTACTAAGTTCTAGGCCCAATGCTAAGTACTTCCAAATATTTTTTCTTATTTAATTCTAACAAACAAATGAAATAGATGCTGTTTCTAGCCTTATTTTGGAGATAAAGAAACTGAGTAATGGAAAGGTCATAGCCCAAAGTCACGGCTACTAAGTGGCAGAACCAGGATTTAAACTCCAGTTTAATGATTTGTAACCAACAAGATATATGCTATTTCTTTCACTATAAACACATTGGATATGTGCAAGTCTCTTCTCTTTTCTTCTTAATAGAGATTAACTGCCTGCTCCCCTCCAATAACTAGCTTACTTTCTCAGCTTCTCTCTTTTTCTGCAGGCCCTTTCCTCTATTGTGATATAGATGAGGGCTGTAGAAATCTCTTGTTCTTTCTATTAGACCTGCTGTTTTGTCAGTAACTAAGCCCAGTGGAATGGCTTTGCTTTGAATTTAGAGAGACACAAATTATGAGGCTCAGTGGTGTGTCTTATTAACCAGGATTGCATTTCTGTAAGAGGAGGTAAAACTTGGCTGCCACACCTAAGCCTCAGGCAAACAATGATGGAATCAAAGGATATTGCATCAATCACCCCTATGCTCTCCCAATACCGCCTTTTAAGAATTATAAGAATTAGGAAAGACATATCTATAGAAGTAAATGCATATATGTGAAAATGTTTTTTTCCTCTCTTTGTCAGATCTCCTTTGCACATACCTCTGTTTCTTAGCCTGAAGAATAACCATTTATTGAAGTCCTAATTTCATTAGAATCCTATAAAAATTATCAACCTGTAATTATTTTTGTGATCCTCAATTTGATGTTTGTATTTTGCAGTGTGATGATTTTTATAGATCTCTGTGTTGTCAAAAGTTTGATAATTTGCAATTAGTTGCTTTTATCCATTGTATAAATAGAAATGGAAACGTACGATTTGGTCATAGCCAACTATTTTATTTATCTAAATGGCAGAGCCAGTACCTATCAGAGTGGGGCTGGAGAAAGCAGTTTGGCCTGAAACTTCAACTTGATAAAGGGTCTTCGATTCAGCTATAAATGTGTTAGCTATAAATGTGTTTATTCATACAGGTATCATATTCATACAGGCATCATATTTGTGATATTATATTGAAGTATTAATTGGTAAATGTACCTATTTAAATATATGAACAGTTTTTACAACCCTGATTAATGTATTAAGCAGCCTAGAAAATGGAAGTGGCTTGTCTTTTCTAAATTTTTCAATCTTTGGGCTTATCTCAGGAATCACTTTAATGAAATGGTTACATACATCTCTAGATGGTAGATCTCATTAACTTTCATTGAGTGTTATATAACATTGCTTGTGCTTGTGCTAACATGTTTGCCAATTATAAACTTCCTGATGTGTGATCTTGAGCTCAGCTAACATCTAAGAAAAAAACTAGGCTTTTAATGGGCATTAACTCTACTTCAATAGCTGTAATTCCCCATCAGAGTAACTTTTCCATCAGCCACTTCCCTGCTTTTCACCCATCTGGCCATTTCATTGTCACTGTTTTTAAAGAAGTCTATTTAATTTCTTTAAAGGAGTATCTGTTTAACTCATGACTCTATTATCACAAAGTTTACTAGAAGGAGGAAAACTTGGATCGTATTTTAGATATATCACAGACTCTGACTAAATTTCAAAACTGGATTTTAGTCTTCAAAAAGCAATAGTAGAATTCTTCCCTACTCCTGAAGAAGAATTAATGTTTTCTTATTTGGAAAGGTAGCTGTGGTATTACTCCTAAAGGCCATTGTATGAAGAGAAATTTTAATAGCTTAGTTGACACATCATTGTAAAGATAATAAATGCAAAATAAAATAAATAGGCTATGAAAAATAAAAATTAGTTTATAAAGTTATTAGTGTACATACATCTATAAAAACATGAAATGTTATTTAAGCCATGAGTGTTGATGGAAACATTACTGCATTATACTGAATTTCTAAAGGATATCTCTAGATTTAAATGAAACATGCTTTTTTGTCAGTTTAGTTGAAGTGAATATAAAACTTTTGGACTTTTTATAAACATTTATGTTAAATCACGAACTTGAGCTTTTTAGTCATAAATCTGATGTTTAGTGCCATATAGGCCTAGATTTTCAGTCAGATGCTCAGACTTAAATAGATTTAGCTGCTTTTTGTTCTCTTGATTTAATCTCCTTATTACAGTACATATTCTTATATTTTTGCTGTGTAGGAGGCGGTTCCTTTGGCTCCTGGTCGTGACCTTGATTGGGATGAAGAGATGGCAAAAGCCCAGTCACATGACTGTGTTCCTGTTCTTTCAGAACACCCACTGTACATTCTTTACACATCTGGCACAACGGGGTTACCTAAGGTACTCACTCTCTTAGAGATAACTATCTATAGCAGTAGATTTACTTTACCAAGAATGTTTGATCACTGACTGGAAATGTTTGCAGACTTTACTTTGAAGTTTAGAGAGTTACTTCATTTGCTTTTATTTTTTTTTCCTGTGCCCAGTCTAGAGTGCAGTGGCGTGATCTCACCTGACACAGTTACTCCATATCTTAAAGAGATTTTGTGTTTAGTGCTAAATATAAAAACATTTATTATTTAACATCAAATATTTTGCTCTCATTTCTTCCAGAATTGTCTCAAATGCTAGAAATATACAATTGCTTTAGTAGATGTTTGATTGAATATCAGTTGGTTTAATAACATTATATAAAAATATATTTTAAATAAAATATTTTTATTCTTTTAGATTGAGGTATAAGTTTCATGCAGTATAGAATTGATTTTTTGATCTAGGGGAATTCAATTATTTATTATGAATGTGATTTTGAGAATTGGCCTAGGCAGTTTGAACAGAGGCAATTTATCCAAAGTATTGAACTATTTGATTTACAGCATGGAAGACACTCAAGGATTTTTAAATCTGTTTACCATGAAATGTGTTTTTACAAAGCAAAGTTGAAAGCATCAATATTCATTGATGTGTCAAATAGCAACAAATACCACTTTTGCCTGGTATCTCCAAATAACACTGTTTCTTCATAGACCCTTATAAAAGATAACAGTATCATTTTCCTTACTCATCTTTATTAGGTGGTTTAATATTCATTGCATTGTAGAATTTTAGTAGGGGATGGGACTTTCATAATCATCTCTTCCTTGAGGACAGTGGCTTCTTTATTACTGTTAGATTACTGTAGCATCAGTGTTCTGAAAACTTCATTTCTTAATCTTCTTAGAATAGTGGTTCTATTTGATTAGTTAGCTTTTTAAAAGGAAATTTAAGATGTTCCATATAAACCTTGCTTGTGAAAAGGAACACTTTTGGTAGGGGAATATATTCTCTCTGAGGACACAGGTTATGTTTTAGTATATTTTGGTCTACCATTGTGCTGTATGTAGTTGGTGCTCAATAAATTTTTGTTGAATTCATACGTAGATGCATGCACATAAAGATATTTGTTTCATTGTAGAATTGAAGCCTTATGATTTTGTTGCAACTCTAGTGACTTGAAAAATATTTCTGCATATTGAAGATTGGAAGATTTATTTATTGAAGCATGCCATATAATCTGCTCGACATAATTCTCAACCTCCACTTTTTCCAGTTCTGCCTTGCACACTAGCCACCTGGAGTCCAACTGAACATTTGGCTATAAAATAAGAGGGGACTCAGCAAAGTTATGATATAATATAAAAGTATCAACATGAGAGAAAACTCCTGACCCTGAAAACACAGTATAACTTAATTTTTAAAAAATTTAGTTTCTTAAAAGCCTGAAGAAATCTTATAAAAACATTTGTGCTACCTCAAGACTTTAAGTCACTGAAATTCACTGTGACCTGGAATGGGATCTTACGGGAGGGGCAGAAGAAAAGGTTTTCAGAAATTAAAAGCTGACTTGCCAGTGTAGTAGAAATCAAATAAAAGCAATACACAGAGCATTATATTGAAAAGTGGTTCCAAATAAGGATGGACCCTAGCTATTCCAGGTTTTCTTTTTTTTCTTTTCTTTTTCTTTTTTCTTTTTTCTTTTTTTTTTTTTTTTTTTGAGACAGTCTCCCTCTGTTGCCCAGGCTGGAGTGCAGTGGCGCGATCTCGGCTCACTGCAAGCTCCACCTCCCGGGTTCACGCCATTCTCGTGCCTTAGCCCCCCGAGTAGCTGGGACTACAGGCGCCCGTCACCACGCCTGGCTAATTTTTTTTTTTTTTTTTTTTTTTTTTTTGTATTTTTGGTAGAGATGGGGTTTCACTGTGTTAGCCAGGATGGTCCTAATCTCCTGACCTCGTGATCCACCCGCCTCGGCCTCCCGAAGTGCTGGGATTACAGGCATGAGCCACTGCGCCCGGCCCAGGTTTTCTCTGAGAGGTTCTTTTCTGGATTCCTTTCAGTGCCTAAATGGAAGATCCTTTGATATTTCTATCATCCTCATTTTCCTCCTAATGTACCATCCTGAGACAATCTATTTCAATAAATTTGAGAGGGCTTGAATTGTGTGGAGATTTCTGCATCACAGTGAATTTGACTCAATATAATGTATTTGTATTGAGTGCTCAACAGATACAACTATGAGTAAAGTACAGTCCTTCTAGTCTAGTGGGATTGAACTAGGTATGAACATAGGTGATGCAAGATAGAAGGTGATCCTTTAGTTGGGAAGATAGGTGACTACACACAATGGAGACAAAGAAATTAGTTTTCAGGCTGTTTAATTAGTTTGGGACTTTACAAAGGACAGCATGCTTAATAGGGAGGAATCAGATTTGGTTCAAAGTTAGGAGTCTAAGACTTTGAGAACATATGAGGGTGCTTTTGAATATTCATTGAAATAGAATCAGAAGGATGGTTGGAGGCTAGGGAAACTAAAAGTCTTTGACATGCTCATCATGATGTGTCTTCAGGACATTTAACACGAAGATGCCCAGTCAAGAGTTGGTAATTAGAGTCTGAGCCCAAGAGTTACACATATGGGGTTGGAGATAGACCCTTGTAGGTCACTGGGGTACAGGACTGGTGATTAAATTGTGTGCGTGAGTGGGCTTTGCAAAGTTAACACATACAGAATGGCAAAAGAAGGTAGTTATCTCTTTAGGTCCCTCTTCCTTCCAGTGGACTTTAGGGTTGAAATTGCTTTAAATTTTACATTACCAACAGACCTTCATGGCACTTATTTTAACCTATCTTATAGATATTAGTTTTTATGGCACTTATTTTAACCTGTCTTATACATATTAGTTTTTATTTATTTACTTTTATAACAATGAATGTTCTCTGAGGTCTTAGAATATACATTATCCTTTTTGGATCCACTGTAGCACTAACGTTAAAATTTGACCCAGGTAGAGCAGAATATTTGTTGAATGATCTCTTACTTCTCTAGTAAGTCAGCTTCTTGGACACCTCCTTATTCATACAATTCTCGTTTCATTTTTCATAGGTATAATCAGGATTAATAGTACCTAAAATCTTAATATGGGATCCACAGAATGTAAGTATAGGAAAAATAAACACACATGCATTAATGGAGCATTTAGATATAAATATGATGTCATCATATGGTTTGTTTCCTCAATCCTTGATCTTCATGAGGAAAAATAATGTTGTGAGCTCATAAAACTATTCTGCCTAAAAATGCTTGTTTCTCAAATATAAAACACACATAAGGCAGTCTGTTCTTTGGTTAGAATTTGTAGATACATTTAAAGCATATTTGCATATCAGCATTTGCCAACCCTGGAGTTGTCAAGTTGCTGTATGACAGGTTAATCTGTTAGCTGCTGTAAATATTCCAGCAACCACATCTGAACTTCTTTGCATACATTTCTGTTTTGTTGTGGGCTTCTATTCTGTTTGGTCTGGGTGCCTATATTTGAGATAGTTCAAAGCACTACATGATAAAAGAATCCCTCATCTGGATGAGATGTCCTTTTAGGTATGGGAGATTTAGTGATTATAATATTTATCTTGTTCAGTTTGATATCATAAAGGGATCATGATAATAAAAAAAGGAAAAATGTTCAGTGTCAAAAGAGAACAGGGGGAAAGAAATCAAAAGGAAAAGATTGAAAAGAAAGCATGACAAGAAAGTGGTAGATAAGGCCTTTTGTCCTGATGGGCACTTACTTCCTGCTCCAGAAAAAAAAAAAGAGTGAAAGTCAAATAAAAAACAGCAGTGAACTTTTTTGTTTGATCTTTGGTACGCTCTTGCAGTTAAAGTGCTGAACTGGTTGCACCCTTGCCCCTTAGCTCACAGTTGTTCAGATCGACAAAAAATTATACTACTGCCAAAATATCCTCCATGGACATAGCTTCAGAATCATCTGAAAACCTGTATCAAGATATGTCATGTTTGATGAAATATCCTGAATAGAAACTTTTTATGCCTTCTAAGAAGATTCAAGATTCACTAAGTTCTACAAGTGTCAAGGGTTCCTCCTGAACAAAGAGTGTTTGTTAAAATAATTGCATTGTTCACACAGGTTTATACACTCAACTGTTCACTCATTTAGACAGTCAACAAATGTATTAAATGCCTATTCTATCCCAGACACTGTGCTGAAGATACAAAGATGTTGTCCTCACTGTGCTCAAAGTGGTGGAGAAGGCACAGCACTAGGTGGGGATATCAGTCCTCTGATGAGGTTTGCAGGCCCTGAGGGCTGTGAAAGAGGACCTGAAAGACATTTGACACAGATAACAGGATGGGGTGAGACTTCCCAGAAGAGGTGGTATTTTTGCAATGTCTTGAAGTACTCCTGGTGAAGGCATTGGAGTTCATCAGGTTTAGAAAAGGGGTGGAGGCTTACTCTCGAAAAAGGGGATGCCATCTGCCAAACCACTATCAAAACAAGGTTTAGTGCTGACGTGTTAGATCTTTTAAACAATCAGAACCATTCATTTTTTTCTCTGACACCTGCCATCTTCTGGTGATGGGTTTCTTTTCTTTCCTTCAAATAAAATTTATTTTCCCCCTTTATTGTTTCTTGTCAGGCTGAATTGATACACACACACACACACAAACGCACACATGTATATATATACATACATATACATAAGCATATAAATATGTACACATGCATGGATACATGCATATGTTTACCTGTGTGTATGTGAATAGACATTTTACATATGTAAATATATATATATATTTGCCTTGTATGATTCTTTATTACAAAATAAATGATAGAGGGACTTAATGTACGAAATAGGAAGTTTTGTCATGTACTCTAAGCTTTTCTACTCTCAGTATTTTGGGATTTGCCTGTCAGATATTTAAAGACCATTAAAAAAACTTATATTTTTACAATGAAGAATCCCAAATTCTTAATCTTACCACACACTTCAGGCTTCCCTCCTCTTCTACAACACCTATTGTTACAATTGCGTTTTTCTTTTTCAAGCTGTGGCAGCCAAAACTGCACACAACATTTATACCAACATGTTTTCTGTTTTACTTTAATAGCCCCATTTATGACAATCTGTGAGTTTACTTGTCTTCAAAAGTAGCTCAGTAAGCTGGAAATTATAAAGAACTATCTGTGATAACTTTGTGGTCCCATTTCTGAGTAACTAACATTCACCCTTTACTTTTACTTGCACTGATTGAATTTTTTAAACACCATAAACATTGTATTTGTCCCCCACTCCCAAAAGAGAGCACCTTCATATTGCTTCCATTGCTATGTCTGAGATAGGATTCACTTTCATGCCTTTATTCAGGGCACAGAGTGCTAGTCCCATCTGGATATTTTTCAAGTTCCGCAGACATCTTTAAGAATTATGACTGATCCTACCAAAAGATCGGAACAGCATATTGGCAGGTTACAGGGTTTTTATGAGAATATATTAGATCATCTAGTGACTTTACTTTTAAGGTAGGTAGAGTATAAGTACGTAGAGAGGCCAGGCGCAGTGCATCATGCCTGAAATCCCAGCACTTTGGAAGGCCGAGGCGGGCAGATCATGAGGTCCGGCGATCGAGACCATCCTGGCTAGCACGGTGAAACCCTGCCTCTACTAAAAAAAAAAAAAAAAAAAAAAAAAAAGAAAAAATTAGCTGAGCGTGGTGGCATGCCTCTGTAGTCCTGTAGTCCCAGCTACTTGGGAGGCTGAGGCAGGAGAATCGCTTGAACCTGGGAGGCGGAGGTTGTAGTGAGCGAGATCGCGCCACTGCACTCTAGCCTGGGTGACAGAGCAAGACTCCATCTCAAAGGAAAAAAAAGAAAGTGCATATAGAAGGTAATAATAAATAATAGAGATTCGAAATACTAAAATGAAGAAGGTTTGTGTTTTAGGGGTATGCACTGGTATTGAGTATTTTTACTTCATATTCAGATATACTGTAAAAGTGCTATTTTTAGTTTACAACTAAATTTGCTTAGTTATAGTATAATGATTTGTTTTCTGGAGCATAATTTATGTGTTTTCAGAGGCTGAATGGTGTTTCTCTTTTGCATTTTAATTATCATTACCTGGAAAATGTGATTATAAACAGGAAACAAAAATGCTTTATCATCTTATTTTTGTTACAAATTAATATTTATGCTAAAGAAATTCTCTTGAAATGTAACCTTTGTGTTTTTTTTACTTTCAAACCTCTTACAAAAGGTGAACCTGGAGAATATGAAACCATGCATTTCTTTTTTCTGCACCATATCAAATACTCAGAAATTTGAAACTGTATTATCTGAGCATTTGAGAGGCAAGACCAAATTGCAGATCTAGAGTCTAGATTAATAAATGGTAAAAAGATGCTTGATTAAAATTTTTATACTCATTCTTTAAAAAATAAAAGTAAGTGGGTATCAAAGACTAATGAAAAACAGAAATTACGGCTCTTCTCACTCCTTCAGCTTCATTTTAATTGTTTTAAATGAGAATCTTTGATGGCAACCTCTAATTATTTTGACATTTATGCCTTTTGACTGATAGGAGCACAGGGTAAAATAAAAAGCAATAATTGCTAGAACCAAGGAAATAATATTGTTAAAGAGATTTTAAATTTTAGTCTTTACAACTTTTAATGCTTTTTCACGCATGTTCTCATTTTTAAGTCTCCTTTTTTTGGTCAGATGGGCTTAAGTATTCACTAATTTACAGACAAAGTGACATTGGTAAATGTCGTTTGAAGAAGTACTCATCTGAGAGGTAAATAGAAATTTGTCAGCTTATCCTTTACATTTATGTTTCAGGTTTTACAATTGAATTACTACTCAGTTATGTCTTCCCTCACCTTTTATTTCTTGTCATCATTTCTAGTCAATGCATCTTACCCTCTGTACCATATGGTCTAACATTTACCTAGTTTTAATAATATTTAGAGTTATTGATAAAAATGGGTTCTAAATGCAGGGACATGTAGGATGGAGAGAAAATTTTAAAACATTTTTAATTGAAATTATTACTGATATTAAGTATCACCATCTGCCATAACACATGGACAGCATATTGTCTACAAAAGCTACTTTTTCTAGTCTGTAAAATGAATAGTTTTTATAAAGTGTTTGCAAATTGATTAATATCAGATTCATCAATCTGTTGAGCCATAGGAAAAGATCTTCTCAATAGAACAAACTAGCAAAGTGCATGGAAGATAGGATAGGATACAGTGGAAAAATAACTGTTTCGTTTACATGGGAAGGTGCACGTGTAAAGCCTACTGGCAGGGGGCTTAGAATTTCTAATGTTCCCATGGAGATCAAGAGGGCCAGCTGCATGCTAACCATGTCATACAATCTAGAAAATAGCTCTCAAATACCAACAACACTGCATCTGATATTTGCTAAGAGACCAGGTGTTGTTACAGGTGAATAAAATAATGTTCCACAGCATGATGCCTATGTTTTATTAGTGGCACCTGAGGAGAGCAGCAATGTTAGCAACTAACAGAAAGTCAATTTCTGTTTCATTTTCCTGATTTGTGTATGTGTGTTAAGGTGCAGAGCTATGCCAAAAAGCATAACTAATAGCACAGTTATTGATTAGATCCATGTTTGCCCTTTCATAAAAAACAATTTTTTTTTTGCATAAGAGCAGTTATAATTGTTGTACTAAAAGATGCTTCAAAATACATGTGAGTGGAATATACCTTCTATCTCTTAGCAGGTGTTCACCTACTCATTCTGAGTATTCACTCGGTTATGTCTTATTGGGCCAATGATGATTAATGTTTTTTAAAACAATAAATGAACTTAATTATTAAATTTTCCATTAGTTCTTATTTATGGTGACATTTGTACCCAGTGTTCAAATATTAATCTTTTATTGAGGTTGAATATGTTCCCAGTGTTGGGGAGAGCTACTTGAAACTGATTTGTGAAAACTGTACTACAATGATATAATGATCCCTACTTTTGCCCAAAATGCAATATAAGACAAATTTTTTAACCTTAGATTCAACTCACTGGAATTCAGCCCTAAGAGTTCTAGAGTTCATAACTAAAGAATTGCTCAGCTTTAAAGTGTGCTTGCATGATCCTCAGTGAAGCGTTGTAATGAGATTCCAGTTAGAATATGACTTTGTTTCCTCCAAGCAGCTATTATTATTTAATCATCTTAAGAAATAGAGGTCCTTATGTTAGTCTGCATTTGAGGTGTATAACTACATTTTACCTTTCTTCACTTAAATTTTGTTCTGGAAATACGTCTGAAAATGTAGTGTTGATAATGTGTGGTGCCATTAGAAAAGTATGTATTGCATGTAATTTTGTGAAATCATGTTTTCTTTAGAAGACTAATAATGTTATGTGAGAATAGATTCTAAAGATGGCACTAATGAGGACAAATTATTTTGTGTTGACTATTGAAGGACCCAAATAAATAATGATTCAAAGATAATTTTATAAAAGCCAAAGTAACTTGTAGCTAATATATAAAATACTTTTGACCAGGAACTTTTAAAGTGGATGCTATGAAGATAGAGAGTGTTCTTACACATTGTTTATTGATTTTAATTTCACTTTTTCTCTCCTTAGGGTGTGATTAGGCCCACTGGGGGATACGCTGTCATGCTACACTGGTCAATGTCTTCCATATACGGACTTCAACCTGGAGAGGTAATCGTGGTTTTAAATTTACATTACATGACATTCTCTGAATAAAATATATTCATTTTATTATCTTATTTTTTAGGTGTGGTGGGCAGCTTCTGACTTAGGCTGGGTTGTTGGACATTCCTATATCTGCTATGGACCTCTTCTTCATGGGAACACAACAGTTTTATATGAGGTAATAAAGTAAAATTAATACCACATATAAATTATATTTATTTTATTAAAACTTTTCATGAAGCAGTCCTGAGTAGGATCAGAAAAATTGGGGTGGGGACAGGGGACATTATTATATCTTCTTCCAGTTAAAAATATAATTTTGAAAGGGAAAGGGATATATAGGAAATATTAGCCAGTTATTTAAATTTTGTTTAACAGTCAGAATTAAATTCTGAAGAACATATAAAAACAAGCTTTATATCTATCCCTAACAGATTTCTAGAAATTATTGGCAAACTGATACTGATTTTAGAGTCCTAGAAAATAGTTATCATAAAGCAAGCAATGTAGATTCACCTTTTTTATTTTCATAGGATTAATGGATTTCCAAAGTCATGTTGTCTCAATTTTAAATAAATACTTTCCTTGGTTTCTAATAAAGCTCTGTGTATAAGACATAGGAATATAGACTGACCAGATTTATAGCTGAATAAATAACTGTTTAAAAATTCGATGAATATATCAGTGTCACCTAGGAATAAGATTTCTTTGCATATAGGAAATTTACTTCATATGCCTATTCCATTTAACTTTATCAATGTCTTGTATAAAGACTTAGAAAACATACCTATCAGATCTGTAGAAGATCAAAGTCTTGGAGGGATAACTAATATGGTAGTTTGCTAAATTATCATTCAAAATGGCCTTGGACTTTTGGGACAAATTTAACAAGATGGAAAAATACGTAAATATTTATAGTTCTATATTTAAATTAAAAAATACAGAAATGAAATAGGGAAAACTTGGGTTAGCTGTAGTTTATGTAGCCAAATCTCTGGGTATTATAACATCCATAACTTAAACATAAGCTGTTGGTAGGACTGTTTTTAAAAAATACTTACCATGTGCAATGATGTAATCTTACTTTACTCTTCCACATTTGAAAATTTGTATTCAGTTTAACTGAGATGATAAAAAAATCACTAAATTACTAGAAAGCATCTGAAAAAAGGGAGTAGCATGGAAATAATGTATACAAGAAAGAGGTGGGCTGGGCGTGTTGGCTTATGCCTATAATCCCAGCACTTTGGGAGGCCGAGGCAGGTGGATCACTTGAGGTCAGGAGTTTGAGACCAGCCTGCCAAACATGGTGAAGCCCTGTCTCTACTAAAAATGCAAAAAATAGCCAGACCTGGTGGTGCATGCCTGTAATCCCAGCTACTCAGGAGGCTGAGGCAGGAGAATCACTTGAACCTGGGAGGTAGAGGTTGCAGTGAGCTGAGATCATGCAGCTGCACTCCAGCCTGGGCGACAGAGTGAGACTCCATCTCAAAAAAAAAAAAAAAAAAAAAGGTGAAGAAATTGGGAATGGCTAGTCTGACAAATAATACACTTAAAGTACAGATATTATAAGTATATTTTGATGTTTAAAAAGTTGCTACATATAAATTATGTAGTCTTGAATGCGGAGTTACAGAGGGTTATATTTTGGGAATAATCAGAGACAAATTTAAATGCTTGGCAGTAGAACAAATGGACAACTTCTCAAATATAAGGCTCTCTCTCACATAAGTGTTCTGTCAATACCAGACAAGGATTGTGAAGTAAAGGGAATTTTATATGTGGGGTGTGGAGAATAGTGTTAAATGATTTCAAGTTAATTTGCACTCTTAAATTTCTGCAAGTCAATGAATTTGAAAACATGAGAGGCCATTCTCAATCTTTCTGGAATACTCCAGGCCTCATCATCACTTAAAGGCTATTTGTGTTCTTTCATTTTTAACTGGCTGATTTTCTGTCTCTGAATGCTAAGAAATATTAAGGTAAACTTTGACACAAGTATTAAACCATCATATACTACTCTACACTTTTGTATCATGCTTTTATATCTTGCGGACTTGATATGCATTTGGGAATTCATATACTACTCTGCATCTTTTGTATAGTGCTTTTATATCTTGCATACTGAATATGCATTTAGGTATTTGTAATAATTAAAACAAAATAATCTTGAGAAATCATTTTGTACCATTGTCTTTGCAATATAATGTTTTTAATTTAAAAAATTATTTCTCTTGAAGTAAACAAAATAAACCTCTACACTGAATAGTTATTTTGAATTGTGGCATTGCTTACATAAATATGACAAAGCCAAAGATGCTAACATATTTATGGTTATAAGCATTAAGCTGCTTTAGAATTGAGATACATACATATTTTGCGCTATTTACCATGGGCTTTTATTGTTTCTCAAGTTTATTTGAAACATGATATTAACACTGTGATGGAGGGTTGTTTGTTTCTGTGTTGGAATGATTTGCTCAAGAAGAGTGTAGATGCTCTATAAATATTTGTTGTGTGAATAATTGACTGAAGTAAGCTACTATTTAAAACCTTTTCTCTGCACTCAGGCTTGTTTTCTACAACTTATAAATGTCTTTAACTTTCTCTGGTCACAAAACCAAGTCTTTTAGACCTTTGCCTGCTTCAACTATGCCATCTATATTTTCTTCTCCACTAAGTTCCTTGAAAAAATATCCTGCCCAGATTCCTGAACCTCATATTGTTTCAGTTATTCCTCATCTCACTGTAGTCTGATTTATGTTCACATCATTTCATAGAAGCTGCTGCAGCAGGGGTCACCAGTGACTTCATAAGTGACAAAGTCAAAGGGCCTTGTTTAATCTGATTTTATTTTTTCTCTTACTAGAGTTCAGCCCTGCAGACCATTCCTTTAGGTGATCCTTTCCTCTCTCTTGAGCTCCAGGCTCTTTTGCTAATGTTCATGTTGTTTCTTTTTTCTGGTGTGACTTTCCTCCTGTCTTTCCTTTCTTGGTTAACTCGTACTCTCCTTGTAGACTCTGCTTAGATGCTATAATTTCTTGAAAGTTTTCTCTCACGTTCTTGGGCTGTGTGCAGTGCCCCTTTTTGTGGTCCCGTTGCTTTCGAGCATATGTCTGTCACTGAGCTGGCCACACTGTACTGAAATGATACATTTACGTCTAGAAGAGGGTATCATCTAGAAGAGGATAAAAGCCAGTTTCACAGCACAGTGCATAGCACACACTACACAATTAATAAATACTTGTGGAACTAAATTATACTCTACTCCTCGTTTTCTTTCTTCCATCCTGACAGCTTGTTCTTCTTTTCTTCTCTTTGTTTCTTTCACTTTGGTCCTTAACATTAGAGTTTAGCAGGATCATAGTCTTTGCTCTATTTTCTTATCCTGCTTACGTTTCCTGGATAATCTCCAAGCAGTTTATATTTGAGGATCATTAATTAAATCATGGCTTCTAAATCCCATTTTTATATCTGCCTTTCCTGCTGAGTACTAACCTATTGTTAGACATCTCTGAATAGTCTGTGCACATCTTATGCCCAAGATGACATGAACTGAGTTCTCTATCTCCACCCCACCCTGCAAACCATATTTCCTTCAGTGCACTCTGTGTTTCTGTTAATGTTACCTCCATTCATGCAGTAATGCAAACTGAGAATCTGCAAGTGATTCTTAAGTTCATTTTCCTTGCATCTCACACTCTGCTGGTCATTACAGTTTGTTGAATCTACTTATTCAGTACTTATCAAAAGTGTCCTCTTTTTTCCATGCCTCTTGACATGTATTCAAGGCTGATGTTCAGCTCATGCACAAATATGTCATGTTGGCTGATGTCCATTCTATGTTTTGGCTTCTGATATGATGTGTGCCTATACATTCCAGTTACATATTTCAGGTTATCATTAGATACACTCCTCTCTTAATATTGATAAAACAACAGACAGAAAATCAGTGAAGATGTAGAAAAACTTGACATCATCAACCAACAAGGTTTAATTGACATTCATAGAAAACTATTCTTGACAGCAGCAGAATACACATTCTTTTTAAATGCCCACAGAATAATTACCAAGATAAACGAAAACCTGGGCCACGAAACAAACTTCAACTAATTTAAAAATATTTGAAGTCATGCAAAGTCTATTTTAAGACCACAGTATTTTCAAACTAAAAATTAAAAAGAGTTAACAGGAAAATCCCCAAACAATTGGAATCTAATCAATATACTTCTAAATAAATAATCCATAGGTCAAATAGGAAATATCCAGGAAAACACACACACACACACACACACACACGCACCCCCCCCCCCCCCACACACACGTCTCTGGGCGTATATATCTCAAACTGATTGAAAAAGAAAGTACATCATATAAAATTTTGGAGGACACAACTAAGGCAGTTCTGAGAGGGAAATTTATAGCACTAAATGGATATACTAGAAAAGAGGAAAACTCTCAAATCAAGAATATAAGCTCCTATCTCAAGATCCTAGGAAAAGAGGAACAAAATATACCTAAAACTAGGAAGGAATAATAAAGGTAAAAGCAGGAATCAATAACATTGAAAACACAAAAACATAGAAAATTAATGAAAAAAGAACTATTTCTTTGAAAAGATAAATAAAATGGACAAACCTCTACAAGCCTGGCAAAGAAAAGAGACAGAAGACACAAATTACCAGTACCACACGTGAAACAGTAGATATCACTAAAGACCCTGCAGACGTCAAAAGTGTAATAGGGGAATACTATGAGAAATTCAACACACATAAATTTGACAACTTAGATGAAGATGAAATAGACTAATTCCTCAAAAACCATAAACTCACCAAATGAGAAATAAATTACTAGAATAGCCTTATTACTATTAAGAAAATCCAATATGTAATTAAACAGACTCCCAACAAGAAATCTCCAGACACAGATGGTTTTACTGGAAAATTCTACCAATGTTTAAAATAGAAGAGGAGGCAGGGGGCTGTTTGGTATTTCTGTATTCCGTGTGCCATCTACTAATGTTTAAGGGAGAATCAATACCATTTCTGCACAGTCTCTTTCAGAAAATAGAAGAGGAGGGAACACTCTCCTAATCATTTAATGAAACTTGTATTGCCCTAATAACAAGTCAACGACAAAAAAAAATACTACAAACGAATGTCCTTCATAAACATATAGATACAAGAATTCTTGACAAAATATTAGCAAATATTTTGAATTCAACAATTCAGCAATATATAAAATGAATTATACACTGTGACCAAGTGGAATTTATTCCAGAGGTACAAGGCTGCTTCAATATCTGAAAATTAATCAAGGTAATCTACCATATTAATAGGCTACAGAAAAATTATATAATCATATTAATTGATGTAGAAAAAGTTGTTTAATAAATTCAACATTCATTCATAATGAAGAGCTATCAGAAAACTAGTAATTGAAAGGAACTTCCTCAACCTGACAAAAGATCACCTATGAAAAAACCTGCTGCTAATGTCATACCTAATCATAAAAGCCTGATTGTTTCTCCTCTGTTGTTCAGAAACAAGGCAAGTATTTCCACTCTCACCCTCTATTCAACATATCTGTGGAAGTTCTAGCTCATTTAATAAAGAAGTATAGGGAAGCTGGGCACAGTGGATCATGCCTGTAATCCCAGCACTTTGGGAGGTCGAGGCGGGCGGATCATGAGGTCAGGAGTTCAAGGTCAGCCTGACCAATATGGTGAAACCCCATCTCTACTAAAAATACAAAAATTAGCCAGGCATAGTGGTGCGCACCTATAGTCCCAGCTACTCAGGAGGCTGAGGCAGGAGAATCGCTTGAACCCAGGAGGTGGAAGTTGCAGTGAGCCAAGATCGCAACACTGCACTCCAGCCTGGGCAACAGAGCAAGACTCCCTCTCAAAAAATAAATAAATAAATAAATAAATAAATAGATATAAACAGAAATATAGAGGAAGAAAAGGCATACACACCAGAAGGGTAGAAATAAAATTGTCTTTATTTGCAGATGGCATGATTATTTGCATAAATGATTACAGAATACACACACACACACACACACACACACACACACACACACACACAAATCCCATAACTAATAAGTGAGTTCAACCCAGTCTCAGGATACAAGATTAACATACAAATATTCATTGTGTCTCTATAAATCAGCAATGGCCACATATGGCCATAAAGGGCATCACGAAGGATCCTTGTAGAGATGAACTGGTTTGTATCTTGACTGTATCAATATTCTGATTGTGATAACATATTGTAGTTTTGCAGTTTTTACACCTGGGGAAAACTGGTTAAAGGGTACACAGTATATCTCTGTATTACTTCTTACAACTGCATGTAAATCTGCTTATTTTCCTGATCATTACCACATTTTCAAACAAATTCATAAAACTACCTCATTAAAACAAACAACAACAAAAATCTCTAATCCCTTATCTCCTGACAGCTACAACATTCTCTCTTTAAGGCCTTGTCTACACTCAACAGCTTCAACAGCAATTGGAGAAGATTGCAGAGTAAGTTCCTGATTAAGAAATGGAATTTATTCTGCAATCTTCTCCAACTGCTGTCACCATCATTCCATAGCTACAGCTTTTCCTAACATCCCCAGTCATCTCTACTTTTCCAAAGTCAATGGGCATTTTCAGTCTTCACTGTACTTGACTTCTCAGCATTTGGAAGTGTTGGCCATTTGCTCCATCCTAATCATTCTCTTTCCTTCCAAGGTACAACATGCTCCTGTCTAATGTACCACATGCTCCTGCTTCCCTGCAGTTACTCTTATGCTCATTCGTGTCCCAGGAACATTGCCTGAAATATATGCTACTTGTCTGTTAGATTTCAGCTGGTGTCACTTCCTCAGGGAAGCCCTCCTTGACCTCCCTGATTAGGTCAAATCCCTTTATCATGGTCTTTTAGCACATTGCATTTTCCCTTGGTGGTTTGTATAAAAGTTGCGGATTCATATTAGTCTTTAGGCTCCTTTGATGTGTTTGTTTGCCCTTCTTTCCTCTAACTCTACTAAGGAAGGAGTCATCTGAGTTTGTGTCCACCATCAATTCTCAGCTCCTTGCCTTAATGACACATATTCAGTATTTAATACATATTTGTTAAATAAATGCCTGAATGACAATATCAGAAGAAAACTTGATTTATACGTAAAGACTTTTTTCTATCAATGAGTAAGAGTAATTTAAATTTTCTTTTTTTTACAACAGGACTGCATGAGCAACTTATATAAGTCAGGTTATATGTTTTATAGACAGAGATTTACTTTTATCAGTGGAATTGGACATATTTAAATACAGAACACCTGTATTTAAGTATTTTATTTTCTGAGAGGGAAATTTATAGCACTAAATAGATACATTACAAAAGAGGAAAACACTCAAATCAAGAATATAAGCTCCTATCTCAAGAACCTATGAAAAGAGGAACAAAATATACCTAAAACCAGGAAAGAATAATAGTTACCAAATAATAAAGGAATAAGTCAGGATATATGTTTTATAGACAGAGATTTACTTTTATCAATGGAATTGGACATATTTAAATACAAAACACCTGGCCAGCTCAGTCAGTGCAGTATGAGATGTTTAAAGTATGCAATTCTTGAAGGAAAATTGGATTGACCAGTTAAAATATGGAAACCAATTCTGAATAATTTAGTCTTTACTTTTGAGAGGAAAAAATTGAATGGTACTTCTTTAGAAATCTACTTCATTAATAGAGCACTGATTCCAATAGATCTAACCCTAACCGTGTATGAACAAGAACGGATATTTGGTAGGATGGTTTTGCCAAAGAGAAGGGATAAAACGCAAGCAATCTTTTCACATAGGAATGCAATGTATAAACAAATTTAGCTAACAGCCTAGTGTGTATGCGCATTCACGTGTGTGTGATGGCAAATGGTGATTATACAGAGATATGCTCCCTTGCCTCTCTCTTCTCTCTAGTATTTCTTCCCTTTACCAGACTGTCATCTGCAGAATCAAAATCCAACACATTTCTCTAAGGCAAATAAATCTTTCCGTGTCCTGCCTTTCTCCTTATCTTTGCTGTCTACCAATGTGCAAAAGCGTGTGTTGTACATGTATTTCAATTTCATGATACAGTAAGCCCAGGCTTCCACAATGACAGTGGTGTGGTTAAGCAAGAAATGAGATTACTGTTCCTTGGCTAGAGTATTGCATAGGTCTAAAATGGAATGTTAGTAGTTACTGTTTCTCCTTAAATGTGGCTTGAGAGTAAGCCATAAACTGGTTGGTATAATTGGTCTTGATATAGCAGTTGTCATTTTTATGTAATAGCAGTCTTCTTTTCCAGTCAAGGGATATAAGTTTGCTCTCATTTTACATTTGTTTGTATTTCACATATGGTATACATCACAGCAACAAGCCTTTTCAATAAGTTCTTCAGTATGTTCACTAGATTAGCGAGGGCAGATGGCCATTTGTTAATAATTCAACAATTAACTTTGAAGGTATATGCCATACTTTACCTTCTCAGGCAATAAATTGAATTAGAGAAAGTTGAGGATTTAAAATTCTTAATGATGGTACAGGAGTATGGTCACTGGACTAGAAATACTAACATATGTGTGGTTATCTTGCTCTGCCTTTATGTACCTATATGACTTAAGCAAATTAATTAAACCTCTTTGGTAGTTCATTTTTTTAATCATTAAAATGAGAGGGTTGACACGTACTCTCTCAATTTTCACTTTGGTGAATCTTCTTCACTTTAATTGGTTTTCTTGAATAAATATATTATTTGGTAACATTTTATTTTTTAACTCTGGAATTTATTCCAATTTCTTTTCATAGTTAGGGTATGCTGATTCTTCAAATACATTTACTGAAGAAAACTTTCACTTTAAATTAGTGAACACTTTTAGTGTTTGAGAGGAAGCATACTGGTTAAGGCTGCCATGGTATGATTTCTGACACTTCTGTTTATTAATTGTTTGGCCTCAAACAAGCTGCTTTACTGCTTTCTGCCTTAGTCTTCTCAACTATAATTATCAGTAGTAATAATACCTATGGCATTCAATTGGTTAATCTGTAAATAAATATTTAGAATAATTCCCACGATATAATAGTATAATCAGTTCTGGATATTATAAGCTATAGTTATTATTCAAAAACACAAATGTATTATTTCCCAGAATAGAATTCTAACATATAAACACTAAAGATAAATTCTCCTGTAATCCAGTCACTTAAATGCTTGAATATTACTCCACATTTCTTCTTTCAAAGTCTGTTTGTCCTCATAACATTGAAGAATTCAAATCAGAGCACTAGAGGCAGCTCCCTTTGGAGCCCATTAATTCTCCTCTCAGCACCAAAAAAAAAAAAAAAAATCAGCACACAGGGATGTGTTGATTCAGCTACTACCAATTTTGAAGAATGAGCAGAAGATGTAGAAGAAAACTCAGTGGTCTCTCTCCTTGCAGATCTATCCTTTAAGTGTAGGACTTGTGAGTTAAATAAAAGTGAACTCGAAGGCTTTAATCAGTGAATAACACAGAGAATTCCCTGGCTCACCATTACCAAGCATTTTAATGTTTCACTTCTTTTTTTTTGATGGGCATTATCATTACTAGTTTTTCAACTTTGCATAAAAGTTTGAAAACTTCATAGTATTCAGCTTGATAATCTCTTACTGAATGCTTTTTCTTAAATTCATAGACAGAATGGAGAGTTTAGATAACCCTAATGTCACAGGACCTTTGGGATGTTGCTTTTCCAGCCAGAAGCCTCTGCAGCTGGTGATGCTTTGTCTTGAGTTTTACTTGAGCCTGCTGGGCTCTCTCTGCCCACTTGTCCTGGCAGGCTGTGCTCAGCTTGTCCTACTGGCCTGGATCCCATGCCTGCCAAGGGCAAGCCAGGACCAAAATGGCAAGGGGTGTGTGAGCATGCAAGCGTGGGGTCCAGCCACTGCACACAGTCAGGCACACTGGTTGTTAATGCTGGTTGGGCAGCTCCAGGAGCCACTACGGACCTGTGTCTAGACGAGGGAAACATGGTGGCACATGGAAGCTCGGAGATGCCAGGAACTGCAGAGCCCCAAAAAGTTTGTCACAGCCCTGGCTTGGGGAGCCCCCAGGTCTGGGCTGCTCAAAGGGCCACAGCTCTTCTCTCCTTCTTGTCACCCATAACACGACAAGCAGGGACGGGGGCCGTGTTTCAGCCCTGTTTGTGCTATAGCTCTTTCAGTTCAGCCATTCGGTGAATCCTGAGTTCTTGTCTCATGTCAAGGATGCATGAGTATGCAGACAACTGGAGGGTGAGCAAGGCAAAAAGGTGCTTTAATTGAGCAACAGTACAGGTCTCTGAAGACATGAAGTGGGTAGGTCCTGTCCACAGGCAAGAGGAGACCTGGAGAGGGTAGCTCCTATCTGGAGGCAGGTCATCCCAATATCTGTGCAGCTTGCAGCTGAGGGGACACCCAGAGTGGGTAGTTCCTATTGGCAGGCAAGTCATCCCATTGAGTCTGCAGCCCTCTGGAATGGATAACTCCTATCTGCAGGCAAGCTGTCCCTCAACTCTGTGAGTCTGGCTGAGTCTGGGGTTTTTATGGGCTTCAGAAGGGAGAAAGTGCATGCTGATTGGCCTATTAGCAGCCATGGATGGCCTGGAAAAAGCAACATAAGTTCTCACTCTGGGCCTGGGACCCCACCCAGAACTGACAGCCCTGCTCTCAGGTTTCAGGCTGTCCCTGCCTTGAAGGTGGGGCTTCACTGGGGACCCACCCCTTTCCACCCAGAAGCCTGTCAACCTCCTGCTGTCATTAACATGTTGTCCATGGCACCCTGGCTGTCCATGCTGAGGGGCACCTGCAGGCATGCACTGAACCATCCTCAGCCCCCTTTGATCCCCCTCCTGTGCTCGTTGACACCCAAAGTTCAGAGGGGGCCAAGGAGGTAGTGGGCTGGCATGTTTGCAGTGCCCTGAGTGTGCACACACTCGGCTGTGTTGTGACATCACCTGGACAGGGCCACAACTTTGCTATGAAATCAGAGTAGGCACCAGGAGCAGGGAGAGGCCATGCAGCAGGAGCAGGCACTTCCAAGCCTGTGTGGGGACAGGGGCTTCCTGGGCCTCCGAGAGCACAGGGATGGCTGGGTGGTTGCAGCTGCGGCCCGGAGGGCTGGGATCCTATCCCACCAGCTTGGAAAGTTGTCTCCACAGTAACCATTCCAGATGGGCCACTGCTGCTGCCACTAACCTTTCTTTATAGAATGATTGGTATAGAAATGAACTCCGTAGTCTTTATGTTTGTTTAGGAATCAAATGGGATAGTGTAGTTGAAAGTAGTTCAAACGTTTCAAAAATATTATTTTTTTATAAAGTCCAATCATGTGTTACATAAAAATGTTGTGGTCAGTGATAGACCACATATACATTGTGGTCCCATAAGATTATAATGGAGCTGGACATTTCCTATCATCATAATGTTGTCGCACATTGCATTTCTCACGTTTGTGATGCTGGTATAAACAAACCTACTGTGCTGCCAATGGTGTAAAAGTATAACACATGCAATTATGTGCAGCACATTAATACTTGATAATGATAACAAACGACTGTGGCTGGTTTGTATATTTACTATACTATACCTTTTATCTTTATTTTAGAGCGTACTCCTACATATTAAAAAAGGTTAACTCTAAAACAGTCTCAGACAGATCCTTCAGGTGGTATTCCAGAAGAAGTCATTATTGTCATAGGAGGTGACAGCTCCATGCTTGCCCTAGTAGAGCTTCCAGTGAGACAAATTGTGGAGATGGAAGACAGTGATACCGATAATCCTGATCCTGTGTAGGCCTAGGCTAATGTGTATGTTTGTGTCTTAGTTTTTAAACAAAAAAGTTTAAAGTTTTTTAAAAATTGAAATTTTTAAAATGGAAAAAACTTATAGAATGAACATGTAAACAAAGAAAATAATTTTGTTCAGCTGTACAATGTGTTTGTCTTTTAAGCTGTCTTATTACAAGTCAAAAATTTAAAAAACTAAAACATTTATAAAGTAAAATAGTTACAGTAAGCTAAGCTTAATTTATTATTGGAGAAATAAAACTACTTCTTTAGAAATTTAGTGTAGCTTAAGTGTGCAGTGTTTATACAATATGTAGTATTGTACAATAATGTCCTACACCTTCATATTCATTCACCACTCACTCACTGACTCACACAAAGCAACTTCTAGTTCTATGAGCTCCATTTCTAGTAAGTGCCCTATATAGGTGTAGCATTTTTTATCTTTTATACCATATTTTTACTGTTATTTTTCTATGCTTAAACATGTTTAGGTACACAGTCACTTACCATTGTGATACAATTGTCTACAGTATTCAGTACAGTAACATGCTGTACAGATATGTAGCCTTGGAGTAAGAGGCAATACCATATAGCCTCAGTGTGTGGTAGGCTTCACCATCTAGGTTTGTATAAATACACTCTGTGAGGTTTTCACAATGCTAAAATCACCTAAAGATACATATGTCAGAACGTATTCTCATCATCAAGCAACACGTGATTGTACATTTTATACATGTGTAAATAAGAGTAATCATTATCACTTTATATGTGTGTACTAAAACTTTAAGCCATTTCCAAATATGCAAGTCTCATATTTGAAAATATTGAGGGTAGGAACTACTCGCAAGTTATTTTTTGCATTTAATACTCTTGCTAAATTATCCCCAAAGTATCTTCAATGAACATCTCAATTCTGTATTTCCCTGTATCTGTAATCTCCACTAAGTCATCCTATACTGTATTTTTCACATGTACACCTTCTGAATACTTAACCCCTCCCAGGCTTCATTTTCACAGTGTAATTTTACCTACATGGATGTAGTTATCTTCTCTTTGCAAGAATTTTGTATTTTTATTTATATTAACCAGTTTAATTTGTTTATTCCTTTTTCAAGGACAGGGATTTGCTTCTTTTAAAGACAGAAATATGCTATTTCCTTTTAAAACAAGTAGCCATGATTCTGCTAACTAGTATATTCAACTGGACACATCATAGTCCTTTTCTTCCCTTCATGTAATGGGAAATAACATTTAAAAAAATCTAGTATATAGCAATCTGCCTTCTGTGTATATAGAATGAGAAAAATGATGACTCAGCTATTACTCTGATTCAGGCCATATAATTTGATCTTCCCAATTGGAAAAGATTATAAAGCTGATGCTAGCATCTTTTAGATTTTTCCCATGACTAGTTGTTAAAAAATATTTATTTTTGAGTTTGTTTTTCTCTTTATGTATGTCTATGTTTTATGTTGGAGCTAGCAAGCTCAGTTATTGTCATAGCTCCCTCAACAATATTTATTAATGTCTATTGTCAGCTCCAAATCATGCTAGAAGGTGATGGGGAAGCAGAATAAATATCAGATATGGCCTTCCACCAAAGGCTCTGACAATATATTCAAGGAATTAAGATTAATATAAAGTACAGAGGCCAGGCGCAGTGGCTCATGCCTGTAATCCCAGCACTTTGGGAGGCCAAGGCAGGCGGATCACGAGGTCAGGAGATCGAGACCATCCTGGCTAACACAGTGAAACCCCGTCTCTACTAAAAATACAAAAAAATTAGCCAGGCGTGGTGGTGGGCACCTGTAGTCCCAGCTACTTGGGAGGCTGAGGCAGGAGAATGGTGTGAACCTGGGAGGTGGAGTTCGCAGTGAACCAAGATTGCACCACTGCACTTGCAGCCTGGCGACAGAGCGAGACTCTGTCTCAAAAAGAAAAAAAAAAAAGATTAATATAAAGTACAGAAAGCAAACAAATCAAGACACACCTAACAAACTCTTACACTGTGTAGAAGATGACAATTTCTTGGTAAACTACATGGTGTCATCACCTGTGATAAATACTCTACATTTAACTCTTGCATGCTGGCTCAAAAATCTGCACTAGGTTTTTAAGGGATGTTTGCAACTAGTAGATAGGGAGAACTTTGTGAATGAGACAATAACAATTAATAATAATTATTATTGATTGAGTGTTGAGTGATCAGAACTCTTCTAAGCACTTTTTATACATTGTTTTAATTATAAGTACAAACCCATGATGTAGATATTTTAAGTACCCCATTTACAGCTGTAGAAACTAAGAACAGAGACAGCAAATAAATTTGCCAGTGACACAATGGGGCTGGAGCTGGGATTTGAAACAAGCTTCTCTGGATTCAAAAGCAGGATTCCCTTGCCATAATCTGGAGAGGGACAATTGGGAAGTCCAATTGGACTTGGATTGTTGTGTAGTCCAAGATACGTGGCCAGGACTAGAATATCACTGATCAGAACATTGAGAAGGAGGTTAGGGTGTCAGGTGGCTATTGTAAGAGATGAAAAGGGAGCTGAAAATGGCTCTGATGTCTTCAGCTAGGACAACCAATATAATGGCAGTTATCAACTGAAGTACTACAGTAGGAGGAACAACTGGTGGAGAGGGAAGCAATACTTTTTGTTTTGATAATACTGAGTTTGAAGGTTGTACTCAGATGTTTGTATGACATTGTGAAGTAAGATTTGATCAAGTTACCCAGGTGAAGATTGAGAACAGAAACTTAGGAAATTCTTGAGGCTGAGGAAGAGAAACTATATAAATCGAGAGTTAGAAATTGGAGTCAACAGGAGAATCAGAAAAGCAAAGTGTACTAAAGAAGGGTGACGAGAAGGTTTTTCAGAGGATGAGGATCAACAGTGCCAAGTGCTACAGAGAAAAGACTGATAAGACAACTGAAGAGCACTTTGGTGATCAGGGTATCATTAGCCCCTTTTATGAGGGCAATTTCACAGGAAAGTTTATTGTTTCATTTTTGACATGGATAAATCTGAGCATGTTTGAAGGTTGTTTTGGCCAAAGAATTGGATGTTATGGAGGGACCAGGTTTTGTGCAACCTCAGGTTGAATCGTAGTATGCATATGGAATAGCCACACTTCACTTCCTGGGCAGAAGTCTGGCAGTGTGATTAAGCAAGAACCCATTTAATTTCTCTGCTTGCAGCCAAGTCTCATTAATCACACTGAATAAGAAAAATCTTAATTTGTCCCTCCAGTACAGGATAGCAGAGTGACTGCACATCCGCATGAAATAACTCAGAGATGAAAACAGTCCTGCTAGAAGCAATGAGCTACGAGCTGTATACTAGGGGTAAATGCTCTCTGTGACTACTGAGAATGTTAAATATGTCAGAGTCCCTAATTTGCTCAGCACTGCATCTGCAGAATTAGCAGTATCCGTTCTCTGCTTCATTTACTTGACATTAATACTTCCAAAGGTAAACTTTTTTTAAAGGGGATTAGATAGACTCTTATCTGCTAGATAGAAACAATGGCTTATTCATTGGGGGTTGGCTTCATTATAAGACCCCAAATTGTCAACTCTCAGAGCTAGGAAAGGACAAGAGAAGAACCAAACCAAAAGGATAGATCTAGACCATTTAGGATACACACCCTTTCCTCGTTTGTTTTATGCTGCTATAACAATACAACAGATGGGGTAATTTATATAGAACAGAAATTTATTTCTGAAATAAATAGAACAGAAATATATTCTGTTCTATACAGTTATGTAGGCTGTGACATTCAAGATCAAGGTACTGGAAGGTTCTGTCTCTTGTTCCAAGATGGTGCCTTGTTTCTGTGTCCTCCAGAGAGGAGGACCGTGTATCTTCACATGGCAGAAGAACAGAAGGACAAAAGAGAACAAACTCACTCCCACAAACCCTTTGTTTTAGCAGCATTTGTCCATTTATGAGAGCAGAGCCCTCCTAACCTAAGCATCTTCCAAAAGGCCCCAACTTCCAACACTGTTGCACTGGGGATTCAATTTTCAACACATGAATTTTGGGAGGCATGTTTCAGACCTTAGTACATACGTATGTTCAAAAATAATAGATTTATAGATATTTGTGTCTTGGAGCTTTAGCCATGGAGAAGTCTCACCTTCTCAGGCCTGGACACAGAGTTGTATCTTTAATTGAAGAAAGGAAATGGCTCAAGCCTGAGGAATTGCAACTATGTGGGACCTACCACAAGGAGATAGTGAAGAGGGATTGTCAAAATAGCAAACTGATAGAAAGTATTAATCTGAACCATGTGACACTGCTGATATTTGCTTTGACTTATGAAAATGGTGATTCCATGTGATTAAAGTAATGGGGAGTGGGGAAAGAAGACAGGTTGTTTGGAGACCTCAGATTGACAAATAAATGGTTGGTTCTTTGAGAATGTTTATAACTCTTTAATAGAAGTGCATTAAAAGGGTAGTCTTGGCAATTTACCTATCTTGTGGAACAGAAAATGAAGGGATGTTATGGTCTCTACATGACCATCTGCAGTCTTGCTTCCTCCAAGCTGTTTCTGAGACCAGTAGAAAATCTTTAAGGAGCATTTTGTGTTTTGAGAGGCTTTCATATACTTCGACAATTTTTGTTTATAGACGCTTATTAGAATCCCATAGAAGCTATTGACTCCTCTTCCATAGGAAAATGAACATATGTACATACCTTAATTTAATTTCAGAATATCCACGAACTCCTCTGAAGTTCGGGTCAGGAACTCCGTATCTATGATATTAACATATAATCTTCTCAAGTAGTGATACAACCAACGAAAACACTGGATGAGAGTGATACTTTTTAAAGGTCTCTGGGTAATACATAAAGAGCTTCTGGGTCAGAGCTAATCCTTCCATCTTTGGAGAAAGGTCAGTTGTACTCAGGGTGCTATGTCCTATAAATCATGACATTTATGTCCAGTCTAGAGTCTGGTTTATAGGGCAAGGCATAAATAATTAAGGACAATGAAGCATTTCTCCCCAGTAATTTCCCCTGTATATGGTCATAATCAGATTTCAATTATCATTATATTCACTTGTTAACACTTGGATTTAGCTCATTTATTTATAACAAATGGAGAAAATTAGAAACAGCTAGTGTTACGTTCTAGGCTCATCCATTAGGGCAACCAGGCAGGTTGGTATTGAAAAATAGCCTTGTCTGAGATAATGTCTATCGAAGGACCATGTATCAGTTCTAAATCCTGGCTGCAGATTAGAATCACTTGGCTGCAGATTAGAATAACTAAAACACAACAGTGCTCAGCCCAAATCAAGGCCAGTTGAATCAGAATCTCTGGAAGTGTGACCAGACATTGGTTTCATTCAAAATCATCCCAAGAAGTTCTACTGTACATTTAGGGTTAGTAACCACTGGATTTGAGTAATGTTAGATGGTGGTGTGAATAAGATGGAGAAAGGCAAGATGGCAGCCTGTCCTTACAGGTGAGACCTACAGAGTGATGGTACATTTCTAGCAAGTAAGAATCAAGGAAGTCAGTCTGATCTGAATCAGATTGTATTTATAAGTAAGTTTTCAATTATTAAAGGAGCGTCTGCCATAACACAAAGTCCTTCATCTGAGGATCTTAAGGCATAGGACAATTATCCCATTTGGCTTTAAAGCAACATAATGTTTTGAAAATTGGAACAAAATAATGTGAGTTATAGAGAAAGGGGCAGTGAGAAAGAAAAGGCCCATTTTTGAAGAGATTGTACACCCTCTTTTTTCATATTTTGAAACTTACGAAAGGGAAAACATTGGAAACCTCACCATCCCCTGTTCCAGTTTTACAATTTATCTCCCTTGAAGGTTGTCAATCTTATATGTTATGATAGTTAATTCATATATGAGCAATGTCTTTTATTGTTTTTTAATACAAATGGAATTGTACAAATGCTATGCATACTATTCTGCATTTTAATTTTTTTCACTAAATAGTATATCCTGGATAATTGCTTATGTTTTAACAAGTTTTAAGTTTAAATGTTGCTGTCCCAAGCACTCATCCCTTGATAAAGACACATGACTTATAGTAGAAACTCAACAAATGCTATTTCTAGTTTTATCACTCTCCTGAAATAAACAAAACAACTCTCTGCATCACCTATCTGCTGAAATAAAATTTGCTACTAGTCGATAAAGGATGCTGCTGTCTTCACCTTAGAACTGCTGAGGAAACATGCCTTGGGTGACATTTCTCAAAAGTAGTGCTCAGAAAGAGACTAAATGTATTTCTAATCCTGCCACAAAAAAAGAGGCAAAACTGCAGTTGACTCAAAAAGTTTTATATCAGTGTCTGGGAAATCACAAGTAGTCTTAACCTCAAGACCTGAAGAAATGGAATCATAGGATTAATCATAGGATTAATAATAAAGCAAATTTTTTGCCCAAAGATTTAACTCTAGTGTTTAATTATAATTTTATTTTGCTAAGTGGTTGTATTTCACTGCTTTCTTGTGTTGAAAACTTAACCTCAGTAGCAAATATGTGAGAAGACAGTAACTAGTTTTCTAACTGGGGCCTTGTCATCTACAATACATATTAATACAATGAATCATAACTGGTAGAAAAGTATATACGGATGTTAACATTAAGGCATTTTGGTAACTGTTTTGGTTTCTGTGCTTTGTACCATTGTTAGCCACATTATAAATCTTGCTAATATTAGCAATTGATGTTTTATAAATCTCTGAGGTTAAATTTTATAATTTCTAACAGCTGAAAGCTTAGAATTTTGGCTTCGTCATTGTAGACATCCCTTTCTGCCTTTATTATCTAGGAAGCAACTAATAATGTAGACTTAGTTTGGGAGAAAGGAATTAAATAAACAACTGGTAACCACATTGATTTGAGTTTGAGGAGCTTTAAAGTTGGTATTTTTGGCTGCATTATTGCTTTTGGTGTGTATGTTGTTTGTTTAAAATCACTGCATTCTTAGAATCTTCTTATTTTTAAACCGAATATTGTCTGGGTTATTTCCCCTTACTGAAAACCAAGTTCTGGAATCAATGTCTTTTTCTTTAGGCAGTTCAGTATGCTTAGTGTGTTACTGGCTACCTTTAAAAAGCATTGTGAAGAGATTTTATTGCTTATGTGTGCATGCTTGTCTATGTGTGTGTGCGTGTGCATGAAGGCAGGAGAGAATTTTAAATAAAATAAATAAGCCATTGGGCCACTTTTATTTACCGTTAATAATAAAAGATCCTTACAGGCTTTGCTTCAGCTTTCTGAAGCTACTAGTGGTGGTAGGTACTGAGAACATATAAGTCCTCTGTTTATTACTGCATTCTTTCTGTTTATTGGACACAAATAGCTTGCAGCATATATTATGCAATTTCTAATAATATTATCCCATACACATGAGAATGTATGTTCCATTAAAGCAGGACCTTATCCGGCTTATTCACAAAATCGTTCCCAGAATATTTATTAAATAAATAAACATACCAGTGTTGCTCACTTTATTATTATTTGTTTGTATGTAAACAACAGTTTCTGATGAAAGATCTTGTTCTATGCTGCATTATATTACCTGAAGTGTTTACATTATTCAGGGCTTAATATATATGTTAATCATCAGACTATTTTTGAAACAGGTAATTTCCTTAATATCATAATTGTTTTAATTGAATTTGACATTGAATAGAAGGTCTTAAGAAAGAAAAAACTAAAGTATATAAATATTAAGTTAGTTTTAAATAGGAAAACATTTTATTCATAACATTGAATTATCTTCTGGGGAATGGACAATAAAACACAAAGCAATTGAACTTTTCTATGTTCAATTAACTTATGAAAGAACATTGTGGGATTTTATGAATCGCTTCTTTACTATTCTAATAGTAATGCTACATTATCATGATTTTTATTATCTGTAAGTATAATATTGATGAAAATTAGTTTGGTACAGAGTCAGACTTGCAATAGAAGTTAAAATCCTATATTATAAAAAGTATGATGTGGTTTTTTTACTAATACAGTCATGTATTACTTAACAATGGAGATATGTTCTGAGAAATGTATCCTTAGGAGATTTTATCACTTTGTGTACATCATAGAGTATACTTACACAAACCTAGTGGTATAGCCTACTACATAGCTGGGCTACATGGTATAATCTATTGCTCCAAGGCTACAAACCTGTACAACATGTTACTGTGTTGAATACTGCAAGCAATTGTAACACAGTGGTATTTGTATAGCTAAATATATCTAAATATAGAAAAAGCGCAGTAAAACTATGGTATCACGCCTGTAATCCCAGCACTTTGAGAGGCCGAAGGCAGGCGGATTGCCTGAGGTCAGAAGTTCAAGACCAGCCTGGCTAACATGGTGAAACCCAGTCTCTACTAAAAAGACAAAAACTAGCTGGGCATGGTGGCAGGTTCTGTAATCTCAGGTACTCGGGAAGCTGAGGCAGGAGAATCCCTTGAATCTGGGAGGCAGAGGTTGCAGTGAGCCAAGATCCTGCCACTGCACTCCAGCCTGAGAGTGAGGCTCTGTCTCAATAAAAAAAAAAAAAAAAAAAAAAAAAAAAAAAAAAAAAAAAAAAGGCCCTGGTGATCCATGCCCTTTTTTTTAGTGTAACAATGGACTGCTAAGACACTCGCTCTTTTAAAACAGCAGACAAAATTTTGCCTATCACAGCAAGTTTACACTGATGTGTGCCTGCTGTATGAGCACATCCCAGCACAGTTATTCTGTCCCTGGAATCCTTAATTCTTTAGGGGCTGCCTCATCCGCCGTAGTATTTTGGGCATGCACCTGTGTCTTTCTGGCGTGCACCTGTAGTCCCAGCTACTCGGGAGGCTGAGGCAGGAGAATTGCTTCAACCCAGGAGGTCGAGGTTGTAGTAAGCTAAGATTGCACCACTGCACTCCAGCCTCCATGACAGAGCAAGACACTGTCTCAAAAACCACCAAAACAAAGCAAAAAAATATGGTGTCATAATTATCTAAAATATTGCTATATGGTATAGGACTGTATTTTCAATATTTGGTCTGCATTTATTATCATTAAACATAAGAAATTGGAGGCACTGTAAAATACTGTGTCCTCCTTGTAGGTGGTCTTACATGGTATGTCATTTTAATTATGATATTAATATCACCCTTTAATGAGTAATTATTTTCTCATGACACTGGCACTGTCGTGGAATTCAATTTCAGTTGGCTATAAAATATCTTTCTTCAGTGGAGGTTAAATTATCCTACATTATTATCTCAGTGCCTTTAGCTTATTGAGAAAATCTTGGCAAAATGATTTATTCTTATTTAGCAGGCAAGTAAATGGAAGCATAGACAGGGTAAGTCAGTTGCACAAGGTCAATTAATAAATCATTTTCACTTGGGTGAGATCACGTTTTCTAAGGCACAGTGTCATACTCAAGGAACTGATCAGTGCCTGAGACATATCAAAAAAGTAAAAATAAAATGTTTACCTTGTTTGTTAGAAAGAATAAAGTTGTAGACTCATTTCAGACTGATGTACTAAAGCCTTCAAAATTTGTGAGTGAAATTATGTACATGTGTTGCCAGGCTGTATTTTGCAGCTTTTTATATTATTTGCATGTGTTGATTTGTATGAAGAGTAATGAAATAATTTGAAATAGTGCTTTAGACTAAACAGTTGTGATAATAAAAATGAATTTCCAGCTGCAGGAAATACTTTTTTGGTATTAAAAGAGCAAAATAGAAAGCAATAGAACATAAAACAGATTGAAATAGTTTTTTTTTTTAAGAAAAGAGGAACATAATTACACTAAATAATATTAAAGAAAACCATTTAAAAATAATTAAAAAAGTGTCCTATCAATGATCTAATCAATGAGTATTGAATCTAAATTATTGGACAACTATCTTATACCTCATTTATAGTCCATTCCTTTTTCTAAATTAAGAAAAAATTAATAGGTCTAACTTTCATGATATCATCATTTTTTTTGTTGTTCCCTATTTGGGGACATTGTTGAGTTTGCTACTAGCAAATCCTTTGCTCTTTTTACCTTAGTTCAGTGTTTCCTACATGTCATTTACAGAGTTTCATGGGAAACAGAGATCAAGAATTTAATCATGGAGGTTTAGGAAATATTAGATACAGTTACCCTTCTCGTAGAAATTAGTAATACATCTTAACCCTTTTAAGGTTTCAAGAAATGATCTAAGATTAAAACACCCTGTTGCCATTTGTTTGCCTCCAACTTCCACAAAAGGATTTTGGATATATATATATCCAAGACATTTATTAACATTCCAGGCATCTTGCTTTAGAAACACAGGAAGAGGTAGCAGTGATGAGGATTGATTATGGAAGAAGGGGATGTGGCTTGGCCAAGACAGATTTTATGGGTTAGTTAGAATGTTTGGAGAGTTACTGACTTATTTCAGTAACTTGCCTATTTTCCACTTTTCAGAAACATCAACTAAACCTTTCTTTGTCTTTTGAATTGTATGGCTTGCCAAATTGTGAGATTTTTATGCATGATTTTCCATTGAACATATACAATGTTATTTGAGTCTGTGGAAAACATGCACTTTGGCACATCTTATTGGATTATTTTTAATTCATAGGAGTTACTTTTCTTGGAGTGAGACATTTAACTGAAAAGGTCATTGCTCAGGAATCACTGCTTTTTCAGATTTTTCTTTTTTCTCAAATGTTTTGAGAAATACTGTTGTCATTTTTAATAGTGATCATGAAAAATACATTAAAGTTCAAAATTCAAAACAACCATATATAGTTTTTTTGGCAAATACAAGAATGTTTTATATTCTTAATTTGAATGTGATATGTATTTTTAATTCTTTATTTTTCAAAACTTGATGAAGAAGAAATTGTAATTTGACAGGTTTTAGGATACTAAAATGGAGAAAACAGTCTCTCTTATGCCTGGGTATTTGGTTTGCTTTATTTATGATAGAACATGGAAATATTTTAAAACTAAGATTTGTTGAAAACCCCATATTATTAATATTGTTGTGTTAAATGTGTAACTATTGAACTGTCAGTGAAATATGAGACATTTTACCCAGTGACATTTTAAATGAATCTCATTGTAGGGGAAGCCTGTGGGAACACCAGATGCTGGTGCTTATTTCCGTGTGCTTGCAGAGCATGGAGTAGCTGCCTTGTTTACAGCACCAACTGCAATTAGAGCAATCCGTCAACAGGACCCTGGGGCAGCTTTGGGGAAGCAGTACTCTCTGACAAGGTGACGTTGGGATGCACAGGGCAAATGACATTAGAAAGTGCAATCAAAATGAATAAGTGAACATCATATTTTTTTCTGGTACTGCAATACTCTTATAGGAAGAGCCAAAAGATTCAAAGTGTTCTTAAGAACAACTTGTCTAAATATAATTTTGAAATAGTTGGAATTTTAACTCTGCTTAGAGATTTTAAAATATTATATCATGTTAATTTCAGTTCAAATATTATGAAAATATTTCTTTTTAAAATCACTCTTGTTATATTTTCCTTAAAAGGTAAAATGCCAATTCTGAGTTAAAATGCACAGATAGATGGATACAGATATACTAGCATCTGCCTTTTGAAAATAGAAGAATGGGTTAAATGAAGGGGCAATATTTGAATGCATGTATACAGATAAAATGTGAAAAATTATAGTCCAAATTAAATATATTAAAAAAGTGAAGAACAAAGACACTTAGGTAAACACAGAATAATAGTGGGAGACATCAGGACCACACTGACAGTATTCAATAGATGATTGAGGCAGAAAACTAACAAAGATATTTGGGACTCCACACTCAATCAAATGGACCTGACAGACATCCACAGAACACTCCACCCAACAACAACAGAATATTCATTCTTCTCATCTGCATATGAGAAATACTCTAAAATCGACCATGTGCTCAGCCATAAAGCAATTCTCAACAAATTAAAAAAACATACCAGTGACACTCTCAGACCACAATGAAATAAAAATAGATATTAATATCAAGAAGCTCTCTGAAAATCATACAATTACACGGAAATTAAACAATCTGCTCCTGGGTGACTTTTGGGTAAACAATGAAATTAAGGTAGAAATCAAGAAATCCTTTGAACTGAATGAAAACAAATGTACAATATACCAGATTCTCTGGGTCATAACTAATGTAGTGATAAGAGGAAACTTTATAGAACTACATGCCCATAAAAAAGTTAGAAAAATCTCAAATTAACAATGTAATGTCACACCCCGAGGAACTAGAAAAACCAGAGCAGACCAATCCCAAAGCTAGCAGACAAAAGAAAACCAAATTAGATCTGAACTGAAAAAAATTTAGATGCTAAAAAACCATATGAAAGATCAATAAAACCAAAAGTTGAGTTTTTAAAGAATAAAAATCTTGATAGGCCACTAGCTAGACTATTTAAAAAAGAGAGAAGATCCAAATAAACACAATCAGAAATGACAAAGGGAACATTAGCATTGATTCAACAGAAATGTAAAAAATCCTGAGACAATTACAAATACCTCTATGCACACAAAGTAGAAAACCTAGAAGAAATGGATAAATTTCTGAAAACATACAATCTCTTGAGATTGAACCAAGAGGCTGGGTGCTGTGGCTCATGCCTGTAATCCCAGCACACTGGGAGGCCGAGGCAGGTGGATCATGCAGTCGAGACCATCCTGGCCAACATGGTGAAACCCCATCTCTATTAAAAATACAAAAATTAGCCAGGTGTGGTGGTGTGGGCCTGGCCTGTAGTCCCACCTACTTGGGAGGCTGAGGCAGGAGAATTGCTTGAACCCAGGAGGTGGAGGTTGCAGTGAGCCAAGATCACGCCACTGCACTCCAGCCTGGCAACAGAGTGAGACTCCATTAAAAAATAATAATAATAGTAATACAAAAATAAAAAAAAATTGAGCCCAGAAGAAATTGAAACCCTTAACGAACCAATAAGGAGTTCTGAAAATGAATCAGTGATAAAAAAAAAACCTACCAACCAGAAAAAGCCCTGGACAAGATGAATTCACAGGTGAATTCTACCAACATAAAGAAGAGCTGGTACCAAACCTACTGAAACTATTTCAAAAAGTTGAGGGGGAGGGATTCCTTCCTAACTCATTCTATAAGGCAAGCATCATTCTGATACCAAACTCTGGCAGAGATGCAATGAAAAAAGAACATTAGGCCAGTATTGCTAATGAACATAGATGCAAAAATTCTCAACAAAATACCAGCAAACTGAAACGAGCAGCACATCAAAAAGCTAATCCACCATGATCAAGTAGGCTTTACTCCTGGAATGCACGGTTGGTTCAACATATGCAAATCACTAAATATGAGTCATCACATAAAAATAACTAAAAACAAAAGCTGTGTGGTTATCTCAATAGATGCAGAAAATGATATAAATAAAATTTAGTATCCCTTCATTTTAAAACCCCAAACAAGGCATCAAAGGAACATACCTCAAAATAATAAGACTCATCTATAACAAATCTACAGCCAACAATATACTGAACAGGGAAAAGCTGGATGGATTCCCCTTGTAAACCACAACAAAACAAGGATGTCCACTCTCACCACTCCTATTCAACATAGTTCTGGAAGTCCTTGACAAAGTAATCAGTCAAGAGAAAAAAATAAAAGGCATCCAGAAGGAAAAGAGGAAGTCAAACTATCTCTCTTTGCAGATAATATGATTCTATACTTAGAAAACCCTATAGTCTCTGCCCAAAGGCTCCTAGATCTGATAAACAACTTCAGTAAAGTTTCAAGATCCAAAATCAAGAGCTTCTGCACAGCAAAAGAAACTACCATCACAGTGAACAGGCAACCCACAAAATGGGAGAAAATTTTCACAACCTACTCATCTGACAAAGGGCTAATATCCAGAATCTACAATGAACTCAAACAAATTTACAAGAAAAAAACAAACAACCCCATCAAAAAGTGGGCGAAGGACATGAGCAGACACGTCTCAAAAGAAAACATTTATGCAGCCAAAAAACACATGAAAAAATGCTCACCATCACTGGCCATCAGAGAAATGCAAATCAAAACCACAGTGAGATACCATCTCACACCAGTTAGAATGGCAATCATTAAAAAGTCAGGAAACAACAGGTGCTGGAGAGGATGTGGAGAAATAGGAACACTTTTACACTGTTGGTGGGACTGTAAACTAGTTCAACCATTGTGGAAGTCAGTGTGGCGATTCCTCAGGGATCTAGAACTTGAAATACCATTTGACCCAGCCATCCCATTACTGGGTATATACCCAAAGGACTATAAATCATGCTGCTATAAATACACATGCACACGTATGTTTATTGTGGCACTATTCACAATAGCAAAGACTTGGAACCAACCCAAATGTCCAAAAATGATAGACTGGATTAAGAAAATGTGGCACATATACACCATGGAATACTATGCAGCCGTAAAAATGATGAGTTCATGTCCTTTGTAGGGACATGGATGAAATTGGAAATCATCATTCTCAGTAAACTATCTCAAGGACAAAAAACCAAACACTGCATATTCTCACTCATAGGTGGGAATTGAACAATGAGAACACATGGACACAGGAAGGGGAACATCACACTCTGGGGACTGTTGTGGGATGGGGGCAGGGGGGAGGGATAGCATTAGGAGATATACCTAATGCTAAATGATGAGTTAATGGGTCCAGCACACCAGCATGGCACATGTATACATATGTAACTAACCTGCACATTGTGCACATGTACCCTAAAACTTAAAGTATAATAATAATAAAATAAAATAAAATTTCTATACACCAATTATATCCAAGCTGAGAGCCAAATAAAAAATGCCATCCCATTCACATTAGCAATGAAAAGAATAAAATGCCTAGGAATACACCTACAGGTAGGTGAAAAATCTCTACAATTGGAATTACAGAACACTACTGTTAGAAATTAGTGATGACACAAATAAATGGAAAAGCATTCCATGCTCATGATTAGGAAGAATCAATATTGTAAAAATGGTCATACTGTCTAAAGCAATTTACAGATTAAATGATATTCCTATCAAGTTACCAATGACACTTTTCACAGAAGTAGAAAAAAACTATTCTAAAATTCATGTGGAACCAAAAAGAGCGAAAATAGCCAAAGCAATTTGAAACAAAAAGAATGAAGCCAGAGGCATTATACTACCTGACTTCAAACTATACTACAAGGCTACATTAACTAAAATGGCATAGTACTGCCTCTGAAACAGACACATAGACCAGAGGAACAGGTTAGAGAACCCAGAAATAAAGCTACAGATGTACCACCATCTAATCTTTGACAAAGTTAACAATAACAAGCAATTGAGAAAGGACTCCATTCAATAAATGGAGCTAGGATAACTGGCTAGCCATATGCGTAAGGTTAAAACCAGACCCCTTCCTTTCACCATATACGAAAAGCAACTCATCATGAATAAAAGACTTAAATATAAAACCTAAAACTATAAAAACCCTAGAAGAATTTAAACAAAATACCATTCTGGACACAGGCCCTGGCAAAGATTTCATGATGAAGACTCCAAAAGTAATTGCTGGAAAAAAAAACCACAAAAAAAAACCCAAAAACTGACAAGTGCAATTAAACTAAAAAGCTTCAGGACAGCAAAAGAAACTATCAACAGAGTAAACAGACAACGTAGAGTATGGGAGACAATATCTGCCAACTACACGTCAGAGAAAGATCTAATATCTGGAATATATAAGGAGCTTAAACAATTCAACAAACAAAAACCAAACAACCCCATTAAGAAATGGGCTCACGCTTGTAATCCCAGCACTTTGGGAGGCCGAGGTGGGCAGATCACGAGGTCAGGAGATCGAGACCCCGGTGAAACCCCATCTCTACTGAAAATATAAAAAAATTAGCCAGGCATGGTGGTGGGCGCCTGTAATCCCAGCTACTTGGAGAGGCTGAGGCAGGAGAATGGCGTAAACCCAGGAGGTGGAGCTTGCAGTGAGCTGAGATCGCGCCACTGCACTCCAGTACTCCAGCCTGGGTGACAGAGCGAGACTCCGTCTCAAAAAAAAAAAAAAAAAAAAAAGGGCAAAGGACATTGTATTAGTCCATTCTCACATTGTATAAAGAAATACCTCAGACTAGGTCATTTATAAAGAGAAGACGTTTAATTGGCTCATGGTTTTGCAGGCTGTAAAGGAAGCATGATGCTGTCATCTGCTCAGCTTCTGAGAAGGCCTCAGGAAACTTGGCAAAGACATGTGATCAAGCTAAATGCCCATCAGTGGTGAACTGGATAAAGAACATTTGGTACATATACACCATAGAATACTACACAGCCATAAAAAGAGTATCATGGCCTTCACGGCAATATGGATAGAGATGTAGACCATTATCCTAAGCAAATTAATGCAGGAACAGAAAACCAAATACTGCATGTTTACTCTTCTAAGTGTGAGCTAAACATTGAGTATGCATGGACACAAAGAAGGGAACAATAGACACAAGGGGTAGAGTGTGGAGGATCAGGATCAAAATACTACTTCTCAGGTACTATGCTCGTTACCTGGATTACTTGATAATCTGTACACCAAACACCACAACACACAATTTACCCATGTAACAAATCTGCACATGTGACCCCTGAACCTAACATACAAGTTGGATAAAACAAAGTGAAGAAAAATATTTAATTTTTGTTTTGTAATAATGTGCTTTGAATAGTCTAGGTATTTTTCTGCTGGCTTATGGATATATCTATATCTATATCTATCTATCTATCTGTCTATCTATATTTTTAAATTGAGACAGAGTCTCACTCTGTTGCCCAGGCTGGAGTGCAGTGGCATGATCTTGGCTCATTGCAACATTTGCCTCCCAGGTTCAAGCGATTCTCCTGCCTCAGCTGGAATTACAGGTGCCTGCCACCACGCCTGGCTAATTTTTGTATTATTAGCAGAGACAGGGTTTCACCATGTTAGCCAGGCTGGTCTCAAACTCCTGACCTTTGGTTATCTGCCTGCCTCAGCCTCCCAAAGTGCTGGGATTACAAGAATGAGCCACTGCGCCAGGTCATGGACCTACATTTTTATTTAATCTGATGCATAATCAAAGATAATTATAGCAAGTTGCATCTTCAAGGAGAATGCCAACATCAATCTCATTGAACCTCTTTGAATTAGTTTACTATCCTATAACTAAAAGGAGAGATTTATAGTTTACTCAAGTCAAAAAGTGGGCTTGAATTAAGGCTGCTTATATTGTATAAGTGAAATGCCAGAGTATTTTACTTTTATGTTTCTGTGGCCCAAGGGAATTAAAATAGATATTATGCCCTGAATCCCAGTGTCACTGTGACTGCCTGTGAACCATGTCAGAACCGATATCAACAAAGGCCTCTTCAGCTAAGACTTCCCAGTGTTAGAAAGACAAGCACAGTAGGATCTCTAAAGCCCTTATCATAATAGCCTACACAATCAATATCACTGCCACAAAATCATGCAGCCAGGTCACTAAGGCATCTGCAGTCATCACTAACACTGATCTCACCTGGAGAAGCTGTGTGGAGACTACACCACTGCACCCACCTAGTACCAGAACAACTGCACTCTGCCCAACCGATGCCCTCCAGCCTGTCGTCAGGTGAAAGTTTTTCCCTATGAAAGTCATTCTCTGAAGTTTGGAAGAGGAGACTGTACCAGAAGATGCACAAGCATTAATGTGGGAATACCAGAAACATGAAAATGCAAGGGAACATGATGCCACCAAGGGAACATGAGAATTTCCCCGTATCTGACCCCCAAATTTACAGAAATTTATGAAGTTATTGAAAAGAAATTTAAATTAATGATCTTAAGAAAACCAAGAGAGACAAAATAGTATACAAATAGAAAATTCAATGAAATCAGCAAAGTAATTCATGATCTGAATGACAAATTCAACAAAGAAATAGATATCATAAAAAAGAATCAGAAATCTTGAAGCCAAAGATTTCAATCAATTAAGCAAAAAAAAAAAAAAAAAAAAAGCAATAGAGAGCTTCAATAGTAGACTAGATAAAGCAGAAAAAGAATCTGTGAACTTCTTGAAAATCAGTCTTTTGAAATGACTCATTCACAGGAAAAAATGAAAAAAGAATGAAAAGGGGTGAAGACGGCCTATGAGATTTATGGGACATCATTAAGTGAAGAAGTATTGATTATGTTATTTAAGAAGAGAAGAGACAGAGAAAGGGACTAACAGCTTATTTAATGAAATAAATTCTGAAAAATTCTGAAAACTGACTAAGTCTTGGGAGAGATATGGATATTCAGATCCCTAAAGCGCACAGATCCCAAAATAGATTAATCTAAAGAGGCACATTATAATCGTATTATCAAAAGTCATATACAGAGAGAATTTTAAAAGCAACAGAGAAAAGCATCAAATTACATATAAGGGAATTTCCATAGAACATTAGCAGATTTCTCAGTAGAAGCCTTACAGGCCAGGGGAGAATGGCATGGTGCTGAAAGGAAGAAGAATAAAACAAACACAAAACTGCTAGCCAGACAGGCTGTCCTTCAGGAAAGAAGGATAAATAAAGTGTTTCAAAAATAAACAAAAGCTGAAGGAATTCATTATCATTAGACCTGCCTTATAAGAAACATTTAAGGAAGTCCTTCAAGGAGAAACAAAGGGATGATTATTACTAACATGAATACATACGAAAGTACAAAACTTTCTTCTAGAGGTAATGGTGGTGCATAAATCATACATACACCTAGTATGAAGGTAGAAATCAATTAATTCATTAATAATAGCCAATACATTGGTTAGAAGCACACAATGTAAAAAGATGCATATTTTGACATCAAAAACAAATTGTGTATCAGGAGGAGCATAAAAATCTAGAGATTTTGTATGCAACAGAAGTCGAGTTTTTATCAGCTTAAAAATGTATATTATATCTGTAAGATTGTAACCAAGCAGCTTAGCTACAAACTGCATTTTAAAAACTGTTTTTCTTTCTTTCCTCTTCTCTCCCCAGTCTCAGGACACAGCATTGAGACAAACTACAAATGCATTTTCTAGAACGTGCTGTGAACCTCCATTCTCTTTCCCTTTCCACTTTATCCAACCATGCCTTATGCACATTTATTTACCTAAATGCTTGTCAAATGCACATCATGCTCACTTATCTGGTCATGTATTTTCTTAGAAGCTTCAGGACATGAATACTGACACAGAACAGACACCTCCAGAATTCTCTCCCCATACAGACCACCAAAAATTTTAACTGGCAAAGGGTCCAGCTGCTCACTGCTTGTAGAAAGAAGCCAAAATAACAAGAGTGAGGTGTGAAAAAAAGAGAGGAGACTTTATTATCCATGCTGGCAAGGGGAAAAGTGGAAATTATTTTGGAAGAATTCCACCCACTTTTCCCCGTGTTAGCACAGACAATTAAAACTCCTCTCTTTTTATCACACTTTGTTTTGTGATTTTGGTTTCTTTCTACAAGCGGCAAACAGCCGGAGCCTTTGCTGGTTACAAGATGTTTTATGTAAACCTCATGGCAACCACAAAACAAAAATCTACAACAGATACACAAATGATAAAGAGAAAGGAATCAAAGCTTAGCACTACAGAAATTATCAAATAACAAAGGTAGACAACAAGAAAGGAAAAAGGAACACAGAAGCTACAAAATAACTAGAAGATAAATAAAATGGCAGTAGTAAGTTCTTACCTATTAATAATAACTTTGACTGTAAATGGATTTTGTTCCCTAACCAAAATCATGTAGTTGCTGAATGGATTAAACAAGATTCACTGAAGTGACCCACTTAGGCCTTAAGGACACATGAAGGCTGAAAGTAAAAAGATGGAAGGGGAACATCCATGTAAATGGCATCCATAAGAGAGCAGGAGTGGTTATACTTACATCTGATAAAATAGACTTCAAATCAAAAGCTGTCACAAGAGACACAGGTCATTTTTTAATAATAAAAGGGTCATTCATTAAGATAACTCAACCACTGTAAATATTTATACACCCAATATTGGATGAGCTAAATATATAAAGCAAATAGTAATGAACATGAAAAGACAAATAGATAGCAATACAATATGGTACTTCAAAATCCCACTTTCAACAATGAATACATCAAGCAGACAGTAAATTAATAAGGTGATACTGGACTTAAATTGAACTTTTGACAAAATTGCCCTAACACACATATACAGAACTTCCCTTCCAACAGAAGCAGAGTACGTATTTTCCTCTAGTGTACACACAACATTCTCCAGGATAGATTGCATGTTAGGCCACAAAAAAAGCCCTAACGAACTTAATAAGTTTGAAATAATATTTAGTATAATTTTAGACCACAATGATATGAAACTATAAGTTAATAACTGCAGTAATCTTGTGTAGTTCACAAATATGTGGAAATTAAACAACATGCTCTTGAACAATCAATGGGTCAAAGAAGAAATCAAAAGAACAATTTAAAAACATCTTCAGGCAAATGATAATGGAAACACAATATACCAAAACTTATGGGATGCAGCAAAAGCAGTTCCAGGAGGAAAGTTTATAGCAGTAAATGCCTACAATTAGAAAGAAGAAAGACCCCAAATAAATATTCTAACATTACCCCTCAAGGAATGCAAAACGAATAAACAACTAACCAAAAATTAGCTGATGGAAATAATAAATATCAGAACAGCAATAAATCAATAAAGTACAGAAAAACCATAAAAATAATTAATAAAACTAAAGTTCACTTTTTGAAGAACAACAAAATTTACAAACTCTTAATGAAAAGAAGAGAAAAGACTGAAATAAATAAAATCAAAAATAAAAGTGAGGAAATTCTAACAGGCTTCTCAAAATAAAGAGGATCGTAAGGGAATATTACGAAGAATTATATGCCAACAAATTGGATAAACTAGAGAAAATGGATAAATTCCTAGAAAAATATAAGCTACCAATATTAAGTCAATTAAAGTGATTTGAGAAGTAATCAAAACCCTTCCCTCAAAGAAAAGCCCAAAACCGGATGATTTTACAGCTGAATTTTACCAAACATTCAAAAATAATTTATATCAATATTTCTAAAACTCTTCTGAAAAATAAAGCTAGAAGTGTACTTCCAGACACATTTTATGGGGCCAGCATCATCTTAATACCTAAGTTAGATAAAGATATCACAAGAAAACTATGGTTAATTTCTCTGAGGAACATTCATGCAAAAATTCTTAGTAAAGTATTATCAAAACAAATCCAACAACACAGGAAAAGATTGTACATTGTGTTCATGTGAGATTTTTCCATGGCATGCAAAACTGATTTAACGTACATAAATCTATCAGTGTGATACATCACATTAACAGGATCATCATAATTAACCCAAAAAAAGCATTCAACAAAATCCAACATCCTTTCTTGATAAAAACCTTCAACAGTTTAGGTATAGAAGGAACGTTTATAATAATAAAGACTTTATGAAAAACCTACAGCTAACATTATAATCACTGGAGAGAACTGAAAACTTCCACTAAGATCTGGTAAGGCAAGGATGCCTACTCATGCCACTTCTATTCAACATAATACTGGAGTACTAGCAAGAACAATCAGACAAGAAAAAGAAATTAAATGTATCTAATTGAAAAAGAAGAAGTAAAATTATCTCTATTTGCAGATGATGTGGTCCTATATGCAAAAACCTCCAAAGATACCACAAAAACGTTATTACTAATAAATGAAATCACTAAATTGCAGAATACAAAATCAGCATACAAAAATCAGTGGCATTTTTCTACACAAATAATGATCTAACTGAAAAGAAATAAAGAAAAACCCCATATACAATAACATTGAAAAAATAAAATACTTTGGAATAATTTTAACCAAGGAGGTGGAAAACTATATTGGTATGGTAAAACTTTACATTAAAACTATAAAATATTGATGAAAGAAATTGAAGAAAACACAAATAAGTGGAAAGATAGCCCATTGCTCGTGGATTGGAGGATTTAATATTATTAAAATATCCATACTATCAAGAGCAATACACAGATTCAATGCAATCCCTGTCAAAATCCCAATGGCATTCTTCACAGAAATAGTAAAATTATCCTAAAATTTGTATGAAAACATAAAAGACCCCAAGTAGGCATAGCTATTCTGAGAAAGAACAACAAAGTTGGAGGCATCACACTTCCTGATTTAGAAGTATATTACAAAGCTATAGTAATCAAAACAGTAGCTTACTGGCATAAAAACAGAAACATAAATCAGTGTGGCACAGGACAGAGACCCCAGAAATAGATCCAAACGTATATGGTCAACTAAGTCTTGACAAGCACACCAGGAAGACACAATAGGGAAAAATAGTCACTTTAATAAATGGTGTTGGTAAAACTGGGTTTCCACATATAAAAGAAGGAAATTGGATCCTTAACCTACATTGTATACAAAAATCAACTCAAAATGGATAAAAGACCTAAGTATAAGACCAGAAATAATAAAACTTCTAGAAGAGAACATGAGGGAAATGTTTCTGGCTGTTGGACTTGGCAATGGTTTTCTGTATTTCATATCAAATGCTCAGGCCACAAAAGCAAAAATGAATAAATAGAATTACATGAAACTAACAAGCTCTGCACAGCAAAGGAAACAGCTAACAAAATGAAACAGCTGCCTATGAAGTGGGAAAGATATTCACAACTCATATATCTGATAAAGGGTTAATATCCAAAATTTTATAAAGAACTCATACAGTTCAATCGTGGAAAAACTAAACCTGATAAAAAAATGGGCAAAATACCTGGAAACACATTTCTCCAAAGAAGGCATAAAAATAGCCAGCATGCATATGGAAAGGTGTTCAACATCATTAATTATCAGGGTAATGCAAATGAAAACCACTATGGGATATCACCTCATATCCATTAGATGGCTATTATCAAAAAGCAAAAGATAACAAATGTTGACAAATGTGTAGAGTAAAGGAAACTCTTATACTCTGTTCTTGAGAATGTAGATTGTTACAGCCATTTTGGAAAACAGTATGGAGGTTTCTAAAGAAATTAAAAATAGAACTACCATATGATCCAGCAATCCGTCTTCTGGGTATATACTCAAAGGAAATGAAGTCACCACCTCATAAACATATTTGCATTCCCATGTTCATTGTGGCATCATTCACAATAGCAAAGGGATAGAAACAACCTGTGTCTGTTAATAAACAAATGGATAAAGAAACTGTGGTACATATATACAATGGAATACCATTTCGTTCTAAAAAAGAATGAGATGTTGCCAGTTGCCACAACATAGATGAAGCTGGAGACACTACGTTGTTAAATAGGTCAGACACAGAAAAATATTACATCATCTCATTTATATGTTAAACTTTAAAACAACAACAAAAAAAATCAAAAATACAGATATACAGAAGAAAACCATGGTTACCAGGATTGGAAGAAAGGGGAAATGAACAGATATTCAGATGAACAGATCAGAGGATACAAAGCAGCAGGTATGTAGGATGAACAAGTCTGGAGATCTAGTGTACAACATATAACTTTCCAACTTTAGCAACCACCATTATTAAAATTAAACAAGAAAATGTACAAGCAAAAACTTAATTTCTTCATAAAGTTACCAATATTTATTTCTAAAAGCTCTTAGAGATACCTATGTCTTATCTACTGCACAAATATGAGCTCATATTCAGAGCTAATACTCCGGTTAGAATGATAAAATGACAATGCCTGTATGTCTGGCTGTCTTTGAGTTTGTGGTGGAGCTGCATATAAGCATTTCAAATATCCGGCTCTCATTATTACTAAATCATTTTTTTCATATAGCTACCAATTACCACAACAGTTGTCAAATCAGACAAGTAAATAATATAAACCCATTTTGTGAAAAAATAAAAAAATTATAATTTATACAAGTTAAAAAAGCATTACCTCTATCTGTTTCCTATATTTTAAAGCAACAAGGGTTGTTTGAGTATATTTTTATCCCTCTGGCGCTTAGAATAAAAATTTTAGTTTAGGAGGAAGTTTTTTATTAAATTGAGAAAGCAAGTTGAGGCTGATAGCAGAGAAACGGTTGCTATCTTATTCGTGTATGTATGACTCAAGGTTACGCAGGTAAGCCTGAGGCTACATAAATATGAATGTGCCCAAATCTGGAATGATTTTAAATCCTCTTATGATGTAGAAAGCAGGAAAGCAAATTAGAAGGATGACATTATTGCTAAGCAAATTTGAGAATAGGATACCTCTAAAGGGAAGTAAATTATATTCACTGGCTAAAAAAACTTATACTTTTTTATTTAGTATTTTTTTGAATTTAGAGATATTCAGAGTGTCTCTTCTGTGATATGCTTGATAAAAGATATTGAAAAGTGTTGTTGTTGAACAAACCTAAAAATTTAAAGATGATATATATCTCTGATAGGTTAGTAAATAATGAAACTGATCTAGCCTTAGGAATATGAGAATTTTCATATATTATATCAAAATAATATTTATGGTTTCAAGTTTATGTCATTACTTTAAAAAATATTTCATATGAGGTAGAAGTAATTTAATAGGGAACTATGCATACATTTATATTTTAACTTTTATTGAGGTATATATACAGAAAAGAACATAAATCAGAATTTTAAAAGTTATAATTATTACAAAGTGAACATATCCATTGAACACATCCAGATCAAGAAATAGCACATATCCTGCATTGCAGAAGCCCTCCCTTTTGTCCTTTCCCAACCATTATCTCTTGGCTTCCCAAAAATATGCCTTATCCTGACCTGTATCACCGTATATTAGTTTTGCTTGTTTTTTTGAACTTGATATAAATGGAATCATACAGAATGTATTCTTTGATACCTGGCTTCTTTCATTTACTTAATGCCTTGAGCTTCATCCATAAGTTTGCGCGTCAAAGTGGTTCTTGCATTTTGATTGCTGTTAGATCACTCTTCATGAGTATTTCAGTTTATTTACCTATTTTGCTGTTGAAATAATTTTTACTTTTATTTTTTAAGTTGGCAGATACAGTCATACATTTACTCTGTACAACATGATGTTCAATTCCAAAGTATAGATACATTGTGGAAGGACTAAACCTAGCTAATTAACACATGCATTACCTCACAAAGTTACCATTTTTTGTGGTGAGAACACTTTACATTTATTCTCCTAGCATTTTTCAAAAAGAATATATTAACTTTAGTCATCATGTTATTCCCAAATCATCTTGGAGTTATTCCCCCTATTTAACTGAAATATTGTAGCCTTTGGCCAATACCTCCCAACTACCCTCTCCCCCTCCAACCTGGCTGCTGGCAACCACCATTCTATTCTCTATCAGATCAGCAGTTGAATTCTTTTTTGATTGTTTCTAATTTTTTGACTCTTATACGGTTGCAGCATTAATAATACATGTCTTTTTGGTGTCCATACACATATATTGCTGTTGAGCATATATAACTAAGGTATAATGGTTACATTACAGAGTATGTCAACCAGTTTTCCAAGGTTATTCACCAATTTACACACTCACTTGCAGTGTGTGATTGTTCTAGAGTTTCCATGTCTTCACCAGAACATGATATTTTCAGTATTTTAAATTCTAGCCATTCTGATTGTCATGTAGTGATATCTCATTATCATTTAATTTTCATGTCAAAGTTGTTAATGAGGTTGAATGAGGTTGATCACCTTTTAATAATTTTTTGGCCATTGGAAGGTCCTCTTTTATAGCAGGCTTATTCAAGTCTTTTGCAAATTTTATTTTCTCTTTCTTGTTAATTTGTAGTTTTTCATACTTTATTTTGGATCCAAGTCCTTTACTGACTTATATGTATTATAAACAATCTTCTCCAACTTCTGACTTAAATTTTCCTTTTACCATCACAGTGGTGACTTCTGATAAAAAGATGTGCCTTCTTATCAATAGTTTTCTTTTTGATTACTGCTTTTCAAGTCTTATTTAAGACATAGGTGTTTTTCCTGTATTTCATTTTCTAGAAATTTTATTGTTCATTTTACCTTTCATACTTACAACTATAATCTATCTGGAATAGATTTGTATGTATGACATGAAGTAAGACGCTGAGTTTTATTTTTTTCCTTATGTATATCCATTTGATCAATTTCGATTTATTTAAATGGCCGTCCTTTTCTCACTGCTGTGCGGCAACACTTTTGTCATGACAGTGCCTACAAATACCTCATTTGCTTCTTGATTCTATTCTGTTCCATCAGCCTACTTGTTTGTATTCACATTACTCTTACATTGTCTTTATCACTATAGATTTATAACAGATCTTTATCTACTATTAATATATCAAGCTTATTCTTTTTCAAATTTGTTTTGAATATTCTTGGCTCGTTTTATTTCTGAACAGATTTTAGTATCAGCCTAGCAGTTTCAAACACAAAAACATAGAGATAGAGAGAGAGACTTTACATTGAGTTTACAGATTGATACAGTGAAAAAGTCCATGTTAACAAGTATATCTCTTTGTTTATTTAGGACTTTAATTTCTCTCATTAATGATTTTTGGCTTACTGTGTGAAAATATTGCATATATTTTTATATTTAAGAAATTTTATTTTTATGCTATGGTCAATGGTATTGTTTACATTTGCATTGTTTGGTCCTGATATAACAACATGTAACTGTTTTTGTATAATGACCTACTTTCTGAAGTTCTTCCCTAGGTCACTTACTAATTGTAGTAGTTTTAATGTATATATGTATGATTGTATTATGTACAGAGTCATGTAGTTTGAGAAAAGTATCAATTTTATTTCTTCTTTTATGCCATTTATTTCTTTTTCTTACTTTATTCGTAGGATCCTCCAGTAAAGTATTTAATAGAATTGGTGGTAAAGCTCATTTTTGTCTCATCCAGATTATCAGGAAGAAAGCTTTCAATATTCATTATTAAGGAAAATGATTTTAGCATTTTTTGTTATTAATGTATTATTTGTTTGGAGAAAAGCTATTAAATTAACAAAGTTTCTATTTTTGGTGTTTGGGATTTTATCTATGTTTTTTCTTCATCTTCTGATGACCATGTGACTTTTCCCCCTCTTATTGTATTAGGAGTTAATGTGGTGAATTATAGTGACTGATTTTTTTAAGTGTCAAATAATTCTTACAATCTTGAAATAAATACAACTTGGTTAATATGTTATGCTTTTTAAATATAGCTGAATTTAATTTGCTGACATTTTGTTGAAGATTTTTTTTTTTTGGTAGACCTTGTTTTTAGAGCAATTTTAGATCACAGCAAAATCTTGTGGAAAGTTCAGAGCTTCTATATAACTTATGTTTTCATACATGCACAGCCTCCCCTACTATGAACATCTCACATTACGGCTATATCTCCTTTAAAATTGATGAACCTGTATTGATACTTCATTATCATCCAGAATCCATAATTTAAATATATTTTCATTCTTGGTATTGAACATTCTATGAAGTTTAAGAAAAGTATTGTGACATGTATCCATCATTATAGCATGGTTTTACCTGCCCTAAAAATCTTCTATGCTCCACCTGTTATCCCCCTCTTCCTTTCTATTTTTGGAGATTTCTTTAAAATCTAGATTTTTAGTCAAGATTGATCTCTTATTTTCCTTTCTTATACTCTTACTGGTTTTGGTTTCAGGTTTTTGCTCGTCTCATAAAGTGGGCATGGAAGTCTTTTTCCCCACTATTATCTGGAAGATTTTATGTACAATTAATTTTATTTAAATGTTTTGAAGTATTTAAAAATCAAACAAAACTCTCTGGGCCAGAAGTGACATTATGGGAAGGTTTTTAAGTTATGAATTCAATTTCCTGTGATGCAGACTGCTTCTTAAATCTGTGGCTTGATATCTTTCACTTATTTTCAGAATTTTCCATCTCTTCAAATACTTCTACTTTATTTTCCCTTCTTAAACTTTGATACTTTAATGACACATATGTTAGAACTTTTTACCATATCACCTATATTTCATAGGCTCTGTTTGATGATTTTTCTGCTTTTTTTTCACAGTTGCAGTTAGATGATTTTATTGTAACCTCTAGTTGTATCTAAACTTTCATTGAGTTTATAATTCCTAAACATTTTTCAGTTTAAATATTTTCATTTGATTCTTTATTATAATTTCCAGTTCTCTGCTAATATTCTACGTATATTTCCTGAACATATTCATCCGAGTTATATTTAAGTCTATAGCAAAAATAACTGATTTTATGTGTGTCTTTCTAATGTCTCTTTTTTCTTTTGAGAGTTTAATCATATGGTCTTGTCTTCCATTATATCACTGTTATAAGAAAATAGCTATTTTGGCCGGGTGCGGTGGCTCGTGCCTGTAATCCCAGCACTTTGGGAGGCTGAGGCGGGTGGATCACGAGGTCAGGAGTTCGAGACCAGACTGGCCAACATAGTGAAACCCCATCTCTACTAAAAATACAAAAAATTAGCCAGACATGGTGGCGGTTGCCTGTAATCCCAGCTACTCGGGAGTCTGAGGCAGGAGAATGGCTTGAATCTGGGAGGCAAGGTTATAGTAAGCCGAGATCGTGCTCTTGCACTGCAGCCCGGGCGACAGAGCAAGACTCCATCTCAGGAAAAAAACAAACAAACAAACAAACAAACAAAAAACAGAAAGAAAAAAGAAAATAGCTATATTGAGATACCAGACGTTTTAATATCCCCACAGAGTGATTCTTATTCTGACAGGCAATTGTCTTAAGGGAAGATCACTTCTAGTCAATTAGGAAGGGAGCTGACTTGAAGCTAGACTCCAATATTTGAGAGGGTTGGTTTCTTTCCAGTTTACCTCCATTATTAGCTATACCTCTTCAGGTGTGCAAACTGAATACCTGGGTGTTTTATGTCACCTTTTTTCCATTGTGAATTTTTATCTTCGATTTTCCTTTCCCAAGAAATTATTATGACTGGATTTACCATTTAGTTTCAACGCCTGTCAGTCAGCCACATAGTTTTTGTTCAGTTTCTCAGCTCTTCAATTACTGTTTCCAATTAGCAAGTGTCCCAAGAAGGAAAACAGTAAGACAATCAGTTTTACGTCTCTCTACATTTTTCTTTTTGGCCTTTTGATGCCTTACGTGCTATTGCCTTTGAGTTCTCTGATGTATTCAAAAGGTATTTAATTTTTATATTTTTTCCAGCTTGTTTGGTTGTACTTGAGAAAAAGAGAGAGATAGAGGGTTGTACTTGAAAAAGGGAGAGAGAGACAGATGAGAAAGAGATGAGAAATTGTTGGGCAAAATGCTAGTCAGCCATTCACAGAAGAGTCAAATACATGTGTAATATTAACACTAGCGTCTTTACATTTTAAAAGTGAATTCTAACGGGGAGCAAATAGAAGAAAATTGAATGTAGGGAAAAGGAAGATAACCACAGGTATATTGATGGCAAAAAATAATGATAATCTGTCATGTGAACCAGAAGTCGACGAGGCATCACTGAAATAATCTGTTTTTATTTAACATCTGTTGGCACAAGTGAAGAGTAATTTTTGCTTGTTTGGTAGTTTATGCACCTTGAAGGAAATATTCACTTTTATTTTTTATTTTTTTGCCCTCACTTTATTCCCTGAAAATTCTTCATCAGATTTGTCTTTAGCTTTTTATTCATCTCTATTTTGGACCAAAATTAATTTGACAACATTATCATTTTTCCATTTCCCTTTTGCTTAATTTTCAGCTTCATTTTAGTCTTGTGTTCAATTTTATATAAAATTAGGGAAAGGTGCATAGGTCTCATGCCCATTCATTTTCTCTCCTCTCCTTTTTTTCTATTCTGAATATTATTATTTTGTTTAGTTTATAGTATTATAGATTTTAAAGTAGATAAATCTTTCCATGTGTTACCATCATCAGAAATTATCTACACATTTAATAGTCAATAATAATCTATGACAGCATTCTCCAATAAACTAATCTCTACAATATGATAGGCACATGTGATTATTAAACTCTTGAATTGGGTTAGTATTACTGAGAAATTTATATTGTAAGTTTTTTTTAAATTTTAGCTAATTTAAATTTTAAATGGCCACATGTGGCTAGTAGCTACTATATTGTACAGTCAGATCTAGAACATATATAATTAACTTAGGTAAATTTACCATCCAGAGGGCCCAAATTACTCTACAAAAATGTCTAATTTTAACTTTTGTAAAATGTATATTTACACAAAATATATTTTTGAATTTTCCACTGTAGGCATTTATTCCTTTGTATTATTAATAAAATAATGTCAAGGTCATTAATGAGGAATTTAGCTGTTGAAAAGGTTACTATTTTTTTTTTTTTTTTACAAACCACTATACTTCTTGAAACAATAAGAAGATACCTGATGCCTAAGATAACTACAAAATATAGATTTATACTAAGATTTGTTGTTTCAATTATTATCATGGTTACAAAAAGGGCAAATCACTTAGTGTAGTTTTGTTTACTAAAAGGAATTGAGAGTTAAATTATATTTGATTAAATATTTATGATATATTGTTTCATTAATTATATCTTATTCCTAAATTTTATTTAGATTTGTATTCTGTTTATGTTCATTAGTATTATACAATTAGCAGTCTGTAATTGATAAAATAACAATAACTTTTTGATAGTTTGAGGAATTTTAATACAAAAATAAATGGATAGTTTCTAGCTTATTTAGGGAAAGAAGTCATCCGTAAAGACTTTGACATTTTTCTAAACCACTAATGATCTCACAATTTTTCCTTTGCATTCAATAAATAGTAAAGTGATTTTAATGGAAATGGAAGGGATTTTTCTGACTTTCAGAGACAAAATCACTTTTATCATCCATTGTGGAATATTGTACCTTTCAATTTATTAGTGCCAGCATGACGATTGCTATAATAATGATATTAAAAAGAACAGTAAACAAGTTTAGGAACAAAAGCAATAGGAATATACTGCAAAAACATAGTAATAAATACTAAGTTTTAAAATACATAATAGTGAAATTTGCCATCAGATAAGAGCTCAATGCTAATGCATGGTTTATTATTATAATCACTTACTTAGATTAATTGTAGTTTATGTGGTAGAGACTGGGGGATAGTCAAAAAAATTACAACTTGCAAAAATGCTGGTAATATCAAGATATCAGGTGTCCCTTGGTTTGCTAAAAATCTGTATTTTAATTTTTTAGTTGACAATGTTGTACATCACGTTTTTAATAGTGAATGTTTTTGAAGTTCTCGATCTCTAGTTTCATATATAAGCCAAAGACATGGGCATTTGAACCATCTAGATTTCTTTAAACTAATTTATGGCTTAACAGGCATTGGAAATGTGATATTAAGACCTGTAAAATTATTCATTTTGGTTACTCTTTGCCTACACTGCTGGGATCAGCCAAACCTATCATTTTAAAAATTTTAATGTGTTATCTAAATGTATGATGTCTTTCATCATAGGAGTTTTCTAAAATATCAGAAAAGTGTTTGAATAACATATAATTAAAAACATGGCCCTACTTTTCAGTCCAGGATTACCAACATTATGGCCTTTATGTTTTTTATTTTGTCTTGTTTTTACATAGCATTTAAATTTATAGGTATATCAACCTCATTTTAAACATTAAAACTTTACACTAATCTTTGTTATACTTTAACCTACTTTTAATAATTTAATGCTTAAATATTTTTTTCATTCTGCTGTAACAATTCCCTCAGATGAGGTCATTTTTGATCATCAAATTTTAATCTCAAATTATAAATATATACATTTGATTACTTAAATTTTATCTCAAATTGAAAATGGATATGTAATTTGTCAAAAAAAATTGTGTGGTTTTTTTTTCCTAGTCTCTGTCTCTTATTCATTCTCTTCCTTGCTCTCCCATTTTCTTCCTTACTTTTTGTGCCCCTTCCTTGTTTTCAAAGCTTTAAAGATTCCCCTAGCAGCATTGCATACTGTTAGAGGGTACTCACAAAAGTTATTCAAATAATTTCTTAACGATGACTAGTAATAGGTTATTCTCTTATCTGAAATTTAAAATGATGCTTCTGTGTCTATATCAGGACATGCAAATTTTACCTTTGGCATTTATTGTGCTAAAGAACTGCTCCTAGATAATTTTGAATATGCAGTTGAGAAATATACCAGTGGGCAGCTACTCAAATGTTATTTTTGACAGTGGATTGTACCATTATGTGAAGTCCTATAACGATGCCTAATTATGAAACCAATCATACTCTAAATTTTGGAAATCTGTTCAGATAACAGTTTACTTATAAAACATTAAGTAATAGATTGTCTTAGCTGCATTCCGTGACACTTGCATACCCGCACATGTACATGCATAAAGATCCATGTCAGAATAAATTATTAGCATAATGATTTGAGCAGGAATTGAGTATGTAGTATTAAATTAAAATTTTTCTTCATCCAGGCCAGTGTAAGAATTCTGTTGTTTCTTCAGAAAGTCATGATCTACCTCTACACTGTCCCATATGGTAGCCTCTGGCCTCATGTGGTTATTGAACTCTTGAAATACCCTCACGTGGCTATTGAGCTCTTGAAATGTGGGAAGTCCAATTTGAGATTTGGTATTTAAAAAAGACTGGAAGATGTCTCACCAGTAATTTTTATATTCATTGCATGTTGAAATAATAACATTTTGGATATATGTATTTTAATAAAATATATTATTAGAGCTAATTTGACCTTATTCTTTTTTTTCTCTGAATGTGGCTACTAGAAAATTTTAAACTAGATATATTTTTTGGATTTGTAGCTCACATTATATTTCCATTGGACCATGCCAATTGTATTAGCCCATTTTGCATTGTTGTAAAGGAATACCTGAGGCTGGATAATTTATATAGAAAAGAGATTTATTTCGGCTCATGGGTCTGCAGACTGTACAGGAAGCACGATGCCACATCTGCTTCTTGTGTGCCCTCAGAAAGCCTACAATCATGGTGGAAGGCTCAAGGAGAGCAGGCATCTCACATAGCGAGAGAGGAAGCAAGAGGGAGGAGAGGAGGTGCCTGGCTCTTTAAACCAGCTATCATGCGAATAAGTAGAGTAAGTGAGAACTCACTTATTACCATGGGGAGGACATGAAGCCTTTCCACTAGGCCCCACCTTCAACACTGGGGGGTCACATTTCAACATGAGATTTGGAGGGAACAGATATCCTAACTATATCACCAATTTAGTTCATCCTCATGGCTCCAACTACATTATTACAGAAAATAAAATGTAATAAGATAATTTTATTCTCTGAATATCTTTATATTAGCAGATTTTTTAAAAATTTTCTCAGAAAACGAATGTGGATTAGTAACAGCACATTGGATGTTTTATCACAATTTAACTAAAACTTTTTGACACCCTTATAGATTTGAAGGTATCATCTTCTATAGATGAAAATTACCATGAATAATTCTAGGTGATTGCACTTCACATATAGACATCATTTATCAGTGATTCATTTATACTCAGAAATTAATTATTGTGTATTTTCAATCACTGTTTAAAACCTCTATTTTCTGTAGAATAATTAAACTGTTACTTTTTTCTCACTACTGCGGTCAAATGCACCTTCAGGGCCAAGATTATCTATAAAAGTTGGGGAAGATGTTAAAATAAAATTGGTAACGTGAGAACTTGAGAATTTTCTGTTTTGTGGCCCATCTTCTGCTGAAGTTCATGCTATCTCTTTGTAATACCTTCTCCCCACTCTTCAGACCTCCTTTAGCCTCTTTAATCAACAAGTCACAGACTTTCTTTTTACTCTCCACTGCTATGATACTTGAGTGATTTTTAATACTATCTTGAAGAGAATCCTTCTATGAAAATACTCCTCTTTCCCTCTGTGTCTTTCACTGTTAGACCTTGTCAGCTACCATAAACACTATCATCCTTCAGAACAGACACGTTTTCAAGATCTGTAAGTTTGAAATTGCCTTCTGTCTACAATGACACCCTATTTTTCTCACCTTGCCTTCATTTTCATCAAACTTTTTCTTATGTGACTTCTAGTCATTTACCTCACTATTTTTCCTTGCATTTTTCTTTTATTCTGGTTATTACTGCCTTGCCTTCCTATAATTCCCACCTAGTCTAGAGTTTACAGACAGCTTTTCCAGCATCGATTTCCCATCCCTTGTATCACACCCCAATATGTGCTACCCCCGCTTAGCCTCCCAGGTCACTGATTGAGTCCATAAAAAACAACTGGCTGTTCTCAAGTCTTTTCACATTTATGTTGTGCACTGAAAATATCCTAGATTAGTAATTCCAGAATTTTGCTCTCCTCAGGGCACTGTTCTTTTTTTCTCAATTTCCACACTCTAAGAAACCAACATGACTCTTCTTTCACTTAGAAGAATAAGTCAAACTGGTGTTAATTTTGCTAACTCCCCACCTCTGTACTTTATCATTCTAAGCATCTAGAAATATTTAAATACCTAAAAATTTCATGTACTTTGATTGGTCTTGGGGTTATAAAGATACATGTTCCTAAGGAGCTCATAGTGCAGTGTGGGAAATAGACAAAAACAAAAGAAGTCTAGAATGAGATACATGTTCATAGCAAAGACAGAAACAGAATGTTATTGGAACATAGGAGTGGAAGTATTTGAATCTCCATGAATCTTTATGAAATGATATGAAAAATTAAGGGAATAGTAAAATATACTACATTGTTCAGGATCAGTAGACAGGTTTTTGTTTGTCAACTGTTTGTGTTTTACTTTGATGATAAATGAATTAACTCTTTGAACACACACACACACACTTTATATATATATATATAAACAGGTCCTGAGGGCATTTGAAAATGAAAAAAAAAAAACCCATAAACACCCATGCTCTCAATGAACCACTAATGGGGTCAACACAATTGTATTTTCCTATTTCGTTTTTTCCATTCTGCGATACGGTGCTTTCTGCCAAAGATGGTTATTCTCCTTCATCTTTTAGTACTCTTGTATTCCTTTTGATTGAAGAACCTTTTTGACTTCCAAGGCCACAGTGGCATTTACTTCTTTACCAGCTATTTCTCCTACATATGTCCCTGGAATAGGAAAAATATATACTCGAAATTAGAGTAATCTTTATCATAGGATCTCACAAGAAGGAACAAATTCATATTTATAAGAATATTTGCTGCCTTAGCCAATACTTATGTATGTATTTTTTGTGTATATCCTTACTTAGAATATAGCAATCAAATTTGGAGCTAAAATTAGCAGAGACAATGTCAAGGTGAAATATATTTTATCTTTGATCATTAGATGAACGTGGCAGATCGATTACAGAGATCAACTCAATTGCTCTTTTAAAAACTGAAAAGCACTAGCTGTGAATTCTACTTTGGAAGTACCTCACTCCGATTCTGTGATGTATGTTTGGTTACATTTGGGCCCAAACAAGAAATGACTCTCATCATTATACAGTGTGATGTATTGGTTATATTGCTGTATTCCTCTGACATAATGAGTGTGGTTAACCAATGTTTTTAAAATGTAAATACAATTATTTAGATTTATTTTCCAGGAATAATTTGAATTCACTGTCTCATATTCAGGTTCAAAACATTATTTGTGGCCGGAGAACGATGTGATGTAGAGACCCTGGAATGGTCCAAAAATGTCTTCAGAGTACCTGTCTTAGACCATTGGTGGCAAACTGGTGAGCATTTTCCTAGCATGTACATAAATAGTAAAGAAATGTTCCAAAAAGCTGTAAGGATTGGAGGAAACTTTTGAGCTACGACCAGCAGATCAGACACAAACTCAGGATTCGAGTGGTTCAGGTTTCAGTAAAAATAAGCAATTTTTTTTATTGTTGTGTTATTAATAATGTCTTCGTAAGTGACATTGATGCCACCATTCTCTTGGTCCCTAGGTATAAAGCACTAAAGACCTCTTTATCTTCTCTTCTTTGTTTCTTATATCTGGTAAGTTACTAAGTCTCAGATTTTCCTTTGAAGTGTCTGCTGGGTTCATTCCACCTTCAGTATTCCCCTTGCCTTTGAGCTCTGGCAGCTGCATTATCCTCTGTCCTGATTTAAAGTTTCCTAATCACTCATCTCTATTCTCTCTGCTTTTTGATACACCCTGCACGCTGCTCCCAGAGTCCTTTTATGAAGCCCTGTTCCTCTCATAGGACTCTCTGGCCACCTTCTTCTGTTCTATAATATCTAATATATTCTGCCTAGCATTAAAGGCAGAGAAATTTATTTTTCTTCAAAACAATTGTCATTACATATGTAATTTGTTCATTTAATTTATTTTGTTTATTCCCTATAGTCCTCCCTCTAAGTGTTCCCTGGGAAACAAATTTTCATATTAAATGGATCAACTATAAACTTTGGAATAAGCAGACAACCACCACCACAATAACTCTTTCTGCTTCTTCTTTTGAGGGATGGCTATATATATGAGAATGGGTACATTGTCTAGAAGCCATTTACCTCCTCACAAAGTACAGAGATTTAAAAAAATTTGACTCACTGAAAGCAGCTATGAGCCATGGGAGCCCTACAACCTTCATATGTACATATTTTATTTTAGTCCCACTTAGTTCAATGAATTAGATCAACCTTTTTATATACATATTTTCAGTATTCTCACCTTCTCTGCATCTGGGGCAGAATATCAAATTTGGGTTAAAAATTAGTGAGATTACTTTGCAAAAAATTAGCTCTGATTGTAAAAATGATTTTCATGTAAAAGATTAACTGAATGACTAAGCCTCAAATGCAGTGTTTGATACTTCAGAAATTTCTGATTCTGACAAATTATACTTTTTATATTATGTCCTTGAATATTGTTCTTTAAAAATGTGTTTTCTGACTGGGCACGGTGGCTCACGCCTATAATTCCTGCACTTTGGGAGGCAAAAACAGGCAGATCACTTGAGATCACTTGAGGTCAGGAGTTAGAGACCAGCCTGGCTAACATGGTGAAACCCCATCTCTACTTAAAATACAAAAAATTAGCCAGGCGTGATGGAGCGTGCCTGTAATCTCAGCTACTCGGGAGGCTGAGAATTGCTTGAACCCAGGAGGAGGAGGTTGCGGTGAGCCAAGATCCTATCATTGCACTCCAGCCTGGGCAACAGAGCAAGACTGTCAAAAAAAAAAAAAAAAAAAAAGAAAGAAAGAAAAAGAAAGAAAGAAAGAAAGAAAAAAATGTTTTCTACATCCTTTGTAATATGAAATATAAAATGAATAATCAGAGCAGAGGACACTTTCCTTACATAAGATAAAAATCAGAAAGAAGCTTTCTATTCCTTCCAGTTTTATTTACTAAGGGGAAAATTATTTAAACTCAGATTTGTAACTCTTTAGAAAATACAAAGTATAAGAAGGAATTTTGAGAACAATCAATGCTATGTGTAGAAATACATAAAAACAAGTGAAGAATTATTGCATCTGCAAGAAGAATGTTTACAGTATTTATGTATCCCCAATTAGCCAGGAAAGCTTTAACAGTTATTTTCTTGGTCATGAACTAGAAAATGTTTTGTCACCTTTAAGATAATTTCTCTTATCTGTTCAAAATGGGGGACTACTTTCCACACAAACGTGACCCGACACAAACGCTTGCAGAAAAGTTCTGTTTTTCCCTCTTCAAGGTGACTGTGCCAAAACTCACTGAAGAAAACTAGCACATTCACAAATAAAATTATAAAATTCTTTTACTTTTTCTTATAGACACCTTTGTACATAATAGCCTGTGTGGGTTTATGTAGTTAGTTTATTCAGGCTTACAAAAAAGGTCACTGAAGCCTGTGACAGAAGCATATGAGGTCCCTGGTGGATACTCAGTTCCATGAGAATTTGCAATTTTTCTTTAATGTATTGTTCCAAGGGAATTAATAGCTACATTGTGTCAGTGTGCTGTCACTGTAATCAGGTTGGAGTGACTGTTAATTGCCATGGAAAACATGTGGATTTTACTAATAAAATGAATGATTCTTTCCATTTCCATTGTCCTCATCCTGTTTGCTTTTACAGCCTTTGTTTGGTATTCTGTCCTATTAAACTACACAAATATATTTGAATGGGTAGATAGGTAGCTAGTAGCTAGATCACTAGATTATTTTGTGCTTTGTAAAATAATTTCATTATAGGTGATGCAGAGGTTGGCTAACAGGAAACTAGTTAGGATCTCTATACATTTGCATAGAAAAAAATCAATTTATCATTTTCAAAGTTGTATGTTGTGGTAAGTAGTTATAAAATGATACTGAAGGGCTGGGTGCGGTGGTTCAAGCCTGTAATCCCAGCCGTTTGGGAAGGCAAGGTGGGCGGATCACGAGGTCAGGAGTTCGAGACCAGCCTGACCAACATGGTGAAACCTGCCTCTACTAAAAATACAAACAAATTAGCCAGGTGTGGTAGTGGGTGCATGTAATCCCAACTACTCGGGAGGCTGAGGCAGGAGAATGGCATGAACCTGGGAAGTGGAGCTTGCAGTGAGCTGAGATCGCATCACTGCACTCCAGCCTGGGTGATAGAGCGAGACTCTGTCTCAAAATAAATAAATAAATAAATAAAAATAAAAATAAAATAAAATTTCAACCATTCTTTCCTAAGGTGCTATCAAATTGATGTTTGATTCTGGGTGAAAGGGCAAGTATGTTATGAGTTATTATGAAATCTTACAAAAAGATAAACATCTGGTATTCCAAGTGCATTAATGAGTTTCCTGGTTTTGTATATCAAATAGATGGTGGTACATTTCCCCAAGAAGTATGCTAGGAAACACATGTTAATGTTTAAGAGAAGGTTAGCTTTAACCAAATAATACTTTGCTTTATTTCAAATTTCAGGTTTTCTACAGGGTCCCTTTTTCTTGTTATTGACTTAGAAGTTGATATTTTTTACATACTTGCACACTTTTATGAGCCTTTCATATAAATTCATATGTATATGAATAATTCATGAATTTGCTCTCTGATTACACTGATACATGTGTACAAATGAGCTGCTTAGAAACTGTGATGTGTAATTTGAAATTAGTAACGGATATGTTAAGTAACTAAAACGTATGAATAAAAATTAAGTAGTTCCTGTGACTTGAGTTGTAAGAAGGGACTCCGCAGTCAGTTCATTTATATGTCCATGTTTTGTTAATCAGGGTTCTCCAGAGAGACAGAATTTGTAGATATAGATACAGATATATGAGAGGATACTTTTTAGAGAGGTTGGCTGACATGATTACGGAGACTGAGAAGTCCTGTAATAGGCCATCTGCAAGCTGGAGACCCTGGAATTCTGGTAGCATGGCTCAGTCCAAGTCCAGAGGCCCCAGAATGAGGGAAGCCAACGAATGATGTCACTCGTAGTTAAGACCAGAGGCTTGAGAACTCAGGGGGCCACTTATATAAGTTCTGGACTCCAAAGATGGGGGAGCCTGGAGTTGTTGTCCAGGGATAGAAGAAGAAGAGTGTATTCCAACTTCAGCAGTTGGATGCACACATTCACCTTTCCTCTGTTCTTGTTCTTTCTGGTTCTGCCTGCTTGGATGGTGCCCACTCACACTGAGGAAAGATCTTCTCATCTTGTCCACTCAGACTCACATATTAGTCTCTTCTGGAAACATCTTCACAGACACAGCCAAACATAATGCTTTACCAGATTGCTAGGTATTTCTTAATTCAGTCAAGTTGACACCTAAAATTAACCATCACACATTGTTATTGTTACTCTAGTGCAACTTGTATTAGTACCAACTGATTTTAGTGACTAACATCCTGTTTATTTCATTAAAAAGACATTCTTTTATATCTGATTCAAATAATATCTAATAATCTAAATTGAGAACTAATCTGTAGAAAATACAAGAACAGATTAGCACCCTCCACCCCTCATAGGAACATTTTAATAAAGAATTGTTGTTGTTCAGCACCACTGAAGCATGAATCTCTTGCTTTGGAGTATAATAATGTAAATATTTAATGCTGTCATGAAGGAAATTGGTCTTGTCAAGTTTAGAGAGGAGAGTTGTCTCTATTTGTTTCTAAATCTGTATAAAAGCCAAATTGTCATTCACCCAGATGTATTATCTTCACAGTGACTCATCCATAAAGAGATTAAAAAATCTGGATTATTGACTGAATTTTTCATTTTCTGTTTTACCCAGAGATAGGGAAACAGAGGTTTTACAATCATAATTTAAAAAGGGAAAACAAAAAGATAATGGTTTCATTAAAATATGGTAATCCATGTGCCAAAAAAAAAAAAGAAATGAACAGCCAGAACTTCCTTATCCTCAGCTGTACGATCCCCAAATAAAACACTATATTGTTATAGAGGTCAGACAGGAAGCACAATTTTAGAAGAAAAGAACTGTCAGTGCAGTGCATGGTGGCCTTCGTGGGATTTTTTTTTCTTCTGATTTAAGATCACTGTAAAGGAATTATTGTTTTTATGAGTAAATAAGCTAGTACAAAAAAAATTTGTTAAAGTTCAGAGACTTACTATTAAATCCTAAACACAGTAGATCTATTTTTTCTATTCTTCCTTCCTCCTCTTCTTCCTTCCTCCTCTTCTTCCTTCCTTCCCTCCCTTCCTCCCTCCCCCCTCATTCTCTTCCTCCCTTCTTTCCTCCTTACCTCTCTTCTACCCTTCTTCCCTCCCTCCCTTCTTTTATTTCTTATTTCCTTCATTCATTCCTATTTGCTATAAGATATGGTATTGGTTTAGAAATGATTGTAACAAAACATCCTGGAGTCCCAATGTTTAATGTTATTTAATCCCAGATAAAAACGCTTTGTTCTTTCTCTTGCTATCACTCAGTTAATTCATGACAGCTACAAAGATAGAATACTCAACTTCCACAATGGCTTTTATAAGGGACAACTTAGTGAAGGGTTTAGTTCAACAAAATTCAGATTATTTTTACCTGTTGACAGGACACTACCTGTGTACTTACCATCAGAAGATCTAGAGCTTATATTGAAAGTGTTTCAAGTGTCCTTATGTCCAGGTACTGATGACATAGTTGAAATGAAGTAATGACCACCAACTTGAGCAGCACTAGGTGATTTTGTTGTTTGTTTGTTTCATCACTTTAATGGAGGAATAAAATTCTTAGATAATTCACAGAATTTGTTAAACTCTAAGGAGGAATTTCAATGAGAAAACAGTAGTCATCTAATGAACTGAGACACTGGTGATGATTGAAATGTTTGATCTTACTTTATCTGCCTTGAGCCATCTTTGTGGAGTTCTTCTATCTTGGTGTAATCTGAGTATTTCACTCCATAATTGATTGAACTGCTTCAGTTTTAATTGTAACTGCAGTTCTGAAGTAACTATAGTCTATATACAGCCTAACTCTTCCTCCTTTGGGGAATAATCTGATAATTCTGGATTTTGTTAAAGTGGACCCAAAGGCTCCTGCAAACTTCAGTCATGCCAGCTCCTAAATCTAAACTATTGATTCTAAGGGTACACATACCCTTATACTATGTTATTAAAATGTGTCAGGGCTGCTTGTTATGATTTCTTATTTTTGCATAGCTTGGCAAGTTAGAATTCCTGACAGTAGACAACTGAGGCAAGACTTTTAACTACAAAAGTTGACGAGGTTGATCGAATTTAATCCTTATTCTTAGGGATATCTGGAGAAGATTCACTAGCCCAGAAATTGTTTAAGACAGCAATACATTCTATTTACAAAAATCAAAACCACAAAATAGAATAATTACTAAGAGTTTGATAACAGAGATCTCTGTGGGAAATGTTACAGGCACAACTACAGCCCTGTCTCATTCCTCCTAAGTAAACACATTGTAAAACACTTAACTAGGATTTGAGGATTTGCTAGGTAAGGTATTAAAGTCTAAGTCACTTTTTTTTCCTTGATCATCCTCTTCCATTGTTCCTCCTGAATTCTCAGACATTTTTCTTTCATGTGTCCATGTTGATACACTGAATTGCAGATGGATTTAATCTGTCAGCCTGCAGTTCTCTATATTTAGGCTATAATAGGGAATTTTATATCCCTGGAATCAGCATTGAGAACATTATGCCTCTTGTTATTTTTACACTTTTTAAAACGTTTCACAACTGTGTGTTAGTGTGTGACTTTCTTCAAATTTACTTAGCTTGTGTCCTGTCCAAAATCTTGTATATTTACTGCAAAATACATTCCTAGGCATACCTAGGCATAAGAGGCCCATACAGCTGATGTGACAATGAAGAAAGTACATTCTTGGTGACTTGAGGACTCCATCTTGATTTAAAAACCTGTTTTATGTGGTTTGGGTACCAACAGCCGTTAGCAAATATTCCTCTGTCTGCAGATCAGGGAGCAAAATATTTCCATGTGCTATCAAATGCTGCCTTCTGGATTTTGCTTTTTAACTACTTGTTATTCTCTGCTTCTGTATTTTACTCAGTAATTTCTGAGTCTATCAAAATTGCACTGTGGTGGGAGGGTTTCTTTAAAGTACATGTCTGTGTTTCAAAGATAATGGATTGAGCTAGTGTGAAATGCAAACTGTAGAACTCAAAGAGTTGGGTTGTACTGAACCGGCAAAACATGACCCCATGAACCGGGTTACCCAGGAGATACCCTAGGCTACTTTCAAATAGTAAAATGCAAATAATCTTTCAGTAATATGAATGACTTAACTACTGTCTGATACATCTTTGTTTTTCACAATTTAATGGTCAGAAATACATTTATTTTTTTTTCTTTCATTCATAGAAAAGATATTTTTTGGTAAATTTAGCATGAGAAGTTGTGATGGGGGAAAAAGCAGTTATATAGACACAGTGTCATCTCAGCAACGTGTAACTAGAGATGGCGTGACAGCATCCATCTGGTGAGAGAGAAAAGAAGCCCTATGTCATTATTGTTGCCTGGCAACAGCATTTTTTCTCATTTAGAGTAGTCTTCATTAGTTTAAAGTAGGTGATTTTTACTGATAATTTGAAAAGCCGGAGCTTAGAAGTAAGCTACATGAATTTGGTTTGTGGAAAGAATAACCTTTTGTCAAATGTAAGGCATGCTTAATAAGGCTTTCTCTTTCTGAAAGTGAATAACTGTTTACAAACTGCTAATCCACCTGAGAATGAATTCCCAAAGCAAACACCCTCATTGAATCAGACATTTCATCTTTACAGCATTATAATGTAAAAAGAACATCATTTAAAAAAAAATATATTACACAAATTAGTTCAGAGATGTAGAATTGTGTTTTAGAATCACTATTTGTGCTCATTATTATATCAGTGACAATGCTTTGGCAACGGACTAAACGCTGGGAAATCGATTAATAACATAAAGTTGTTTTGGCCTTTGAAATATCTGTTCTAATTCTCCTCCTACTCTGGGCAAGGATCACGTATAAACCATGTTAGAAAGTTGAAAATATGTCATGTTTTTATAGATCTTCACAAGAGCAAGAGTTATCTATACCTTCCCTTGACAAACTTTATTGTCTGGAAATTTGATTCCCCCTGATACATGTAAACCCCTGCACTGGGCCTACTGCCCCCACAAAACAATTCCCAATCCCTCTTTTGTTGTGAATTTTAATTTGGAAAACAGCAGGTGGCTATTATCCTTGGAGAAACAATGTGGGTAGCAAGAAGTGATGCAGAATCCAGTAGGACTGCCTTTACATCCCAGTTCAGCCACTTACTCTATAGCCAAGGGCAAATCCTTGATCTTAAGTTTCCTCAGGACTAATTGAAAGCTTTAAGTGAAGTGAAATAAGTACTAACAACCTAGAAGAATTCCTGGCATATAGTCAGCACTCAAAAAATATTATTTTTATTTTCCTTTCTATAAATAGCCCTTCATTAATGTAAAGGCCATCTTTAGAATCTTGGCCTGTAAATAATTCAGATTCAAAAAAACTTAGACTGTAAAAGCGGAACTTACGTTTGAGAAAATGTAACCGTAGAGATTTTACTTTCCTTGAGTCAACTAGCTAGTTGACATTAGAACCAGAACTCTCATTCTTCTGTGCTGTCCTGGGTCCTCTCCCCATAGCTTTTATCTCATGCCTTCATTAACTCAGTGTTTCTTATCTAGTTAAACACAGGGTTATTTATGGGCTTCTCCATTGAGTCCTCCACGGTTAGAGGCAATGTGCTATAAGGGAGTAGGATAAGACCAGTGTCTCATAGCTTGAATTAATGGTCTTCTTCCTATACAAAGAAGCAACCTATAGGTTGCTTTGAATTAAGTATTTTAAACTAAAATCCTACCATCTCCTGAACACAAAGATTACATTGATTTTCTTTCACTGGTGTACATCTCACTGTTTCTGCTTTCTTTCTGCTACCTATTCAAGTTATTTATAGTTCACTGTAAAGATTCAGAGGTGGGGAGAATGGTTTCTTTACAAATTGCCTCTATGCCCATCGTGATGCTATGATTAATATGATTCAGCAGTACTAGGTTGCTGCATTGATTTATTCGTAAGTCTTCCGCTCGCAGCATGGGCTACTGACTTCTAAATCCATATTGTTTTAATGTAGTTTCTGGAACCACTGTAAAGGCAGAATGGCAGATTGCCAGATGCAGCGGGAGCTCTCATTTATAGAGCTGGACTTGTGAACTTGCCACCACATCTTCCTCTTAACCCTCGTTCACATCTAGTTTTCTTTAACTTTTGAGTCATATCCCAGGGGGTTAACTTGGCCTTTTCCCTCTTGCTTTTGCCCCGTATCCAGACAATCACCAAGACCTTTTGATCTTGAGTATAATTAAAATTTGGTCTTATCTTCCACTGCCAGTCACCTGCACCAGACCATCCACATCTATCTGATTTATTGCTTTGGGTTGGGATCATCAGTTTAGTGCTCCAGTTAGCAACTGAAGAGATTTTTTTATAACGCAATTCTGAGCAAATCGCCTTTACGAAACCCCCATGTCTCCCATTGTTCCGGGAACAATATTCAAATTTCTTAACATGGGATTTTCATTCCTCTGTTTACTTCTTTCGCTTGGTCTCTCATCATCTCCCTAAGTACACTTGCCTCCCGCAAGCTTTGCTCTGCGGAATAACTCACAGTCCTTTGATGGTCTAACTTCTGAACCTTTATACATGCTGCAATTTCTATTTGGCATGTTATTTGTACCCTCAACACTCCCTTCTCCCCAGAAGAAATACCTTTTAGTGAATAGAATATATTCAATAAATACTTATTGAATGACTGTCCTTTGAATATCATACTTGGAATAAGAAAATGTTGTAAAGGAATCATAATAGTAACATATAGCTTTTATCTTCCTGGAGTCCTCTATTTTTTTCTCTCTGGTTCATTTTGGGATTACATTCTGTGATTTGCTACTTATTTTTTTTAGGCCCCTGATCTTTATCATGGGAGCCTAAAATCATGTTAGAAGTATGCATTAACTAGTCAGCAAACATTTCCCAAGCACAAAATGTCAGGGACTGGACTGTTGGTCCTGCTGATACAAATGACTCTCAGGCACACAGGCTGATTTCAGCTGCAGGCTAGGAGAATGCTTTTTGTTAACTACATGCACTTTTTTTTTGAGACTTGCACTAAATCTTTTTAAAAAGGTTATATAACATTTTTAATGGGAAATGTTCCAAGTATTTATTGCTATGTAAAAAAAAAAAAAAAAAAAAAAAAATTACTCCAGAACCTGGCAGCTTAAAACAACAACCATATCTCATGATTTTGTGGATCATAGGCAGAAATCAGCCAGGGATTCTGGTGCTCCAAGTCTCCAAGTATTGTTGACTAAAACAACTCAGACAGTATTCAGTGATGAATTTGTTACCTGAAAGAGCTCCTGATCCAGACCCCAAGAGGGGGTTCTTGGACCTCACACAAGATTGAATTCAGGGCAAGTCCATAGAGTAAAGTGAAAGCAAGTTTATTAGGAAAGTAAAGGAATAAAAGAGTGCTACTCCATAGGAAGAGCAGCCCAAATGGCTACTGGTTGGCTATTTTTATGGTTATTTTTAATTATATGCTAGACAAGGGGTGGATGTTTTATGAGTTTTCCAGAAAAGGGGTGAGCAGTTCCCAGAAGTGGGGGTCCCTCCCCTTTTTAGACCATATAGGGTAACTTCCTGACATTGCCATGGCATTTGTAAACTCATGGCACTGGTGAGAGTGTCTTTTAGCATGCTAATGCATTATAATTAGCATATAATGAGCAGTGAGGATGACCAGAGGTCAATTTCATGACCATCTTTGTTTTGGTGAGTTTTGGCCAGCTGCTTTACCTCATGCTGTTTTATCAGCAAGGTCTTTGTGACCTGTATCTTGTGCCAACTTCCTGTCTCATCCTGTGACTAAGAATGCCTAACCACTTTGGAAAGCAGCCCAGTAGGTCTCAGTATTATTTTACTCAGCCCCTATTCAAGATGGAGTTGCTCTGGTTTGAATGCCTCTGACATATTTTCCCCTTCCCTTTTATAAGAGAACCCTAATCCTAAGGGTTGTAGACAGATTAAAATCCATCTTCTGTAACTTCTTCAGGCTGAATGGGGTGATGATATTCCTGCCTATTAGGGTCTCTCGTATTCAGGTTAGAGAGGAGCTTCGTCAGAAAGCATCAGTGTGTTGAGGACCACTCATAACTCTTGGATTCCATCAAAAGGTGATATCTGAAAGATTAAAACGTGTTCAATTTAAGAGGACATTGAGTAAGCTTATCCTGTATTCCTCCACATAGAGTACAACAGCAATATATTCCACAATAGTATAGCAAAATAAGTAAAAACTATCCCAAGTAAACGAAATAAGAAGGCTTTCTATGAACTTGGCAACTGTTGGAACCAAACTGCTATGGGGATGCTAGCTGATTCCAATATATACCCAGAATTAGAATACTAATCTGGAATTTTACGTTACCCATCTCTGTTGTTTCTTCTGAGCTGCAGTCAGAGATCACTGACTGGTTCACAGGAATAATCAAGGTCAGTCTA